>NW_027042666.1:0-597510 GCF_036370985.1 Arxiozyma heterogenica | reverse complement strand
ATATTTTAGATCTCTATCATAATAGATGTTCTAATAGAACAATAATAACTTTAAATAATAAATTCTTGGTTAACAAAAGAACAATTTTACTACATGCTAACGTCATATAAGGTGCTGATCCTTGCAATACGAACTAAAAAAAGAAAAAAAATTGTTGATGGTTCTTATAGTATATAACTTTATATAACTTATGTATAAACAGTAACAATGCAATAAAAATTCTTTACCCCTTTTTTAAATTATACATTCCTATTCGATCCCACGGTCACTGCCAAAAATTTTAATATTCTATTGTGAATGAAGTAATAAATTTTGAACATTCTATAGATCGATTTACTATAGAATATTGTGATATGTATAAAAGAAATATAGACACCAAATAACTAACTAATCAGGGGCGATGATCCTGTAAGAGTGGGGATTCTCTAAAATAATTCAGGGGCAAAAATTTAAAAATAGAATACAAAGAGACATGTATATCTATAGTGTGGTTAGAATTGTCTGTATTGTCTCTTTTCCCACTTGTGTAATTTTTTTCTTCACTTTTATTCTTTTTGTCGTTGCATCAAATACAAAGACGAGTGTTTCCAACACAACAGCAAAAAGGAAAAAAAACTATTTGTCCATTCTTAAATTTGTAAACTTTCCCTTTTATGTTCTTCAAAAGTAAAGTATCTAGACAAAACTGATTCTATTGTTCTGCAATGTGAAAATGCCCAAACAATAAACAATATTTTTAATTCTCCATTTGGAAATGTTTTCGAGAACTCAACATTTTCTGTTTCCTTTTTTGTTTAAAGAAACTACCACACAGTGATATTTTTCCTATTAGAGATAATAAAATGATCAGCTATGCTGTGTTTTTGTGCTTTACTTAGATTTTTAGTCCAATTGTTGAAGATTACAGATCTTTTTCTTCATTCTTTGTTTCTACTCCTTTACACACTTTTATCATTGAAGATTTATTGCAAAACTTTATTTATATTTTATTCTGGTTCAGTCAAAAATTTAGAACCTATTAGACAATCATTTTTATTGCAAGTCATGAGCACATTTTTATATAAAACTACTATGGATTATGTCTGAATATTCTTTCGTTTCTTGCTTCTCTTCTTGCAGGCATGAGCATCATCTCGTTATACTCCCAGATGCTACCAGTATAACCGAACTAAGTGAATCACCTCAAATAACCAAAAAACTAACGCCATAAAGTATACTCACCAAACTATATATTTTACTGAAAGGTTAATAATTTTGAATATTTGAAAATAATATAATGGTCTCAAGTGCCTTATCATTGTGCACTGCACTGCTTTTGGCTGCTTTTTCTGCTGTATCGAAGGCGCAAGTATCTTATGTTGTTTCTAGTTATACTGAACCATTTCCTACTTATTGGAATCCGACTACTACTGAAGGTGAGGGTCCTATTGTAACAGTGGACAGAATAATTTTTAATAATCCGTATAATGCATCTAATGATGCTAAGTGTTTGTTGACACCAGAGCAACAGGCTGCTGTTCTTCTCGAACATAATTTGTACAGATCTATGTTTGTTGACACTCCTAATTTGACCTGGTCTGATGCTTTAGCCAAACGGGCTGCGTGATGGGCTTGCAAATTTGATGTATACAAGGACGTTGCAGAAGACCCTCCAGATTACGGCTACAATATTGGTAAAAGCATGTACGCAGGAGCTGCTGCTAATCCAGTCGGTGCTGTAGACATGTGGTTTGATGAAATTAATAGTTATAATTACAGCCATCCTGGCTTTTCCTGGCCAACTGTACATTTTACACAGCTTGTTTGGAGATCCACCACAGAGGTTGGTTGTGCTGCAAATTTATTTTGGCCCGCTTTTGACGGTTCGCCCAATCAATACTTTGTTGTGTGTCAGTACTTACCTGCTGGTAATATGTTTGGTCAATTCCCTGAAAATGTTATGCCTCTGAAACCAGCTTATAAAAGTCTTCATTGGTCAACACTTCATTCGGTAACCGCCCCCATAAATTGGACATCTATGTCTCTATATCAAAAAACACATACTATAGCTCCAATTACTATAACTCCGACATCAAATCCTAACCCTGTTTACACAATACCTTTTGGAGATTGGTCAGACTTCTTTCCATCAACAGCCCAGTTTACTTATTTAAGTGCCACTGACAGTTTAACTACCACTGCAACAACAACTACCCCAAGCAACAGTAATGGTTCTGCTGTTGATGCTACTAGCAGATCAACCATCACTTCTGAGAAATCTATCTCAAGCAACAGTCATGCTTCTGCTATGAATACCACTGACAGATCAACTGTCATTTCTAAGAAATCTACCTCAATCAGTCATAGTTCTGCTATGGATGCTACTCACAGACCAATCATCATTTCTAAGAAATCTACTTCAAACAGTAATGGTTCTACTATTGATGCTACTGACAGATCAACCTCCACTTCTGAAAAATCTACTCCAAGTAACAGTCATGGTTCTGCTATGAATACTACTGACAGACCAACCACCATTTCTAAAAAATCTACCTCAATCAGTCATGGTTCTGCTATAGATGCCACTGACAGATCAACCTCCACTTCTAAGAAATCTGTCTCAATCAGTCATAGTTCTACTATAGATGCTACGGACAGATCAATCATCACTTCTAAAAACTCTGCCTCAATCAGTCATGGTTCTGCTATTGATGCTACTGACAGATCGACCACCACTTCTAACAAATCTACCTCAATCAGTCATGGTTCTGCTATTGATGCTACTGACAGATCAACCATCACTTCTGAAAAATCTACTCCAAGCAACAGTCATGGTTCTACTATGGATGCTACTGACAGATCAACTACCACTTCCAGCAAATCTACCTCTAGCAACAGTAATGGTTCTGTTATGAATACTACTGACAGATCAACCTCCACTTCTAAGAAATCTACCTCTAGCAGCAGTAATGGTTCTGCTATGAATACCACTGACAGATCAACTACCACTTCTAACAAATCTACCTCAATCAGTCATGGTTCTAGTATAGATGCCACTGACAGATCAATCATCACTTCTAAAAAATCTACCTCAATCAGTCATAGTTCTACTATTGATGCCACTGACAGATCAACCACTACTTCTAACAAATCTACTTCAAACAGTCATGCTTCTACTATGGATGCTACTAACAGATCAACCATCACTTCTAAGAAATCTACCTCTAGCAGCAGTAATGGTTCTACTATGGATGCTACTAACAGATCAACCATCACTTCTAAGAAATCTACCTCTAGCAGCAGTAATGGTTCTGCTATGAATAATACTGACAGATCAACTACCACTTCTAACAAATCTACCTCGAGTAACAGTCATGCTTCTACTATGGATGCTACTAACAGATCAACCATCACTTCTAAGAAATTTACCTCTAGCAGCAGTAATGGTTCTGCTATGAATAATACTGACAGATCAACTACCACTTCTAACAAATCTACCTCGAGTAACAGTCATAGTTCTGCTATGAATACCACTGACAGATCAACTGTCATTTCTAAGAAATCTACTTCAAACAGTCATGCTTCTACTATGGATGCTACTAACAGATCAACCATCACTTCTAAGAAATCTACCTCTAGCAATAGTAATGGTTCTGATATGAATACTACTGACAGATCAATCATCACTTCCAAGAAATCTACTTCAAGTAACAGTAATGGTTCTGCTATGGATGCTACTGACAGATCAACTTCCACTTCTAAGAAATCTACTTCGAGTAACAGTCATAGTTCTGCTATGGATGCCACTGACAGATCAGCTACTACTGCAACAACATCTACTCCAAGCAACAGTCATAATTCTACTATGGATGCTACTGACAGATCAACTTCCACTTCTAAAAAATCTACTTCAAACAGTCATAATTCTGCTATGGATGCTACTGACAGATCAACTTCCACTTCTAAGAAATCTACTTCGAGTAACAGTCATAGTTCTGCTATGGATGCCACTGACAGATCAGCTACTACTGCAACAACATCTACTCCAAGCAACAGTAATGGTTCTACTATTAGTGCCAATGGTAATGCACATGCTGCTGGTGAAGCTGCATCTGCTAAAACAAATGTTGCTCACTCCGTGACAACCACTACTGTTAAGAGCACACACATGGTAGATGTCACTGAATGTCCAGTTTGCTCACTATCCACCGCTACCACTTCATTTTCTTCCCAAAACAGTCAAACTGTCCTACATGGTGAACCAGTGTTGAGAGTTAGTACAGTTTATACTACAGACGGTGTTGTTATCACTACATACACTCCTTCATGTCCAGAAAGTGCTAAGACAGGTTCTGTTACAGCTTCTGCTGCTACTGCTACTGCACCTTCAGACGTAAGCATGGAATCTGCCCATTCCAATGTTGTTCCATCTGTAGGTGTTGCTACTTCTTCTTCTAATTCTGCGGAAAGTGTTACAGTTGCAAAATATGAAGGTTTGGCAGCTAGTTTGACCTCAGATGTTCTATTCAGCGCTATTTTAATGGCTCTTATTCATTTGATCTAATTATGATACTGTTTTAGAGAGGCATTTGAACCTGTACTAATAATTGACAGACGCTGTAATATATCATTTATTGTGATTGTCTGATGTTAGTATAAAAAAATTACAGCACCCGTTGATTATTAGTACAAGTACAAATGCCTCTTTTTTTTATACTAACCTTGATTTTATTTATTTACTTTTTGTATAAAATATTTTTTTTAAATATAATTTATTTACAGAACACTTTTAGTTGGTCTAATTTATTTTTACCTAAAAATATTGAATCTTGTCCTACTACTACGAGCATGACCTTAGTAGTCTACTTCATTCTCATCACCATGACGCTTTCCTTTCTTTACCTAAAAAGCATGACTACAGGGGTTGTATAAGTTATTGACCTTCTTAAATACAACTTTATGCGTCTCAAGGACGATATTTTTTTCATTTCAGTTGTGAAGAATACGTCACTATCTATATGGAATCCTTCAATGCTATCGTAGAGACCAAATATCTGAAGATCCTACTGAAATATATCAATGATCATATTTGATACTCTAAAGAGACAATATAAAACAATCAAACTACTCCAATAGATGTGAAAATGAAAAGATCTGTATCTTTGAATCAAATACTGAATGGGAACCCTATATCTAAGAGAACTAAGCTGAATGGGAGTAAAGTAAAAGGAATATCGAAAGACCCAGAGACTGTCGACCTTGTGGAACTACCTGAGCAGGTAGACCTCGATAACGTTCAAACAAATAAACCAAAAATTATTCCACTTGGTGATAATCTATCCAGCGTCTTGGTGAAGACATTTCTAATGAGGAAACCACCAAAGTTACTAAATATTATAGGAATGTACTTCCTGGGAGTATAATTAATTATTAATCTAATGGTAGTGTATATTTTAAGTAAGATTGCCAATATAGCAAGTAACAAATACACACCACTGATTATTAACAGCTTATTGTAAATCTAACTACGTATTATAAGAATCTAACTTTTAGTTATGATGTATTGTGTGAAATAAATAATATCAAACTGTCATTATATATACTTGAAATGTTTACATCTAATTATATCCTAAGACTTAATAAAATATACAAAATAATAGAAATATAATATACACCCATTAGTTTTTAATATTTCACTTTGTATTATCTTTTCCAAAAACTATGTCATTAAATATTATTCATTTGTAAGTATTAATAGTATTATGTGAAAAATTTTGGATGTTGTAATATATAAATTATTTAAACGCATTAATAAAGGTTGGATTTCATATTTATTTAATGGTGAACTAATAAATTTTAGAATTCTATTTATTATGATATAGCAATAAATATTCTAGATATATATAATATTATAACCATAGGTAAGAAAAGTCTCTCTGTTATTTTATTTGTAAAATAATATCCACTAGCTTTTGCCTTATTTTCTTTTTATTTAATTATTAGTATACTTATCAAAACTGTTGAATAATAGGCAGATAATCACTACTTTTTTATTTAAAAGTGATTTTTGTAGATCATTAAAACAACTTTTTGAAGAAAATATTTCAAGAAAAAGAAATAGTGAAGGATCAATGTGTGTTTGTTTATAAACACCATATATATTTTCTGCATAGTTTTTAATAAAATGGAGATCCAATTTGTCTAAGGCTCAAGTAATAGAAATGTTAGATATAAAATTCATTATTGTCTAAGATAAACCAACTATCTTCAATACTACTGTGCTAATCATCAATTCTATCATATGTGTTAAAATATAACTCCACATAAGTTATTGTCTCTATGGAACCTGATTTAAGTTTAACTTGCTAAAGTTAGCATCAATACAACACTGCCAATCTTTATCATTTATCAAAATATTTCAGTTGCAATAGATGCTAAAGCCTAGAAATTATTTGCATTCACTTATTTGGCATTTTTAACTATAATAACGTAGTCGAATTTAAGATTGCATAATTTCATTGTAAATAGTAGTTTTGTTTTCAAATCTTGCAATTTCCTTTTTGACATTTATGCAACTGGCACAAATATGTTGTTTTACACTACTTTTGTGCATGACATCTTGCCTGTTGTTGTTTGGAACAAACATTGAGAAATTTTCCTTTAAATGATCACATAATAGTAAAATAGAAATATCTCACTCACATGAAATTTTCTACTTGCTTTCATCGTAAAATGGGCTAATAGATGTTTCCAAATAAGCAGAGACAATTATGATACTATAAACGTTTTAATTATGAATTTTAATTGTGATTTGACATCAAGGGGGAATATGCTATAGCTATTGTTCCAATAATTCATGGTATTTATTGTTTTTGTTTCAAATGGATTGGAAAATTCTAGTGGATACCAAGTTTGTAATTTCTTTGAAAACTAATATGGTGTTGTTGAGAAGAATAGCCAGTCAATACGTAAGCTAAAGTTTTTTAAGACGATCCATAGTAGATAAAGTTGTTTATGTTAAATGTTTTATTTTCACTTCGAAAGAAATGCATTTTTTCATTACTTCAGCGCAAGAAAAACAGTTTTTTTTCTGTTGTTTTTGATCAGAAAAATTTGGACATTCATTTTTTTAATCGTATTAGATGTTGATGTTATTGCATCAATGTTTTTATGTAGTATTAGGAAGTGAATCATTTCTTCTAGTTTGGAATGTATGCAATCCGCAACCTACAAGAAGTAGTTGATTCATTATTGTATAATATTTATTATAGTCAATGGAAATAATGTCCAAAACATACTCATTATGATATATACAAAATCTTTGGACCCATAGGAATTTAGTCTAACAAGAGATTGTCGTATCCTGTATTATATAAAAAAAATGAAGTTCATAGAAATGAAATTGTAAGTTCAAATTGATTTATCCCAAGCATATTTTTAATTAGTATTCAATTAATAAGGAAAATTGATACAGTCATTTATGAGATTCTTTTATATTATTACAGTTGAATATCAGATATCTAGAGATCTTTAAAAAAACAAAAAACACTTCTAACAGATATAAGTAAACATCTTTTATATTATGTTATAAAGCATACTGTCCTAAGAACATATTTTAATTCATTGAAGAGCAAAAGCTCCAATTTTAATGATAATAAGAAAATGTTTACATAACTACGAAACTATCAAAATTTTCATGCTTTATAAATTTGAGGAGGTATTAGAAGTATTATTTTAGAAACATAGTGAAAAGCAAAAATTAATTACGGTACAGTATCTTGGAGAGACATAGTAACGACGTTAATATCGGTGAGTATATTTATTCTTTTAGAGGCAAAAAGAAAATTAAAACAATTCAAGTGTATATTGCTATTGTTATTTTAGGAATACTAAAAAGATTTAATAGATTTATAACAAACCACAAAGCTGAATAATACTCAGATAAATGTAAGTTAGCTATATCTTGAATTGAATTTGGTGCTTTTACGTATAATAGAGATGTTTTAATAATTACTAGCGACTAAGGATATTTATTTATTAGAGTCCTTTTCAAGTTTTAATTGCCAAGTATACTAAGGTTAATTTACACTTAACAGAGATATAGGACATCAATATTCCTTAAATTTGATAATTTTCAAAATTCAAAGTAAAAATGTTGTTCCTTTCGTTTAATTGCTTATTTTTAATAACAAATTTTCATATTGTAGTATCCAAATTACCATAAAATATTTGTAGTTTTATGTTACAATTGTAAAATTTAGTAAGCTATCATCTTCAATATATGGCTCAAAAGAGATTTTATCTTTCAAATTTATTGTTAAAACCACTTTTTTCCAAGTGTTAATTTAGCAGTGGAGATTACTCGCTGTAACTTGTGTTTATTCTGTATTTGAATGATTATTCATGTGTAATATTAGAAATCTCTGCTACTTTATTGATAATATCGCCCCATTAGTATAAAATTTATCTTGAAAAAAGTTTTGTTGTGTTTTTTATTGCATATAATGCCTAAGTGTATCACTGACTATTTGAAGACAATATCATATTAATATAATTAATGATAATATTTGAAAATCTAAAAAAAATAAAATGGTCTATATTTACACAGATGTATTCTTCAGAAATATTATTGTTATGATAAATTGTTTTGTTATTTCATAATTAGCATTGCTATAAAAAAGGTATATTCGACATATTTGTTGTATGTTTGATTGAGTTTCTTTATATTATTCATAATGATTGTGTTTTCTAAGGATTTTGACAAATCCAGAAGATTTTAGAATGATTTATTGAAAAGCACAAGCATGACTACTATTATTACAACAGTCCCACATAACCTGTTTTGATCTATATGAAAGAAAATCGAAGACAGGTATCCTCGGAAAACAAAGTGTTTTGTAGTAATTGTTGGATGTCTGTTTCAAAAATATAATAATAGAAAACACTCTATCATTAAAACAGATTTGGCTAGCAGGGGTCTTAACAAAAGTAATTAATTAGGAAGTTTTCTGAGATATTTATTTATGTTTATTTGGTGTTTTATTATCTAACCCATGTGAAATTCAAGATTGAAAGGACTAATCTCTGTCTCTTCAAAAGAAAAATGGCTACCTACAACAGGATTCCAGTAGTTGTGTAATTTAAGGATTTTACATGTCCCATTAAAGATTTTGCTTTCTTTTACAAGTCGAAAAATTTTTTTTCTCTGACTGCAGATATTTTTCGTGAGATTTAGCTCGAAAGCCGTTGACAATAGAGTAAAAATTATTATGACAAAAACACTACGGCTTTATCCCAAAAAGGGAAATGTCCATTAAAAAAAGCTTAGATTTTGTTTTGTTTTTCCGAATTCAGTGGATAGAATTTCCTCGAGATCGCATTGTTATTCAAAGTTGCAAATATTTGAAAAAAGAAGAACTGTTAAAAGGAGTCCTAATGGAGGAAGATAGACTAGGTACGTAAGTCTTCCTCCTTGTTGTAGCGTGTAACAATCCTGTTTAAGGCTAGATGGTAGAGTTAACATTACAGAAAAAACTCATCCAGTCTTTCGATACTTCAGTGTGTAGGATAGACACTTTTATAGAGGGTTTCCAGTACATTTTATGGAAAGTATAAAATAGAAATGAGAAGTATTATGATTAAAAAATAATATGTGTTAAAATATAAGAATTTGTAGGTAGTAGATGTTTATAGTATGCTATGTGAAGTATTCTTTTGAGTGTATCTTTAAAATGATTTTAAAAGAGAAGTACTCTGAACTATATATTGGTTAAAACTAATATAAACAAGTGGATTTTGTTTTATTTTTATTGGACAGTTGTATAGAAAAACAAAAGAAAATATAATATTTTTGTTAGGCTGTGGTATTTTTACTCCTTAGATGGTTGTAGGCAGTAGTGTATAAGGTGGATGAAGATGGGGTGACAATATCAACAACTTCTGAAGACGAAGAACTGTCACCGTCAACAAGTGTGATAGTGTAGGTGGTGTCATATTTTAATCGATCTTGTGACATAGAAGCAAATCTGGTCTGACATTACTAAAATTATAAGCACCAGTCTAAATTAAAGATTTAAATAGTGTATTGTGAAAAGTTGTCTTAATCTTAAGTCTAACCATTGAAGAAAAATAAAATAAATGATATTTATAAAGAATACCGTACTTTTTTTAAGAAACGTATCAACTGTTTCGTGCATTCTATTCTTATTATCGTTTTTTTGAGTTTTTTTACCAATTTTAACCTGGTGAGCGTATGATGGTCGTTATATTCTTTAATTTTTAGGATAGAAAAATTATTAAATAAATCTTAACTAGTATTTTAGAAGCTGATTCAAGATAATTCGATAGGTATTACTTAAAATCAAACTGATGGTATTGTTATAATATAGGCTAGTAAAAATATATATATATATAGATGAGAAAGATTGTTTGTCTCGAAGTTGGAATTTTATATTAGGATCAAGATAAGAAAACAAAGTAATAATTTCACAAATTCCTTTTATAGATTGTAAATAGTTATTTTTTATAAATATTGTTCATGATATTCTCAGTTTTTTCTATAATATAAGAAGATAAAAAAAGATATTCGTAATTTATATATGAAGGGTTATACTAATTAATCATAGTTATGATTTTTAGTAACATCTTAAGTGCAGATGCTAATGCTAGAATTTTTCACTATCTTAATTTTTGATTTCTTAATTTGAGTTCTTCACAATGGTTAGTTGTATTAAATTTCGTAAGAAGCTTTATTTGGAATACTGAAATATGCAGTCTACAGGTAACACCCTATATTAAGGGGAAAGACTTGGAGTAGCCAAAACTTTGAAGCCAAGTCGTAAGTGTATTCGAACAAATGATCGTTAAATTAATGTTGGCGGCAGATTACTGAAAATTTCATTTAAGAAATCTCTGATTGTTGAGAGAATGTGCCAGAGGTAATTATTAGTTTTAAGGTTGGTATTCTATCTTCTAAGGTTTGCCCAGAAAATAAAATAACTTAAGATCAGTTCAGGTATTCAAGATCAGCCAAAAATAATGAGTTTATTAGTTTAGAATTGACCATTATGTGATTTGTAAACGTTTATAGATATAATTAATATCTATATTTTTGTATATTATTTATAAGAATCCTTACAAATATTTGTCTGGACTTTTTTAATGATTTTCAAAAAGTTTGTATAAGAATGAAATTAATAACTATACTTAAATATTATATATGCAAAAAACAAACAAAAAAAGAAGGACGGAAAAGAAAAAATCAAATATTGAACGACCCATAAGTATTAAAATGTTGGGAATGAGCGCCTTTATTCATTGGATATATAGGAAACATTCTCAATATTATATTAAACAGATTTAGTATACAAAATTATAATAAAGTTCTTCACTTTCTTTCTTTATATACAACATAGAAATAATAATATAGAAAGATTGTAAATAAGATAAAAATAATGTATGATGAAATCCTTGGCTTTATATATGTTAACATTCAGCCACTTTCCTCTACGAACAGTAAGATATTTAATAAATAAACTCAACAACTTTTGGTGACCTCTCAACAATTATTACTCAACAATTTATCGTTTAGTGTCTGCTAAAATCTTATTGTTCTATCTATTTTATCATAGAACATTCTATTTCAACATAATTAATCATAGTTATGATTTTTAGTAACATCTTAAGTGCAGATGCTAATGCTAGAATTTTTCACTATCTTAATTTTTGATTTCTTAATTTGAGTTCTTCACAATGGTTAGTTGTATTAAATTTCGTAAGAAGCTTTATTTGGAATACTGAAATGCGTAGTCTATAGGTAACACCCTATATTAAGGGGAAAGACTTGGGGCAGCCAAAACTTTGAAGCCAAGTCGTAAGTGTATTTGAACAAATGATCGTCAAATTAACGTTGGTGGCAGATTACTGAAAATTTCATTTAAGAAATCTCTGATTGTTGAGAGAATCTGCCAGAGGTAATTATTAGTTTTAAGGTTGGTATTCTATCTTCTAAGGTTTGCCCAGAAAATAAAATAACTTAAGATCAGTTTAGGTATTCAAGATCAGCCAAAAATAATGAGTTTATTAGTTTAGAATTGACCATTATGTGATTTGTAAACGTTTATAGATATAATTAATATCTATATTTTTGTATATTATTTATAAGAATCCTTACAAATTTTTGTCTGGACTTTTTTAATGATTTTCAAAAAATTTGTATAAGAATGAAATTAATAACTATACTTAAATATTATATATGCAAAAAACAAACAAAAAAAGAAGGACGGAAAAGAAAAAATCAAATATAGAACGACATATAAATATTAAGAGATGATAGATTCTTATAAAAATTGTACAAAGCAGCCGCCAACTATATATTAATATTGCTTCATAGATGTTGACGTAAGGCTTCGGAATCAAAAATTCTAGTAGAGTTCATTTTAGACTAAAATAATAGGAAAATGTAACTTACAATAGGATATTGGTGGTATTATAAGTTTTATTGATATTTATAGTAAGAAATTAGTGGTACTATAAATTGTTATTGTATTGCTTGGTTTTTTCTTTCTACATAACTAATATACAAGATACAATATTATACAGTATACTCCTTTTATCTTCGAATCTTCTTTAATATAAATTTTTATAACTTACATGGATGTATTAATTTTTATTGTAGCAATGTTAATGGACATTATTTACTCTACTCATATCCCAATCATCTGATAACTTTGTTACTCTTTGTTAGACATAGCAACATAAATCTCGAAATGAATTACAACCTTAAACATTTTGTATAATAAATAATATAAATAAACTCTGAATATTTATAATAACTCATTAATTATTATGTTGAGGCTAATTTGCTATTTACTCTAAACTGTGTGCTATCTTGGATCTTAACTGTAATATTACCAATATGAATATAAGTATTAGAACAAGAACATAACTAACGTGTTTCAAACTATCTAATCTGTTATAAATGATCTAACAACTCTTCCAATAATGTATTTATAAATATAATCTGTATTATGAACATCCCATTAGTAGACTATTATTTGTATTAATTTAACAGAACTATTTGTGATACTACAGTTCATTGTATTAAAATAATCTCTTTGATTATCCCAATACTAATACAACACTATGACAGTGAGATAGACAAAGATGATAATCTATATGAACAATAATTAAACCCACTACCATTACTTACTGAAGATATTTTCGGTGTTATCAATATTATTAATTATTCATATCTCAACCAAGAAAGCTATCATTATTTAGAATGCTTTTATACTCTTAATAGAAATTTATATATTAATATGTTTGTTTAATCATTAAGTAACGTATCAATAATGATCATTGCAACTATCCTAAATAACATCTTACTATCTAACAAGTTAAACATTTCTGGCTTATGTAATATACCAACTCAAACAGGTCTCTATATACTATACCCCTAACTCTTTCTCATTCTTTATCTTTTTCAATCTCAATAAATTTTAATTGATCAAAGAACATTTCAACTTTCAATCATTTCAATACATGCAGATGTACAAATAAAATAACTTGATTATTAATAAATCATGTGGTAACAGTTGTTTAATTTCCAACAGGAATGGTATCTACTAGTATTATTACAAACCTTAATAAAAATTTAGTATGTCTCCAAATTTATTTTTCGTTATTTAATGACATCATCATCGTAAATTGCAATATTCTAACAACAGATGATTTTGCACTACCACTAATTGACTAAATAGCAGCTGCAACTAAAAACATTTGAATTAGGAAAGTATTGATGTTGTACAATTCATTAGAGAACTAAACCAAAAATGACTGGAGGATAATTCACGTAACTGTACTGGATATCATTCAGTATATGTTCAAAAGTTAGAGAGTGATATCATATAAAGGCACAATAAGAAATTTTACACCTAACCCACATATAACTCATAGCAATAAAAAATAGCTTATAGCATTAATACACTATATGACATTAATCGTTATCCACAAAAGATAGACATTTGCTGAAAGCTGATGTTTCATAGAAAAAAACTTCCTGTTTCATTGTATTAAATATCTTATAGTGTCCTGAAAATTGATTACTCAAGCTAAACTAACGTTCTTTGTTTGAATAAGTTAGATAACACTGTATAAAGTAGGAAAAATCAACTTATCATTTGATAGTAATACTCAAAACGAACACTATTCCACTTTTCTCAATTGTATATAAATATGGTAACTCAGATAAAATAATTCCTACAGATCAGCAAAAAACCTACTTTCTGTTGTGTATCCCACACTTAAACCATTTTTGTTTTTAATTACAATATATTTACAAGTTCATCCATGTGTATTATTTGATTTAATACTGTTGATTGTTGGATATTATGTTGGTGTTGTAAGAACTGACAACAGTGTTATGGAATTTTACCACTTGACAGTCAGTAATAATGAATAAATTTTCATGAAGAAATTTAATCTTGGTTATTGGTAGGGTGTATTTTTGTGAGTGATTTTAATGCAATATTTGTGATGTAGTTGGGTAGTAGTACGATGGTAGTTGGCATAGTGTTGATAATTATACTGTGAGGTTCATCTATATGGATAGATTTCATGGTAGTAGTATTGAAGTGATCACTATGTGAAATTGATATGTGCTATCAGATTATATCATTTAGGTGGAAGATACTGTAAGTGTTTGTGTTTATGTATTTGTAAATACTCATAGCAATAGAGTAACCATACCATAAAGATAGATGTATTTTGTTTATAAATATCTTCCTTAGTAATAACCCATGTACAAAGTGGATTGTCGTGAATATACTCTCTATAGTTAAGGATATCTTGGTTGGCTGTATCAAATATATTTATGGCATAATTATATCATGTTGAATGGTAGTATCTCAATGTTATATAATGTGAATTTGTGAAATGCATAGATCTCAACTGAGGATGTGTTCTTGTCTGTAAGCAGGTTTCCTTTGTATTGTTTACATCAGTGTTTGTGTGGTGCAGTGATTGATATCTGTTTGAGTTGTTTTTATTTGATTGAAAAAAGTTTTTGGAATTTAAGAAAAATTGGATTTCAGAAAAGAAAAAGAATGAAAAGATAAGAAGACAATTTTAGCATATGTTGGCAGTTACAGTTCTACAAGCAGTGTTATATTAACTAACTAGTAGGTCTAGATCAAGAAAGTCGTGTAAGAATGAATAAGTGGCTATTCTATATTGTTTGCTATGGTATGGCATAATACACAATAAAAGATAGTATTGTGCAAAGTGATAGTTGTAGTGGGTAGTGTAATTTAATAAGAGCTATTACTAGGATATCAGTAGAAGTAGATGTATTAATGCACATAGCACTTCAAAATATTAAATGTATGATAGAGAGAAGAGAATATAATGTATAGAAATAAATCTGACTAGTGAGATATTGTCGTGGTGTTATAGGGTATTGCTGTGTTTATGGCTTATTGAAATATAATTGAAGATCTCTTTAGTAATCTGAATTTATCATATTAAATGAGTGACACAATATCATGTATTTTAGTTATGTAGAATAAAAAACTAAGCAACGTGAGATAAATTCACAGCACCACCAACCCTATTATAAGTAAACTGAGAACTCATCATACTACCAATATTCTATTATAAGTTTATATCAGTTCAACATGTTAATATTATAATAATTTTTAAAAAGGTTTTGATACAGAGACCATGAATTAACATATGACTGCTAGTGTCAATAACATCTTAGATAAATTTTCTTATTCTCTTGAAATAAAATATTCCAGAATGAAATACATAGAAAAAATGAGATTATAACAGATAACAAACAACGAAACTATTTATACATATTTTACTGTTCGTGGAGGAAAATCACTTGATATCCATATAAATAAAACTAAAGATTTCCTCGTATCATACCTTAATTTTATTTACACTTTTTGTATATTATTAAAAGCATGTTCTGCATAAAAAGTAAAGAACATTGCTATAATTTTGTGTACAAGCGGCTACATAATAGTCATAGAATACAGTTGAGAATATATCTGGTTTATTCAATACATAAAGGTGTTAATTCTCAACAATAACTTCTATTATGTCTCATAGATAATGCATATAGTAAGAGTCCAGGTAGCTATTAACTATTAATAATTGTTGGTAATTAAATATGAGATCTAAAAAAAGTGTTAAGTTAGATCATGGATCCCATTATGTAATATGTATTACTTAGTCAATATTGGTTATATTGGTAAAGTTACATTTTTATTATTAGGTCTGGAGATATAGAGTGAGTCTACATCTTTTATCTATCCAAGTTATCTATTAATATTAATTCCAAGTCTACTATTATCAGAAGTTAATAATCATAAGGTTATCACAATTGGTAGCGTTTGGTATCATATCACTGAACACTTGAAACTTCTAAAGTGGTGTAATCTATCATATACAAATATAGTTAATTCAAACTCATATAGATAGTAGTTTACGATACAACAACTGCAACCTGATAGAAAAGTAATAACGGTGAATAGGAATCAAAAAAGAAGAGTGGAAATTAATAATCTGTATCACATTGGATCCAATGAACCCAATTATCGGTGTGTGCAAGACACATACACCATGATATTTCCCAATCTTCATCTTTACTGTTTTGTTCCACTGTATACATTTCGTAAAAGTTCAGTTTCTATCTACTATTAACGCCATTTCCCAACAGCTCTTCCAACATACTTTGAAGTGAAACCACAACAAGGTTTATATTTCCAAGTAGTCTATCATAGATATGTGAATACGAATGACGTAATAGAAGATCATTGTTCTTCTATTAAAAATGCTGCCTGAGTTATGTTAACTACTTTGTAAAACACTATAGTTTTTCTTATTCAATACAATCCCATTGCATCCCTACAATATTCAGTAATAATTATTATACTAATTCTCACATATTATTATCATCTATTTCTATAATATTTGTTTTTATTAGCTTTTATTATATCTTCATATAATATTGAAAGTTTTTAATACTTATTTTAAACCGATTCTTGCATAGTATGAATATCAATATAATATTAAATATTCCAATCTTAAATTTATCTATTAAAAAACAAATGCTATACTATCACGTGTTGATTCTTCCATACTAATATCATATAGGTGTTTATTAACTACATCTCTATATGCTTTCATTGTACATATAATAAATTATTATACTTCTACAGAGTATATCCCTATAATAGCAATCTATTTTATGTCTGATCAAGTATCATATTTTGATATTAAGCAATGCTGTGCTATACAATATAAATAATACTAAACTATTTTTATACATATATAAAATACTTATACCATAAAACTTAATAAACTATACAAATTACTAGAATTTTAACATATATTTATTATTTCTTCAGGTTTAATTTTGTATCTTCTTGTTCACTAACTGATAATACCATCACAAATTACATCATTAAGTACTCTCCATCTGTTAGTCGTAACGAAATGATATGGAAAATTGTATATGTTGTGACAGTTCTAGTACCTAAGCTTATTAACAGTAGTTGAGTTTCAACGTGATCTAACAATCATATTTACTCATACCTAACATTAGCGATCTTTCTTTGGACAAGCATTTCAACTTACTTATTGTATATAATAATTTATATCTTTACAAGTATTAAACATATCAAGAATATTTATATTTTTATTAAAATTATTATAAACACATATTGTATTTAATAATAATTTAAGGATAATATATACTTTATGCTAATGAATCATAGAAATCCATATAAAGGGTCTATTAAAATAATAACAAGGTCAATTATATTATACATTTTCTTAATCATTAAGTAGAACGGACAAGTCACTTTATATGAGGTATAAATAGTGAGATGATGGTGTGTAAAAGATAGTTCATTTTTCTCTATTATTTAGTTTCTTCATGAAATTCTAGCATTAGAAGTATTCTCTATATGGAATAGTAATAACTAAATCAAACCCTAACTAGCTAAAATACAACTGTGTTAGGATTGAATAATATTCTCTGCACGTCTTCTCTTTAATTATTATATATATATTATCGAATCAACTTGTTTCAGACTTAAAAGTTGTTAGCTTACCTGGTAGTTTATCCCCTAATTCCTATTTATAATATTCAACTCTATGTAAATATATATCTTTTATATATTATAATAAATATTCAATGGGATATTAATCAATATACTTATTATATGTTCGTTTGTATTAATATATACCACTATAATATATAAAATAACAGCTTATATAAACCTATATGTCCATATGGCATAGTATATTTAGTAAGTACTGTTATTTAATAATAATTAAGATATCTTATAAGGATAGTTAATAAATCACGATATAAGGAGCTGTATATATCAATTGACAGTATTGATATGTTCATAAAATAGTATGAGGATCCATGTGTGTGAAGAATAATATATCGTATGAAGCAGACTACTAATACTAGATTATATACATAAGATACTACTGACAACACAGTAGTGTTATTTAAATATATGTACACCTTGGTATATAATTACTTTTGAATGTCCATTTCCACTTCACACTTACTGGAAATACTATCTCAACAGTACACTCTAAAACATTCTTTTTATTACTGATCTCACATATAACCACATATATTTGTCTCTCTCATTACCATTATCCATTAAATATTAATTTTTAAGAATATACAGTACAATTTCAATATCACATATTGATATATCATCATTTCTCGTTATATACAAGTATCATTTAGTGTTCACGCCTATCACAATATCAAGAATGTAATCTCCTTACACTCTACTTCATATTACAGATCTGTTGTGTCAAACTAAATCACAACATCTGCAATATATCAACCACATTTGTTTCATTCTATTAACAAGCACTTATTAAGCAACTACCACTCCTGCAGTTATTTTTACTTCCTCATAGTTTTATAGTCCACTTCTTTTTTCATTTTTTAATAATAATATTTTACAAGTTCTGAAATATCATCTCAAGAAACACAAGAGTAATATGATTCTAACAACAAGAACACACAATAATACATACTTACTTAGGTTACCGTATTTTTTGCCAGTATATTATCTCCAAATTTAATTGACAATGAAAATGCTTCAACACCTTTATAATTCTTTATTTGTTTATATGATTTAATCTTTATCACAATCTAGCAATATACAATTATTCTTATCCATACAGTTGTTGAATTAGGATTTTGTTTTGTTTTTTGATATACTATTTGCATAGTAATATCTTTTTATATCATATGGAAATAATTAGCATGTGCATTCGCAATCAACAATCACTTTCATTTACTAATTCCTGCACATCAACAAAATACAATATACTCAACTATGTTACATCTAATCCTATTCTATATGTATTTCCTCTTTAAATTAGTTCAATAAAATTCAAAAAGCATGATCACGAGAATCTAATATTGTTCAAAAATTTCATGGTTGAATCTTGTTTTTATTTATAAATAGACAGTGATCTCCATTAGCACACTGTTATTAATTCTTTTACCAATCAATTTCTTATTCTAACAGTATCACTTTATTTATCCTATTTTATCATTTCTTATAACATCTTAATACCCCTTTTATATTGGTCATTTGTTTGTTATTTAATTCTTAGAAGTTCTCTTTTCTTACCATTGTATTTCAACATATATATTCTTACTCTCTTTCAAGAGTTATCATGACAATGAAATATCAACTTTACCAAACTACTATTTTTTCACATCCATCTGTTTGCTTCATGAAATTCAGATATATTACATTATCTCTTCTTCGAATAATTGTTTCATATAACTTATTCTGTGTTTATTATTCATAATAATATTATAACCTTTGGATAAACGTATCTTCTCACCACTGATACATCATCATATTTCCATACTTTTTTACTAATCTTTGTAAAGTATCACGCTTTCATTATACCTTATATTCTATGTTACTTCTATTGTTATATATCAGAATAAAATTTCCACAATAAAAAAAGTAGTTATTATAGAATACCACTATTATATTTGTCAGCTGTCTTATATTTGAATGTTTTTTAATACATTATAAATATAATACTTAAGAATGCATACAACCCACTCAGCTCAAGAAAAATAACACACAATATTTCAAATAGTTCATGTGGTACGTACTTGTGAATATTTCAACTAGTTCTATTACAATATGGTCATCTAGTACAACTTTGCTTTTTGATTGGTTGAACCAGTAAGAACCCTATATAGTGTTCATCAAATGGAATATGCAATTAGGAATATCACATTAGTTACTTCTTGTATATTTGTTATGAAATATCACAAAAATACAGTCTCTAGAAATAGTATTTATATGACTTAACCTAACTACAATAAAATATATTTATTAAATATCGTTGCTTGTATTTGTTCAAATTGTATGCACATTAGTCATTACTCCGGGTTGTTCTTCAATCCTTGGGTGATTGATATTCTAATATACTTTTAAATTGGCAGTGTCATTCTTGAAGTGTTATAATTAGTGTTCTTGTATACTCGTTCTTTCTAGTGTACAGTAAATAAACAGAAAAATACTTTCAAAAGGCTAGTGGGAAAGTATAGAGTGAACCACACTGGAGAAATCTAGCAGATATAACATGAAATATATTCTAATCGTAGCATTCATTGTTTAAACTAGTTACTTAACACTCACAAAGAAATATACTAGTCAAAACACAGTTACGTGCTTTGTATTTTTTCAAATTTTTAACTATTTTTTCTCGATGTCATCACAGAATTTTTTTGCTGCAGCAGTTTTTCCATCAACGATGAGATGAAAAGTAGATTAAGAGAAGAAAAGGAGAAGAGTGTATTGGTAGTAATTATCTCTAAATAGTGATGTTGGAACTTTCATTAAATAGAAAACCGGATTTCAATATGCAGTGGTGTATTTTATTTCTAACATGGATTGGTATATATTCATAGTGTGATAATATATGTTGTGTTTTTAAAATATCAATATACCTTCTTAGATATTATCATAGTTCAACTATTAAATAAAGTACATTAGCATTTCAAGTTCTCTGGATAGAAGTTTATCTAAAGTGTTCTTTGCTACGCTAGTTTATTGAATTTTCATTATGTTAGTATATATGGATTATTTATTAATGTTCAGTTAAATTATTGTGGTTTTATAACTCCATTATTTGTTGTTGAATGTTAACAATTTCTGTGTTATACTGTTACTTTTATTATGTCGTCGAAATAGAATATTTGAGAATGAAACAAATGGAACAATGAGATTCCAACATATGACACCACTGGAATGCTGAGGAACTGTTGCTTACATGTCACAAAATGTTAATAATACTGCTTGCTTGATTTTTGCCATTCATAGAAGAGAAGTAACAAAATTTAACATACACAAAGACAACATTTTTTCAAATCGTGTTTCTTTTCCCGCATACTTTTCACATATTATCATTTCTGTGTTATACATACAGAAGAAGATGGAAGAACTTTAATACAATTTTGTAATATATATTTATCCAATTACAGTATTGAGAACGTTCATTATTTATCCAATGACTATGAGCACCAATTCTTAACAACTTTAATATACTGTAATAAAATATATATTGTTAATGTGAGGTGTGGGAGAGGCAACTATGAATTTACAGAATGATTATTCATATGCTATGACTATTACTATTATTCAAAGAAATCACAATCCACAAAACTATTTCTGAAAGTATTTCCTTCTCTCTTATTTTTGAGTTTGGAAAGATCATTGCATTCTGACAGTTAATTTTCTAGAACAGTAGTTGTCATAACTTTTTCAAATGAACTATACCATAGTACTCTTGAGAATAAAAATATGAATTGTATATGGGTAATTGTCAAAGAATTCATTTTCTGTAATTGATATAATTTCTGTATTAGTTATACAAACACTCTTACTTATACTCAGATATAGTTTTTAACTTGTTGTTGCTGGCCTTATTCTATAGTAAGAATTACCTTCGGATATCATCCCCAACATGAATGTATAAAGATATCTGTGAATGTATTTCATTATCACGACAATACATCATCTTATAAATTTCTTATATCCCTATGGATCTTATTAACAATAAAATTATTACGTTAACATTAGGATAAGTTCTATTACATGAAAGTATTTGCAGACGCGTAACAATCGATAATATATTTTGTAAAATCTTGTATTAAACATCAATAAACAAAACAGCAACCATTAGATAATTATTTTATCAATCTTTTTTTTTCTACAAGGATAAGACAAAACAGAAAGAACCTATTCGTTTTTATGAATCTATGATTATATTACTGTTGTATTTATTTGTTTTTTGAATTGTTTCTAAGAACACTTTTAAAGTGGTATGATGGGGAATATTTGATTTTTCTTTTATGTTTTTTTGACAATACTTTCTTAATAATATTCTTGCATTTGGTTTAATCATCATGAAAGTTTGGGAAATGTCATATCAATCCTTCGTATATTTATAGTTCTTGAGGTCTTGAATATGTTAATTTATGCTGTTTTGGCTGTATTGTTGTTAAAACACAAGTTTTTTGAGAATCAAAAGTATTAGGGTGTTGTTTATATTCTGTTTATATCTATTTAGCTAGTATTAATTCCTCACGTTTTGTAAATAGTATTGAAGCAAGATATCCGATTTCATGAATACCTTAATATACAATCTTGTGATGAGAAGATCGACCCAAAACATTACAAAAACTTATAAATATCTACAGTTGTAATTATATATAAATAAAGAGTTGTTACAAGTTCTCCAGAGAAGTGATCTTTATTTATATTTCAAACCACAGTGCTAAGAGACCTGTTTTAATAAATAAACAACAATAATAATATTTGTTGATTGTCTAACTTACAAATATGGAAAAATTATGCTAGGCTCTAAAGGTTCATTATGAGTACTTATTTATTAAGTTGTAACTATTTAATCCTCGCGTGTGATGTTCTGAAACATGATGAGATAAGAGAAATGATGTTGTCAATAATACAAATTAGAATGTGTGAGTTTTTGTAGTCGATTATCAAATAATCCACGTAGGAAATTTTATATCAAAGCTCACTTAAAGAGGTCTTTGATCCAGTTTGATAGATTGTAGGGATAATTATCAACATTGGATTATGATATAGTTGAGTCCAATATAATATAATTAGACAATATATCGTATGTTCACAAGATCTTTTTTGTTAAAAACTGATTTTGGTAGATCGTTGGTAATTTTTTTGAAAGAAGTAAAGTTGTGAAAGATCAATATGTATTTAATAATAAATACAATATATACTATTTGCATGGGTTTTCAATAAACGAGAAATCCAATTTACTAAATACTTAAAACATAACAACGTTAGACTTTAAGTCTACTATAGTTCAGGAGATACCATATTAGCATCCCTGAGACTCTAATCCCAAATGTTAAATCTACAAAACTATATTTCCATAAACAATTAAGATTATTTAAATTAAATATCATTTTAAATATTTTCATAGGATAAATGCTTGATCATAAACAGTAGAAAGATGGTATAGTGTTTAACATAAATCTATTTATCAAAGTCTTCTTTGAAATGAAAAACGTAAGCAGATTTTTCAAATTTGTGGCTTTCACTGCATATAGAACATGTAGATTGTTTTTGAATCGATCTTGTTTTCTGGAAAATAATTTTGTATTATTAGGCATAGAATATTTCTCATAATTCTCTAAAAACTGTCCAAGATATCTTTTCCCATGAGTAGAGCAAAAATTATTTCCCATGTCAAATGATTATATGAACAATTTATATTTAATCCACCAACTATACCAAGGTAAACAAAGCAATGAGCTCTTTCTAAAAAGTTTCTGAAACATATATATCACTATCTCTTTCTTTAAATCACAAAATATGAGTGAACCACAATTTTCGAAAGAATAAAAATAACAACGATAGAGTCATTTGTTTTCTGATAAATAGATCAATAAATTTAGACCATTCTCTTTTCATGTGTAAGATATAGAAACAATGTAAACAACGTAAACTTAATACACTGGATTAATATGATCCATCAATGGTTATTTTATCACATCTTATATTTGCAGCTACATTTCTAGGTTTATTATGGTAATATCATCTAGTAAATTTTATTGCTCTTTTAAACCTATAACATACAATGTTATTTACTGTATCTGCTATCATGATATCAACATGTATCGTTACTAGAGATTTATACATAGTAGACTAAGTTCATATCAACCACTATTACTTTCAATTATGTTTTTATTCTTAAACTGCTTACTTCATTTAGACATTAATAACTGGTAGATTGTATGGTATCACTCTTAAACTATGAACTCCTCATTAATATACAACTTCTCTTGATATTATGTCTTAGACAAGAACGATACTGTACAAACATATCACACTTAATTACTCTTAGCATCAGCCATCATTTTCTTTTAATTACCCACCAATCTCATTTCATTCAAATTTCAATTGTCAATCTTCCTTTTTTCAAAATCTGAAAAAATAGTTCGAAAAAAAAATCAATTACAATAATAGCCACTCTCATCGACAACCAAGCATATAAGTAACCAACTTTACTTATAAATAGCCAGTTATTATCTACCTTCTTTACATATTCATATGATATAATATTGAATATTATCAAACAGTTATTTAACATGGCATAGTTACACCACTGTATACCTAATAATCATTTATATTTGACTATCAGAAATAACCTCATAATGACTTACTCCATGCATAGACTGTGACTATGGAAGATATTTATTGACAAACTATGACCATTTTTTGTGTCACTACCACTTTTATTATGAATATAACTATTAAAGTATACTCCAATAACACATGAACACCATCCCTTACTAATATTTTCAATATGAAAAATATAATTATATCTTCTATATCACTTCATTATCCATCGAATGATACTGTTATAATAATTTATGATCATATGCAATACTCTTTTGAAATTAACACATAATGATAACTGTTATAAACATAAATACAATTATGCTATATCCATAAACAAATTTACTATATCATCTTTTTACTCATATCTTACAGGATATTTATCCTTACTAATTCCAATCTATTATACATGGATTTGATTTATGTTTGATTTCTAGTGGTTATTGTAATGATGAAAAAGGACATATTGATTTGATATAATGAATAATAGTTTGATTACACCATTATTTCATTCTACTGTATTACTTTCCCTGTTCAATAATTTCTGTTGTGTCTTTTATTCAGATGATCTTATTTTAATGTTTGACAAGATAATATAATAGAGAGAAATTTTTTCTTGATCTTTGAACATTGAACAATATTGAAAAAGAAATTGTAGTGGAGTATTAACATGAAAATCTATCAATTTACTATTCAGGAAATCTACTTTCTTTAAGAATTAGTCTGACATTATTATGACTGGATGTTTAATACTGTGTATGGATCTCTAATTGTAACCAAGAGTCATGAGAAGATATTGAAATTCAATATAAAAAAAATAATAAGAGTTTAATTCCATTATAACTTTAAAATAACAAGACATACTTTATCTATGGATTAACATTTGCAAAAATATGAATATGTTCTAATATTGTTACATGTTCCTTATTTAAAAAGAAAGTTCTCATATTATTAAAATCTTGGGATAATTGTTATTACGATATTTTTCAAGTGTAGAGGGGAAATTTTCTTGTCTCTTTTGAAACTTTGAAATCTCTACATCCAGCAAAATACAAGAAGAGATGCCATATATTTATAGAACAAAGGGTATCTATATTACAATATAATGCATATCTGAATTATTTACGTATAATGCTCTTAACATAAATAGTAAGTACAATATATCATCAGTGTGCAATTATGGGTATTTGAAAAATATCTTGACACCTCATTTTCTTATACTTTTTTTTGTGTTAATCAAAAAAACTTTCATTGCTTTGAATATTGTCGGAGTAATTTTATGGTATCTTTCTACTATTCGTGTGAGAATAATAGTTTTTCAATACTTTATTTCATTTAGGGTCAAATATGATGTTACAAAAATAAAAGAGGTGGAAGTGGAATCATTAGTCAAAAATGAAAGTAATAAGAGTTAGCATATTTATGTAAATGTACATATATATATGTAGTTAATTGACTTAAGGGGCAATAGTGTTATCAAATTAGCATATATATATATATATATATTATTTATTTTCATCCCCGTGTGTACGTATATATATGGGAAAGAGAGGAAATAATAAGGGAATATAGAAAGAAAAAGATTTAAGACATTCTTGCTTCGCATTTAATGATCACTCATCTAGTCAAGTTCTCGAATACTAACATAGGTAGAGAAATATTATAATAGTTTTTAAGATATGTGTCAATCCTTTTATTATGATCTTTGAATTAAATTAGCATTAAATTTTCATGATTACAATTTTTCTTGATTAAAAGGGGTTTAAAATACGTATATTTCTAAAATATGATCAGTTGATTTCAAAGTTGTATGACAGTAAGTTCGCTAATCAAGATTTATTGATTAAGCATAGCCAAAGTATTTAACAAAACTGGAAAACAAGAGTCAAAGGAAAAAATACACAATACATATAATATTAGGGTATTATATATGTTTAGATAGTAGTATTTAATTATTTAACTATTTAGAATTATTTCTTTTAGAATTCCTTACCTGCATTCGATTTAAATAATCATAAATAATAATAGACCAACAAAATGGGCAACACTCCATTTCATGTATATAGTGCTACCCTTACCCTTATATGATGCAAGAGAAGGTGCACTTACATGAGAGGCTGTCATAGCAGTTGGAGATGACGAGAATTGCTCAGAAACGAATTGGGAAACTTGTGGCATCTTTGTAGTTAGAGATGTTTCTGGTCTTCCAGAAGTTACAGCACCTGTAACAACGCCAGTTTCTGAAGCGACATCTGCATTACCCTTTGTGGATCCAACAACAATGGCAGATCCTCTGGAGTTTCTAGATGTTGATTGATTTTCATTGTTGGTAAACACTGTGCCAGTGGTGGTAAAAGCAATAGAAGTAACTGAAGTTGCATGGAACACAGCAGAAAATGAGTTGGTCTCTTCTTGTTGGTTCTTTGAATAAACAGATTCAATAGAATTATGGGCAATGATAGCAGTCATACTTGTTTTAGAAGTTTCAGATGGTTCTGGACAATAAGTTGTGGTCATAGTGACTCCATTAACAACTGTAGTCAAAACAACTAAAGTACCAGTTAAAGTAGATCCAGTTTCTCCACCATAAATAGTGGAGTTTCCATATATTGGAGTCTCAACAACAACAACACCAATGGCCTTGGTACTGCCGTTGGAGTCGGTGGTGTAGGAGATGTAGGAGGAAAGGGCAGAAGCTGCACCTACTGAGCCTGCAGTGTAGGCAGTAACAGTACTTTGAACTGGAGTGGCAACAACAACAATGTCAACTTCACTGCTGCTGCCGTTGGCATCAGTGGTGTAGGAGGTGATTGTGGATTGGGCAGAAGCAGAGCCTATGATGCCTGGGATGTAGGAGGTGATTTGACTAACAGCTGGAGTCTCAACAACAACAACACCAATGGCCTTGGTACTGCCGTTGGAGTCGGTGGTGTAGGAGATGTAGGAGGAAAGGGCAGAAGCTGCACCTACTGAGCCTGCAGTGTAGGCAGTAACAGTACTTTGAACTGGAGTGGCAACAACAACAATGTCAACTTCACTGCTGCTGCCGTTGGCATCAGTGGTGTAGGAGGTGATTGTGGATTGGGCAGAAGCAGAGCCTATGATGCCTGGGATGTAGGAGGTGATTTGACTAACAGCTGGAGTCTCAACAACAACAACACCAATGGCCTTGGTACTGCCGTTGGAGTCGGTGGTGTAGGAGATGTAGGAGGAAAGGGCAGAAGCTGCACCTACTGAGCCTGCAGTGTAGGCAGTAACAGTACTTTGAACTGGAGTGGCAACAACAACAATGTCAACTTCACTGCTGCTGCCGTTGGCATCAGTGGTGTAGGAGGTGATTGTGGATTGGGCAGAAGCAGAGCCTATGATGCCTGGGATGTAGGAGGTGATTTGACTAACAGCTGGAGTCTCAACAACAACAACACCAATGGCCTTGGTACTGCCGTTGGAGTCGGTGGTGTAGGAGATGTAGGAGGAAAGGGCAGAAGCTGCACCTACTGAGCCTGCAGTGTAGGCAGTAACAGTACTTTGAACTGGAGTGGCAACAACAACAATGTCAACTTCACTGCTGCTGCCGTTGGCATCAGTGGTGTAGGAGGTGATTGTGGATTGGGCAGAAGCAGAGCCTATGATGCCTGGGATGTAGGAGGTGATTTGACTAACAGCTGGAGTCTCAACAACAACAACACCAATGGCCTTGGTACTGCCGTTGGAGTCGGTGGTGTAGGAGATGTAGGAGGAAAGGGCAGAAGCTGCACCTACTGAGCCTGCAGTGTAGGCAGTAACAGTACTTTGAACTGGAGTGGCAACAACAACAATGTCAACTTCACTGCTGCTGCCGTTGGCATCAGTGGTGTAGGAGGTGATTGTGGATTGGGCAGAAGCAGAGCCTATGATGCCTGGGATGTAGGAGGTGATTTGACTAACAGCTGGAGTCTCAACAACAACAACACCAATGGCCTTGGTACTGCCGTTGGAGTCGGTGGTGTAGGAGATGTAGGAGGAAAGGGCAGAAGCTGCACCTACTGAGCCTGCAGTGTAGGCAGTAACAGTACTTTGAACTGGAGTGGCAACAACAACAATGTCAACTTCACTGCTGCTGCCGTTGGCATCAGTGGTGTAGGAGGTGATTGTGGATTGGGCAGAAGCAGAGCCTATGATGCCTGGGATGTAGGAGGTGATTTGACTAACAGCTGGAGTCTCAACAACAACAACACCAATGGCCTTGGTACTGCCGTTGGAGTCGGTGGTGTAGGAGATGTAGGAGGAAAGGGCAGAAGCTGCACCTACTGAGCCTGCAGTGTAGGCAGTAACAGTACTTTGAACTGGAGTGGCAACAACAACAATGTCAACTTCACTGCTGCTGCCGTTGGCATCAGTGGTGTAGGAGGTGATTGTGGATTGGGCAGAAGCAGAGCCTATGATGCCTGGGATGTAGGAGGTGATTTGACTAACAGCTGGAGTCTCAACAACAACAACACCAATGGCCTTGGTACTGCCGTTGGAGTCGGTGGTGTAGGAGATGTAGGAGGAAAGGGCAGAAGCTGCACCTACTGAGCCTGCAGTGTAGGCAGTAACAGTACTTTGAACTGGAGTGGCAACAACAACAATGTCAACTTCACTGCTGCTGCCGTTGGCATCAGTGGTGTAGGAGGTGATTGTGGATTGGGCAGAAGCAGAGCCTATGATGCCTGGGATGTAGGAGGTGATTTGTTTTGGTTTTGATGATGATGAAGAAGTAATAAAGCTGGAAGAGCCTACAGTAGATGGTATGGAACTAGTGGAATAACTAGAAGAGATACTTGAATATGTAGAAGAAAAAGAAGAAGAGCTAGATGAGATAGAATTTATAATAGGTATCCAAGGAGGGGAATCACATGGCATACAAGCACTAGGAAAACCATTTGGAGCAGTTCCATTGTAGACTAATGCGTTATTGATAAAATTAAAACCAATGTGATTATTTATAGATTTCATTGAAAATCCACGTGGGTTGTAACCAGTACCAATATTAATTTTATGAATAGTGGCCACATTAATTGTTAAGATACCAGTATTTGGATTATAACTATAACCTGCTATTGCAGTACGAAACGTCAAATAGTTGCCATTACCAAAACCTCTAACAAAGATATTATCTGTGTTACCATATGAGCCTACATAAAGCATTGAGGAAGGAGAGCTCAAATATATAGTTTGTGGACCAAGTGTACCAGAGCTTGACTGTATTGGTATCGAATATATAGCATTCTGACCAACTGTAATACAACCGTCACCGGCTATAGAACTCTCCAAAGATGCCTTCACATTTTTCAAACAAATAGTACCAATATTAACAAAAGACCCTGAGGTAAGGTGTACAACACTACTATAATTTGAAGTAGAATCTTGGCCAAAAGACATTAAACCAGTATTTGCTAAAGATATACTTGGATTTAATTTGAAATTGTTAGAACTGCTATCTAGACCTACGAAATACATTTTTCCATGATTAGTAAGTGAAGTACCACCCCAAGACACACTCATTGAACCAGCTGTAAGGTTTCTACTATCAACTACAATCAAACCATCATTTGTAATAGTTGAGCCATCAAATGTAGTGCTGAATCCATCACCATATGGGTTTAAATCACCGATAAAAAGTGAACCTTTCACGTGCAAATCTTTGGTAAAACTGTAAGAGTTCCCGTTAACTAACGCCAAAAAATAACCTTCATCAATGGTAAGGGGGACAGAGAAAGAAATATCGCCTAAATAAGTGTTATCAGATATTGTTACAGCATCTGTAAAGATGAGTAAAAACATTAAAGGTACCAACAAACCTTTAAGAGAACTTATCATTTTGTTTCGGCTTGGTTTTTTGTTGCTGTTATCCTTGCAAAAGTGTAGTAATATTTATAGTTGACATAATCCAATAAGGAGAATAAATCGATGAGAAGTTAGTTACCAGAACGCTGATACCTACACATATTTATATTAAATTTTTTTTATCAATAAGATTTAATGAGTTGTCTATAAGGTAGCATTCATGATTATGGAGTATCCATTTGTCCTTTTGTCCTTGTCTTGTCTTTGAGGAAAATATATAATTCAATAAAAATATTGCCATCAACACTGCTATTATCACTATTTTAATACGATCAGAGACATTGCCTACTACAGGAAATTGTTGGATCCGTTTACTACTATGCATACTTAATATATTTATAGCGAAATGATATCATAACTAAAAGGAACTATCGGTATTAATTATTTATCAGTAATTATATATTCGGTTTCTTTGAAATACATAATACTTCTTACAAAAAGGCAAATGTCATAGTTACCGTATAAAAATAAATATTGTTCATTGATCTGACGAACATACTTTGCTTATGTAAAATAGTAGATAATCTCGCTGATTGTTCAAGAACATAAAAAATCATATATTTAACAATGGTAAGAATGAGGAAAATAGGTCTTTTTTTCTTTATAATCTCCGACCGAAACACCGTTTTTTTCGTTATTTTTTTTTTGGAATAAAAAGAAAACAATAGATGTAATTAAAAAGAGGGAGTGACAAAAAACATCTGAAAGGATTGTTAAAAGACATTTTTACTTTCTATGTATCACAATACTATTTTCATTTAAGGTGCTATTAACCCCTTTGTATTTTCAAATTGATGCTCGTTTTGTGTAAGAGATCTGTGTATCTAATTGTGTCTCATTTTAGTAGGTCTGTCAAGATTCTTGAGTAAAAATTATGGTAAACACTCGCATTTTAGAGTAAGACAACGTAGCGTTTTACAAAAATCATCTCAAGTGCTTCTTCTTTTTTTTTTTCTTGAAACCTAAATATTTGAAATCTTTTCTTTTTTTGTTGTGGAGCATGACAATATATGCAGGTTTGAATGTATCTTACTTGGAAATTCTGGTTACTATTTCCAATAATAGTGGATAGATACTCTGTGTACATTTCTTCTTTTGATCTTATGTGTTATGATTAATAAAAATATTGAATAATTGTCCATCGCCTTGTACATATTGTATATAACTATTACTGTTGTATAATATTTTAGTTAAAGCAGGATTTGGAAAAGTTTATTTTTAACTTTTCTTTTCTCAAGAGAAATATCGGCTAACGACATGGGGGAGCCACTTGTTTAGTAACGATAGTGTGAACAATAATAGTTCTAAATATCTCTTGCATGTCTCTGAATTTTTTTGCATGTACAGATTATTGGCAAATGACTTCCAAATATTATAATTTTTCATGGACATGAGATTCAAAAGCGTCTATTTAGGAAAGTAGAAAGCGGAGGCATAAATTTTTATTAGGCGTTTTTTTGTTTTTGTTTTTTTTTTTCTTTGAATTTTTCAACTAATAAAGAGTTTTCAGAATTCTTCATTAAGATAACTTTGAAGATAACTTAAGCCTGATTAAAAGTTACAATGAATAATACAGTATAGGAAACACATAGGGTGTTCATTATGTAAAAAATAAAAATAAAAATAAAACTATTATTTGTACCAATACGAAAAGAGGATTAATTTTTTGTTTTTTTTTTTGAATACTTTCTAAAACATTATTAGAACATGAACTGTAAAGTATGTAATTGTTAAAAATAGCAAAGGTAAGATTTCTATTCTAAAGTTGTGACCTTCTAAGAATTTTGAAGATACATCAAAAAAATTTTTTACAAGAAAAGGAAAACACTAGATAAAACAAGGAATCTATGACATGGAGCTCCTTTCCTAGGGAATGTGGAATGTCCATTAAATCTTGAGAATAAAATCTTTGGACAAAAATAAAATTTTACAATTGGAAATTTAGAATCTTTTGTTTTTACCTTCCACTTTTTTTTTCCTCATTTTAAATTTCCGTTTTAGTACACTTCCTCCCAGAAAAAAATAAAAAAAAGACTTTGGAAAAACAAAATTATTTATCATATTACTATCTGGGAAATCATCGTAAAAAAAATTTTCAAAAGAGTAAGTGATGATTTTTTTTGTTTATAGATTTTTTTTTTCAGATATCTTGTATAAGCCTCTATTGTTTTCGAAATAATAGGATTATTCTCTTTTTTTTCTTTTGTTTTTGTTTTAAGCAGACTTTTCTATTTTTCAGGAAAAGAGAATTATTCTTTTGTCTTTGTGTTGGTACATTTTTTAGCATTTGGAGATGGACAAATTTTATGTAAAGTCTATTTAATGCCATATGTATTGTTATTTTTAACTAAGTATTTCGGTTTCTCCCTAAAAAATGTCCATAGAATTATCGATTACGGAAGTATTTCTTTTTCTTTGATTAAAGCACAATAAGATTGCGATATTTTTACTGTAAATATACATCTATAACTAATTAGTACAGTACACTTGTATATTGGAATATTTAGAGTAGTGTTTAAATTAAAAAAGAAAAGAAAAATAGTTTTTTTGTATTCAATTTTGGTGATGAAAAAAAATTTACTATGGAGTTATCATTATATGTCCGTAATACAATACGTGTAACGAAAACAATAGGTTCGTAAAATGGTAAGATAGAGTTCGAAAATTACCAAATTTTTTTCAAAATTTATCCAAAAAGGAAATGTGTAAATAAATAAGCAAACAAAAAACTAATTCAACTGTAATTCATGAGGTGGAATATCCGTATTACTCCTATCCATTGTTTCATTTCCACAAAGTTTATCCCGTATTAATAATATTCATTAATATGATTCAACGAGATTGAGAGAAAAACATGTATTTTTGGAATCACTAAAAAAGTTATTGTGAACATTTTTATTTTCTTGTGGTGATTGAACCTAGATAATATCACGTCTTTGGTACCCCATTTAATAGGTAATTACGTTCACCAGTTTTACTGAATTTGGAATCGCTGTTGGATAACTTTTTAATGTTGGTTAGTTTCAATAGATTACTAGGTCTCTTGTTAAAATCATTAGTTTCTTCAGATATGTTTAGTAAACACACTATTACTTGTGATATATCTAGAAGTAATTTATTATTGATTGGCTAAATTTTTGAATATTTAAATTCTTTATAAATCGATAATGGACTACTGGTTTTTTTTTCTGATAAAGTTGAAATAAAATCTATATTACCAATCTTAACTCGGGCACTACAATGTTTTATCGAATGTTTGTAAGGAAAACCTAGAGTATATTTATCTTATCCACAGACATATATCCGTAATTTGAAGTATCTTTTATTCTTTCCAGTTATTTTCAATATATAAGATATGTTGATATTCATAATCCTGCTTTAAAATCTGCTAATATATATCAAAGGAAAGTTCTATTGTATTTTATTTTTGTGTTGTTAGAATCAGTGGGATTGGTTCTGGAAACATGGAATAATAGAAAGTAACTTTCTGCTTTGGTTATAATGGCATTTATTTTTTCCATTGTTTGTTCCAGTGGTTTATTCATTCCTACATCACATATCTGTCTGAGTCATGAAAGAAATTATAATCTGCTTATGATCATGTATTTTTAATATGCAATTACCTGCCTTCCTTGGTCTTTCTAAATTTTTTTTTGATTATTTGCTTTTATTACAATAACGTTATTCACAACTAATTTTTTCAAGTGAGATAATGCACTAGCTTTAAATACTTTATAACCATCCAACTTGGCATTTTTAATTGTTTGTTTATGTAGAGGCCATATACCACACATGTACATATTTGGTTATTCTTTAGAGTTACAAAGAGTCTTGATTGGTATAATCAGTAAAGATTTCTTTATTTTAACAACACTACGTTGCTAGATAGTAGCAAATTGTTTTTGCAGAAAATTTGATTTTGCTGTATTGGATAGTACACAAAATATCATAAACTGCGTTACATTTGTTTGTATCTTCTTTTAATGTTCTACATGCATCTTCAAGTGAAAAATATTGTCTCTGATATGTTAAATGTATGTACTTTTCTTGATATTGCATGATAATTCAACAGGTACACCTAAATTGTACTTAGGCATTTGTACTGAGGGGATTTCAATTTTTTGTTATCTTGAAGGGGGAGAAATATAGTGTTTGTCAGATTGTTGTTTTTAGAATACGCTGTAACAGATAATGATTAATTCTTTATGTAAAAATTTCTTTGGTACTAAAAAAGATATAAGATAGAAGAAAAGGTAAAGAAAACTTTTAAAAGTTGATTGTTGTAGGTTAGTTAGCTTTTCCTATACATGCATCAATCCTAGAAGCCTTCCTATTTAATATAAAAAAATCATTTTTTATATGCTTTAGATATGTTCCTATAAGGATAAAAATATGTTTTTTTTTTATTTTTAATTAACAAGAAAGAAGTATAGGTTATAGAAGGAATCAATTTTTGGTACTTTTTAAAGCCTTTTTTTATAAAATGTAGCATTTAGATTTTGAGAATTAGCACCTTTGTGTATGTATTGAGTTAAATATATGCTCAATTACATTCTATAATTATTAAATAGTTTTAGTACTCAAAAATACGACAAGGCTATTCCCTTTTCTACTTACACAAAGTATGTAGTTAAGAATGTACAAAAAAATTGTAAATAAAATATGAATATAACACAAGGAGATGGCCTTTGGTCTTATATATACGATTTATTGAGTAGTTTCTCTCTGCGAACAACAAAAATAATAACCAAATAGTTTTATTAATGTTTATTGATATGTAAACTGTTAAAATAGAATGTTCTATGATGAAATAGATAGAACAATAAGATTTTAGCAGACATTAAACGATAAATTGTTGGGTAATAATCGTTGAGAGTTCACCAAAAGTTGTTGAGTTTGTTTATTAAATATCTTACTGTTTGTAGAAGAAAATGGCTGAATGTTAACATATATAAAGCCAAGGATTTCATCATACATTATTTTTATCTTATTTACAATCTTTGTATATTATTATTTCTATGTTGTATATAGAGAAAGAAAGTGAAGAACTTTATTATAATTTTGTATACTAAATCTGTTTAATATAATATTGAGAATGTTTACTATATATTCAAATAAAGGTGCTCATTCTCAACAATTGCAATATATATAGACACTTACTCTGTCTTAAATATTTAATACAAAAAAAGGTGCAATCGCGTAGTTGTTTCCATACCAATCCTATCTTTTTTTAACTACATAATAATTTCACTCTCCATTTTCCAAATTTATAAATATTCTATTTCAACATTTTTATAACCACCACCAGATTCTACTACTCTCTAGCTCTCGATACATATATACATTACCAAATATATTCTCTATATTACCCTTCCTTACGTCTCTGTTCTCTTCCTCGTGACACCATCAGTATCTCTGTAGAATCACCAATTCTCTGTCCCATGTTGTTTTTTCCGCGGAACCTTTATTTTTCCACGGAACAACTCATTTTGTTTTTGTTTTTCCAACTCCCCTTTTTGAATTTCACAGAAAATCACAAATTCCTCGAGGCCGTGGAAATGTTTTTGTGAAAATTTAGCAGAACAAATTTGCATTTCCAAATGGCTTTCTCTTTTTTTCAAACATGAAGGAATGAAAATATGAAAACAAAAAAAAAATAACATGGAAGTATCTTTCATCAATTAAAAGAGAGATCTGATGTATTGAACTATTTTGTATTCACCTTAGCATCATGATAAAATATAAGCTAGATATGAATATACATTCTCAGCTGATAATACAACTACTTTAATACAGTTTCACAAACCTTTTCTGTATTCTCTGAACTGTCTTTATTCCTATTCAATAACTGTATTAAATATTACATTGATATATCATATTCCAGTATAGCATACCACAATTACTCTAGATTGCAATTTACTATGATGTTTAATACTTATATCCATGTTTACTATGATAATATCACTAACGAATTCTAATACAATTTTTTTTGAAACAATGTATTTCATAACATACAACATTATTTACAACATTAACATCTACTTGAACTGAACTGGTCTTAACAATCGACTAACTTTAATTATATTTTTATTCACTTAATAACTCTATAACATCACTGTTAGACTATGCATTTACCATCGATATAAAACACATTCACATTAAATGAAAATAACATAACAAATTGTACTGATGAATTGTTTACTCTTAACTTAATCTAAACAGGTCTTCTTATACTGATATCTCATATTCCTTTTTTATAACTATCATCGCTATTTGGTACATCACATTTTACTCGATTACTCTCAATATCACATACCATCACCTCTTGACTATCAATCCCATCCAAGATCACCTTACTTTTTTTTAAAATCGAAAAAATATTTTGCAAGAATCAACAACAATAACAACCACTCCAACAGATATGTAAACAGGATAGACACACTGGTTTGTAAGCGGTCAACTATGATCCACTCACTTTCATGTCACATAACTTTGAACATTAGCAAACCATTATTTGATATAATGTGATTATGCCATCTTACATTTACCTATACTCAATACAACCAACTGGGATATTTTAAGCTATAGACAACCCACTTAATACATATACCATCATTAGGGAAGATATCCATCAATGATATTACTTCTTTATAAACATGATTATCTAAGAATACCCAAACACTTCCCATCAATATCTTTAGTCTAAAAAAATGACTGCATATTATTTTATTGTATATTGAATGATTATCATATGAACATAATATCAACTGACTGTGATATGACAACAAGAATAACCAATGAATCTTCAAACCAACATGTATGTATTAATTTTTATTGTAGAAACGTTAATGGACATTATTTATTCTACTCATATCCCAATCATTTAATATTTTTGTTACTCTTTGTTAGACATAGCAGCATAAATCGTGAAATGAATTACAACCTTAAAAATTCTGGATAATAAATAATATAAACAAATTCTGAATATGTAACTTATTAATTATTATGCTGGGATTAATTTGCTATCTACTCTAAAATGTGTGCTATCTTGGATCTAAACTGTAATATTACCAATATAAATATAAGTATTAAAACAAGACCACAACTAACATGTTTCAAACTATCTAATCTGTTATAAGTGATCTAACAACTCTTCTAATAATGTATCTATAATTATAATCTGTATTGTGAACATCTCACTGGTAGATTACTAATTGTATTAATTTAACAGAACTATTTGTAATACTACAACTCTTTATATTAAAGTGACCTCTTTGATTATTCCAATACCAATACAACACTATGACAATGAGATAGACAAAGATGATAATATATACGAATAATAACTAAACTCGCTACCATTACTTACTGAAGATATTTTCGATGTTATCAATATTATTGATTATTCATATTCCAATCAAGAAAGTTATCATTATTTAGAATACTTTTATACTCTTAAAATAAATTTATATATTAATATGATTAGTTAATCATCAAGTAACATACCAATAATTACCATTACAACTATACTAAATAACATCTTACTATCTAACAAGTCAAACATTTCTGAATTATGTAATACACTAACTTAAACTGGTTTCTGTATACTATACCCCTAACTCTTTCTCATTCTTTATCTTTTTCAATCTCAATAAATTTTAATTAATCAAAAAACATTTCAATACACACAGATGTATAAATAAAATAACTTGATTGTCAATAATTCATGTAGCAAATTTTATTCCAACAAGAATAGTATCTGCTGGTACTGGTATAAATTTTTATAAAAATTTAATATGTCTCCAAATTTATTTTTCTCTATTTAATGACATCATCATTGTAAATTGCAATATTCTAACAGCAGATGATTTTGCATTATCACTAGTTGACTAAATAGCAACTGCAACTAAAAACATTTGAATGAGGAGAGTATTGATGTTGTACAATTCATTAAAGAACTAAACCAAAAATGACTGGAGGATAATTCACGTAATTGTACCAGATATCACTCAGTATATGTTCAAACGCCAGGGAGTGATATTATATAAAAGCACAGTAAGAAACTTTATACCTAATCCACTATAATTCATAGCATCAACACACTATATGACATTAATCTTTATCCACAAAAGATGGACATAACAAAAGAAACATTGGACATTTTCTGAAAGCTGCTGCTCCATTGTATTAAATATCTCATAGTGTTCTGAAAATTGATTATTTAGCCCAAGCTAAGGTTCTTTGTTTGAATAAATTAGATAACACTGTATAAAGTAAGAAATATCAAGTTATCATTTGATCGCAATACTCAAAACAAATACTATTCTACCTTTCCCAACTGTATATAAATATGGTAACTCAGATAGAATAATTCCTATAGATCAGCACAAAACCTACTTTCTGTTGTGTATCTCATACTTGAACCATTTTTTTTAATTACAATATATTTACAAGTTCATCCATGTGTATTATTTGATTTAATATTGTGCATTATTGGATATTATATTGGCGTTGTGAGAATTGACCACAGTGTTATGGAATTTTGCCAATTGACATTCAGCAATAATAAATAGATTTTCATGAAGAAATATAGTCTTGGTTATTGGTAGGGTATATTTTGCTTATAAATATCTTCCTTAGTAATAACTCATGTACAAAGTAGATTGTTGTGAATATACTTTCTATAGTTAAGGATATCTTGGTTAGTTGTATCAAGTATATTTATGGCATAATTATATCACGTTGAATGATAGTATTTTAATGTTATATAATGTGAATTTGTGAAGTGCATAGATCTCAACTGAGGATATGTTCTTGTCCATAAGTGAGTCTTCTTTGTGTTGTTTACATCGATGTTTGTATGGTGCAGTGGTTGATATCTGTTTGAGTTGTTTTTATTTGATTGAAAAAGGTTTTTGGAATTTAAGAAAAATTGGATTTCAGAAAAGAAAAAGATGGAAAAGATAAGAAAACAATTAATGTTGGTAGTTACAGTTCTACTAACTAGTAGGTCTAGATCAAGAAAGTCATGTAAGAATGAATAAGTAGCTATTCCTTATTGTTTGCTATGGTGTGTCATAATACACAATAAAAGATAATATGCTACAAAGTGATAGTTGTAGTGGGTGGTGTGATGTGATGGTAGCTATTGCTGGGGTGTCAGTAGAAGTAGATGTATTAATACACATAGCAGTTTAAAATATTAAATAGATGATAGAGAGAAGGGAATATAATATGTACCTTAATAAATTATACGAATTACTAGAAATATAAGATATATTTACTATTTTTTTAGGTCTAATTTTGTACCATCTTGTTCACAAACTGATAATATCATCACAAATTATATCATTAAGTGCTCTCTACTTATTAACCATAACAAAATGATATGGAAAAATGTATATGTTGTGACAGTTCTAGTACTTAAACTTATTAACCGTAGTTGAGTTTCAAAGTGATCTAATAATCATATTAACTCATACCTAACATTGGCAATCTTTCTCTGAACAAGCATTTCAACTTACTTATTTAATTAATTCTGTGAATACCTGTTTTAAAACGTTTGGTGTCTACTACTGATTGTATATAATAATTTATATCTTTACAAGTATTAAACATATCATGAATACTTATATGTTTATTAAAATTATTATAAAAACAATTATATATAAACATATATTGTAGTTAATGATAATTTAAGGATAATATACACTTTATGCTAATGAATCATAGAAATCAATATAAAGGGCATATTAAAATAATAACAAGGTCAATTATATTATACATTTTCTTAATCATTAAATAGGACGGATAAGTTACTTTATATGAGGTAAATAGTGAAACAAGGGTGTGTAAAAGACAGTTTATTTATTTCTATTATTTAGTTTCTTCATGAAATTCTAGTATTAGAAGTATTCTTTAGTTGGAATGGTAATAACTAGATCAAACACTAACCAGTTAAAATATAATTGTGCTAGTATTAGATAATATTCTCTGCACGTTTTCTCTTTAATTATTATATATATATTATTGAATCAACTTGTTTCAGACTTAAAAATTGTGAACTTACTTGTTAGTTTATCTCCCAATTCCTATTTATACTATTCAACTCTATGTAAATATATATCTTTTATATATTACAATAAATATTCAATGGGGGATATTAATCAACATGCTTATTATACGTTTATTTGTATTAATATATACCACTATAATATATAAAATAACAGCTTACATAGACCTATATTTTCATATGATGTGGTATTTAGTAAGTGCTGTTATTTAATAATCATCAATATATATCAATTGATAGTATGGATATGTTCATAAAATAATATGAGGATCCATGTGTGTGAAGAATAATATATCGTATGAAGCAGACTACTAATACTAGATTATATACATAAAATACTACTGACAACACAGTGATGTTATTTAAATATATATACACATTAGTATTGAATTACTTTTGAATGTCCATTTCCACTCCACACTTACTGGAAATACTATCTAAAAAGTACACTCTAAAAAACTTCTTTTTATTACTGATCTCACATATAACTACATATATTTGTCTTTCTCATTATCATTATCCATTAAATATTACTTTATTAAGAACATAAAACACAGTTCCAATATCACATATTGATATATCATCATTTTTCGTTATATACAAGTATCATTTAGTGTTCACACCTATCACAATATCAAGAATGTAATCTCCTTACACTCTACTTCATATTACAGATTTGCTGTGTCAAACTAAATCACAACATTTGCAATATATCAATGACATTTACTTCATCTTCTTAACAAACACTTATTAAACAACTACTGCTGTCGTGCAATTGTTTTTATTTTCCCATCGTTTTATATTCTACTTCGTTTTTTATTTTCTCATTTTTTAGTAATAATATTTTACAAGTTCTGAAATATACTCAACTATGTTACAGTCTACACCACAGTGACACTCCCTGATACTTTCTTGCTACGTTACATCTAATCATACTCCATATGTATTTCTTCTTTAAATTAGTTCAATAAAATTCAAAAAGTATGATCATGAGAATCTAATGTTATTTAAAAATTTCATGGTTAAATTTTGTTTTTATTTATAAATAGACAGTGATCTCCATTAGCACACTATTACTAATTCTTTTACCAATCAATTCCTTATTCTAACAGTATCACTTTATTTAGCTCATCTTATCATCTCTTATAACATCTTAATACACCTTTTTATATTGGCCATTTGTTTGTTATTTAATTCTTAAAAGTCCTCTTTTCTTACCATTGTATTTCAACATATATTTCTTAGTCTATTTCAAGAGTTATCATGACAATGAAATATCAACTTTACCAAACTACTATTTTTTCACATCTATCTGTTTACTTCGTAAAATTCAGGTATATTACATTATCTCTTCTTCGAATAATTGTTTTATATAACTTATCCTGTGTTTATTATTCATAATCGTATTATGACTTTTAGATAAATGTATCTTCTCACCACTGATACATCATCATATTTCCACACATTTAATTATTTTTTGTAAAGTTCTTACTCCTTCATTACACTTTATATGCTATGTTACTTCTATCACTACATATCAGAATAAAATTTCCACAATAAAAAAGTAGTCATTATAGAATACTACTATTATATTTGTCACCTGTCTTATATTTTAATGTTTTTTAATACAGTATAAGTATAATACTTAAGAACGCACGAAACCCACTCCGTTCAATGAAAATAACACACAATATTTCAAATAGTTCATGTGGTATGTACTTGTGAATATTTCAACTAGTTCTATTACAATATGGTTATCTAGTACAACTCTGTTTTTTGATTGTTTGAACTAGTAAGAACCATATATAGTGTTCATCAAATGGAATATGCAATTCGGAACATCACATTAGTTACTTCTTGTAAGTATAGAGTGAACTACATTGGAGAAATCTAGCAGATATAACATGAAATATATTTTAATTATAACATTCAATGTTTAAACTAGTACTCAACACTTACAAAGAAATATATTGGTCAAAACACAGTTACGTGCTTTGTATTTTTTCAAATTTTTTAAAAATTTTTTCTCGATGCCATCACAGAATTTTCTTCCTACAGCAGTTTTTCCATTAACGATGAGATGAAAAGTAGATTAAGAGAAGAAAACAGAGTATTTATAGTAATTATCTTTAAATAGTGATGTTAGGACTCTCATTAAACAGAAAACCAGATTTCAATATGCAGTGGTATATTTTATTTCTAACATGAATTAGTATGTGCTCATGGTGAACAATTGAAAATAGTTATTTTTGTCCCTTTATGATATAGTATATAATAGTGGTAATAACCTACCATCTTTGAAAAGTATTAAGAGTGACATCTCAATATATTCATAGTGTGATAATATATATTGTGTTTTTAAAATATCAGTATGCCTTCCCAGATGTTATCATAGTTCAATTATTAAATAAAGTACATTAGCATTTCAATTTCTCTGGATAGAAGTCTATCTAAAGTGTTCTTTGCTATTCTAGTTTATTAAACTTTCATTATACTGGTATATGTGGATTATTTATTAATATTCAGTTAAATTATTGTGGTTTTATAACTCCATTATTTGTTATTGAATGTTAATAATTTCTGTATTATACTGTTACTTTTATTATGTCATCGAAATAAAATATTTGAGAACGGAACAAATGGAACAATGGGATTCCAACATATAACACCACTGGAATGTTGAGGAACTGTTGTTTACATGTCACAAAATGTTAATGAAACTGCTTGCTTAATTTCTGCCATTCATAGAAGGGAAGTAACAAAATTTAACATACACAAAGACAACATTTTTTTCAAATCGTGTTCCTTTTCCCGCATACTTTTCACATATTATCATCTCTATGTTATACATACAAAGGAAGATGGAAGAACTTTAATACAATTTTGTAAAATATAGCTATCCAATTATAGTATTGAGAATGTTCATTATTTATCCAATGACTACGAGCGCCAATTCTTAACAACTTTAATATACTATAACAAAATATATATTGTTAATGTGAGGTGTGGGGGAGGTGATTATAAATTTACAGAATAATTATTCATATGCTATGACTATTACTATTATTCAAAGAAATCACAATCCACAAAACTATCTCTGAAAGTATTTCCTTCTCTCTTATTTTTGAGTTTGGAAAGACCATTGTGTTATGACAGTCAATTTTCTAGAACAGTAGTTTTCATAAGTTTGAAAAATGTCATATTAATTCTTCGTATATTTATAGTTCTTGAGGTCTTGAATATGTTAACTCATGCTGTTTTGGCTGTATTGTTGTTAAAACACAAGAATTTTGAGAATCAAGAGTATTAGGGTGTTGTTTATATTCTGTTCATACTAATTTAGCTATTATTAATTTCTCACGTTTTGTAAATAGCATTAAAACAAGATATCCTGTTTCATGAATAACTTACTATACAATCTTGTGATGAGAAGATCGACCCAAAACATTACAAAAACTTGCAGATATCTAAAGTTGTAATTAGTGTTAAGGGACCTGTTTTAATAAATAAACAACAATGATCATATTTGTTGATTGTCTAACTTACAAATATGGAAAAATTATGCTAGGCTCTAAAGGTTGATTATGAGTACTTATTTTTTAAGTTGTAACTATTTAATTCTCACATCTGATGTTCTGAAACATGATGAGATAAGGGAACTGATGTTGTCAATAATACAAATTAAAATGTGTGAGTATTTGTAGTCGATTATCAAATAACCCACGTAAGAAAAATCATAGCAAAACTTACTTAAAGAGGCCTTTGATCCAGTTTGATAGATCGTAGGGATAACTATCAACATTGGATTATGATATAGTAGGGTCCAATATAATATATCGTATGTTCACAAGATTTTTTTTGTTAAAAACTGATTTTGGTAGATCGTTGGTAATTTTTTTGAAAGATTAATATGTATTTAATAATAAATACAATATATATTATTTGTATGGGCTTTCAATAAACGAGAAATCCAATTTACTAAATACTTAAAACATAACAACGTTAGACCTTAAATCTACTATATTCCAGGAGATACCATATTAGCATCCCTGAGACTCTAATTTCAAATGTTAAATCTACAAAATTATACTTCCGTAAACAATTAAGATTATTCAAATTAAATATCATTTTAAATATTTTCATAGGATAAATACTTGATCATAAACAGTAGAAATATGGCATAGTGCTCAACTTAAATTTATTTATCAAGGTCTTCTTTGAAATGAAAAACGTAAGCAGCTTTTTCAAATTTGTGGCTTTCACTACGTATAGAACACGTAGATTGTTTTTGGATCGATCTTATTTTCTGGAAAATAATTCTGTATTATTAGGCACAGAATATTTCTCATAATTCTCTAAAAACTACCCAAGATATCTTTTCATATTGGTAAAGTAAAAATTATTTCCCATATCAAATGATTATATGAACAATTTATACTTAATTCACCTACTATACTAAGGTAAACAAAACAATGAGCTCCTTCTAAAAAGTTTTTGAAACATATCTATCACTATCTCTTTCTTTAAATCACAAAATATGAGTGAACCACGATTTTCGAAAGAATAAAAATAACAACGGTAGAGCCATTTGTTTGATAATAAATAGATAAATAAATTTTGATCATTTTCTTTTCACATATAGGATATAAAAACAATGTAAACAACATTAACATAATACACTGAATTAATCTGATCCATTAATGGTTACTCTATTACATCTCATACTTACAGTCACATTTCTATGTTTACTATAGTAATATCATCTAGTAAATTTTATTGCTCTTTTAAACCTCTAACATATAATGTTATTCACAGTGTCTGTTATCATGATATCAACATGTATCTTTACTATGGATTTATACATAGTAGATTAAGTTCATATTAACCACTATTGGTTTTAGTCATGTCTTTGCTCTTGAACTGCTTGCTTCATTTAGATATTAATAACTGGTAGATTGTATGGTATCAATCCTAAACTATGAATTCCACATTAATATACAACTTTTCTTGATATTATGTCTTAGACAAGAAGAATTCTACACAAACATATTACACTTAATTACTCTTAGCATCAGCTATCATTATCTCTTCTTATTCAAATTTCAATTGGCAATTTTCCTTGTTTCAAAATTTGAAAAAATAGTTTGAAAAAAAAAAAGTATAATAGCCACTTTCATTGACGGCCATATAAATAATACAGATTCATCTAACCATAAATAATCAGTTGTTATATACTTACTATATAGTATAACTCTGAACATTACCAAACCATTATTTAATATGGCATAGTTACACCATTGTGCACTTAATAATCATTCATAAATGACTATAGAGAATACTCTCAAAACAGCCTGCTCCATACATATATTGTAACTAGGGAAGATGTTTATTAATAAATATGACCATTTTTTGTGTTACCACCACTTTCATAATAAATATATCTATTAAAACATACTCCAATATTACATGAACACTATCCCTTACTAATTCACTGTATGAGATTTTTTCTTATATCCCACTAAATCCTTAGTTTTGCTAATTCTATTCTTATTATGAATGGACTTAATCTATGTCTACTTTCCAGTGATTATTATAATGATGACAAAGGGCAGATTGATTTGATATAATGAATAATATTTTGGTTATATCTTAATTTTATTCTACTGTATTACTTTCTCTGCTTAACAAATTTCGTTGTGTCCCTTATTCAGATGATCTTACTTTAACGTTTGAAAAAATAATATAATGAAGAGAGATTTTATCTCGATCTTCGAACATTGAACACGTTGAAAAAGAAATTGTGGTGGAAATATTAACATGAAAAAATGTCAACTTGACATTCAAGCAGTAGTCAGTAGATCCGATTGATTTCGAGAATTAATCTGATTCTATTACAGGTCAATGTCTAGTACCGTGTATTGAACTCCAATTGCAACAAATAACCATTGTAATATTTTTACATGTTCCTTATTTAAAAAGAAAATTCTCACATTATTAAAATCTTAGGATAATAATAATTATTATTATCACAATATCTTTCAAGTGTAGAGGGGAAATTCTCCTGTATGTTGTGAAATCTTGCAAGCTCTGTGCCCAGCAAAATACAAGAAATACGATAGAGTAACTGATCAATAGAGCATAGCTGTTATCGTATGCTGTATATCTACATTTTTGTGCATAATATTCTTAACATGTATAGTAAGTATAATATATCATTAGTGTGCAATTCTGTACATTTGGGAAGTAGTATGTTATTTCTCTTTCCTATGCTTCTTGTTATGCTAATAAAAAGAGCTTTCATTTCTTTGCGTATCACTAGAGTAATTGTATGGTATTTTTCTACTGTTTATGTGAGAATAAAAGATCTTGAATACGTCATTTCATTTGGGGTCGAATATTTTATTGCTAAAATAGAAGTAGAAGTGGAACCGTTAGTCGAAAATGAAAGTAATAAGAGTTAGCATAGTTATATTAATATATATATATATATACTTAATTGACTTAAGGGATGATAGTGTTATCAAATTAGCATATATATATTACTTATTTTTATACCTGTGTGTACGTATATATATGAGAAAGAGAGGAAATAATTAGAAAATAGGAAAAGAAAAAGATTTATGATACTCTTGTTTCACATTTAATGATCACTCATTTAGTTAACTTTTCGGATACAACTACGGATAGAGAAATATCGTATCAGTTTTTAAGATATGTGACGAACCTTTTATTATTATTTTTGAATTAAATTAGTATTGGATCTTCGTAACTACAATTTTTCCTAATTGGAAAGAATTTAAGAATCTCAGTTTCTTTAAAATATGATCATCAGTTGGCTTCAAAATTATACAACAGTAAAATTTGTTGCGCTGAATAATGTAAATCGATGGTTTATTAGGTATGATCAAATCTGTTTTTCTATACAAGATATTTGGGAAATAACCAAATAAATAATGAAAATAAACAGTATGAACAGTGTTGGGGTATTATTTCTGTTTATATAGAAATATTTGATTATTTAATTATTTAGTTATTTAGTATTCCCGGTCTCAAAATTATTCATACTCAAATAATCATAAATAATAATAGACTAATGAAATGGGCAACACTCCACTTCATATATATGGTGCTACCCTTACCTTCATATGATGCAAGAGAAGGTGCACTTCCATGAGATATGGTGACAGCAGTTGGTGATGAGGAGAATTGCTCTGAAACATATTGGGAAACTTGTGACACCATTGTAGGTACTGATGTTTCTGGTCTTCCAGACTCAGCGTTACCAACTACAGTAGTAGACCCTCTAGAGTTTCTAGATGTTGGTTGATCTTCATTATTAGTAAATGTCGGACTAGCGGTGGTGGAAATAATAGAGATAACTGGAGTTGCGTCGAAAACAGCAGAAAATGAGTTAATCTCTTCCTGTTGGTTCTTTGAATAAATAGATTCAATAGAACCATGTCCAATGGTAGCAGTCATACTTGTTCTGGAAATTTCAGATGGTTCTGGACAATAAGTTGTAGTCACAGTAACTCCATTAATAACCGTAGTCAAAACAACCAAAGTGCTACTCAAAGTAGTTATAGTCTTTTCGTTAGGAATAGTGGAGTTTCCGTAAAGAGGAGATGATACAGAAATTAGTGATGTCATGACGCTATTAGATGGGGCTGGGGTGATCACAACAACAACAACTTCGGTAGAAGAGGAGCCGTTGTTGTCAGTGACGATAGTGGTGAAGGTGGAGGTAGTTGGAGCTGTGACATCGCCAGTAGTGGTAGTAGACAAGGTAGATGGGGCTGGGGTGATCACAACAACAACAACTTCAGTAGAGGATGAACCGTTACTATTAGTGACGATAGTGGTGAAGGTGGAGGTAGTTGGAGCTGTGACATCGCCAGTAGTGGTAGTAGACAAGGTAGATGGGGCTGGGGTGATCACAACAACAACAACTTCAGTAGAGGATGAACCGTTACTATTAGTGACGATAGTGGTAAAGGTGGAGGTAGTTGGAGCTGTGACATCGCCAGTAGTGGTAGTGGACAATGTGGATGGATGTGGGGTGATCACAACAACAACAACTTCGGTAGAAGAGGAGCCGTTGTTGTCAGTGACGATAGTAGTGAAGGTGGAGGTAGTTGGAGCTGTGACATCGCCAGTAGTGGTAGTAGACAATGTGGATGGGGCTGGGGTGATCACAACAACAACAACTTCGGTAGAGGATGAACCGTTACTATTAGTGACGATAGTGGTAAAGGTGGAGGTAGTTGGAGCTGTGACATCGCCAGTAGTGGTAGTAGACAATGTGGATGGGGCTGGGGTGATCACAACAACAACAACTTCGGTAGAGGATGAACCGTTACTATTAGTGACGATAGTGGTAAAGGTGGAGGTAGTTGGAGCTGTGACATCGCCAGTAGTGGTAGTAGACAAGGTAGATGGGGCTGGGGTGATCACAACAACAACAACTTCAGTAGAGGATGAACCGTTACTATTAGTGACGATAGTGGTGAAGGTGGAGGTAGTTGGAGCTGTGACATCGCCAGTAGTGGTAGTAGACAAGGTAGATGGGGCTGGGGTGATCACAACAACAACAACTTCAGTAGAGGATGAACCGTTACTATTAGTGACGATAGTGGTGAAGGTGGAGGTAGTTGGAGCTGTGACATCGCCAGTAGTGGTAGTAGACAAGGTAGATGGGGCTGGGGTGATCACAACAACAACAACTTCGGTAGAAGAGGAGCCGTTGTTGTCAGTGACGATAGTGGTAAAGGTGGAGGTAGTTGGAGCTGTGACATCGCCAGTAGTGGTAGTGGACAATGTGGATGGATGTGGGGTGATCACAACAACAACAACTTCGGTAGAAGAGGAGCCATTGTTGTCAGTGACGATAGTAGTGAAGGTGGAGGTAGTTGGAGCTGTGACATCGCCAGTAGTGGTAGTAGACAATGTGGATGGGGCTGGGGTGATCACAACAACAACAACTTCGGTAGAGGATGAACCGTTGTTGTCAGTGACGATAGTGGTGAAGGTGGAGGTAGTTGGAGCTGTGACATCGCCAGTAGTGGTAGTAGACAAGGTAGATGGGGCTGGGGTGATCACAACAACAACAACTTCAGTAGAGGATGAACCGTTACTATTAGTGACGATAGTGGTGAAGGTGGAGGTAGTTGGAGCTGTGACATCGCCAGTAGTGGTAGTAGACAAGGTAGATGGGGCTGGGGTGATCACAACAACAACAACTTCAGTAGAGGATGAACCGTTGTTGTCAGTGACGATAGTGGTAAAGGTGGAGGTAGTTGGAGCTGTGACATCGCCAGTAGTGGTAGTGGACAATGTGGATGGATGTGGGGTGATCACAACAACAACAACTTCGGTAGAGGATGAACCGTTACTATTAGTGACGATAGTGGTAAAGGTGGAGGTAGTTGGAGCTGTGACATCGCCAGTAGTGGTAGTGGACAAGGTGGATGGGGCTGGGGTGATCACAACAACAACAACCTCTGGAGAAGATGAACTGTCGCTGTCGACAAGTGTGGTTGTGTAGGTAGACGTTGTAAGGGCTGTAACATCGCCAATAGTGGTAGTGGACAAGGTGGATGGGGCTGGAGTGATCACAACAACAACAACCTCTGGAGAAGATGAACCGTCGCTGTCGACAAGTGTGGTGGTGTAAGTAGATATAATAGGTGTGGGGATTGATGTGGTGAGGGTAGTGTAGGATGTAGATAATGGAGGGACAGCAACATTATAAATGATTTCGGATATTGTATATGAGTACTGATTAACTGTAGATGTTATTACAGTTGAAAGAGTAGTAACTGCAGTAATGGAATTCATAGTAGTAACTGTTGTTGTTTTTGTAACTGGACCAGATAACCATGCACATGACTTACCATGTTCTTGACTAACTATGTATATAACGCTACCACTGAGTTGATAAGGAGGATCTGATGGTTGAACAGCAAAACTATTTGTCACTGTAAATGAAGGACCTGGACAAGTCATGTTAAACCAGTAACGGTGACCATATATCTCATAATTAGACCGAAGAGGTACATATATGCTATTAAAACTTGTACTAGACCATTCATTATAGTCTACATTTAAGAACACAAATATAGACTTGACATAATTATCAATTTTAAGTGAACCAGGTACAACTTTTGGATTAATTAAGTACAAACCTTGGTGAACATTGAAAGTTTGTCCTTCAAGAGTATTTGTGTTAAGCAAAACTACAGCACCTTCCTTGCCGCTAACTTGACCATGACCCTTTAGAGGATTATTAAAGATAATACCTTTCATATTGTATCTACTAACATAGTCTTGATATCCATTGGCTGTTAATGCAGAAAATCCACCAGAGTTGATTACACCATTATTTGTTATAGTACCAAGATAAAGAAATCCATTTGTGGTACCCCCCTTATCAGCTGTGTCATAGTCAATTGTACCTGTGTTAATGAAAGAACCAGTTGGGGCTAGAGTAAAGTTAGTACCTGGTACAGTAGCAGCAGCATTTAATTGTGAGACAGTGAATGTACCAGAGTTATCTATACTTGCAGGTGAAATAACAAAATCACTGGCAGAACCTGCTGATTTAATATTTTCGATGTTGATATTACCACTGTTTGTAATTGTCGTAGTAGAACCAAATTGTAGACTGGTTAAACCTTTTGTTGAATCACCAATAATATCTAAAGTCCCTTTGACATCAATATTGCCATTGAAGGAATATGAAGTACCTGATACCAATTCAAGAGTAGCACCTGATTCAATCACTATATCATCAGAAAATGTTTGATCACCTGATAAAGTTGTAGGTGCTGAAATCGTAGTAACAGCAGCATTTATTTTGGTCACGAGTAACCCCAGTAAAAACCATAAAATTAATATCTTCATTTTAATGATAACAAATAAACAATGGTTAATTATACTTTATTTCACTTTTTTCTTACTTTAATTAACTCTTTATTACTTGCTAGTAAATTTTTCGAGGAAGAAACATACAAGAATAGGAAGATTAAAAGAACAGTTTATATAATATATTAGGACCCAAGAAATCGAGAAAATAAAGATTAGATCATACGGACTTCATGTATAGATCTAGAAATACACTTTCTTATATATATATGTGTATTTTTTTAATCGGTATGTGTAATAGATATTCTTCAATGATATTGTAAGGAAGGAAACTAGAACAATGAGTAAGATTCAGGGTTTTATTCTAGATTTATACATATATAATGCATTTTGATTGTTTCGGATAGATATTGGAATGGTATAAAAAATCTGCAGATTCTATTGTTTTTCATTTTGTTATAGGTTTACCGAATTCCACAAATAATGTTTTAAGTAAGTGCTTGTCTTTTAGAGAAAAACAAAGTAGGGTACATGAAAAGATTTCAAGTATTTTTCCTTTTTTTTCTTTCTCGAAATATATATATTTAATGTTCTTCTTGCTATTGAGGATGGCAAAATGTGGAAATATGGATATTTCTTACTTGTAGCCTCTAGCTACCATTTCTAATAATAATGGATAAGATGTTCTGTGTAATTTTTCTCCTCGTTATGTATTAGGATAAAAACTGAACAAAGAAGATATATAATTATATGCTTTACTATTTAATTTTCTATCACGAACTAGTTATTTTTTAGTTTTTCACCAAATTCATACATTGGGATTATTTTTAATTTAGTGAAATTGCTGTATTAGATTCCTGTCAACTAAACTAAACAGAACAATGAGTTTTTAGCAAAAGTAAAAAGGCAGAAGTTTGTGACAGCGTTGTTTTCATATTAGTAATCGTCAATGAAACTCTTTAGTTAATATTTTTTCATGCTATTTGTAGAAGGAAACTACTTGACACATTCATATACATAAGGCCACAAATCTTCTTGTGTCATAGTATTATTTTTGTTTACATTTCTGTTTATAATTACTTTTGTTTTTTATATAATAAAGCAGAGAGAAGAATGTTATTTTGAATTTTGTACAATATTGAATACATAGTAATTGTAATTGAAAAGATATTTAATTTACCTAATATTTATAGTTATTAGATGGCAACAAATATATATTCAATTAAAGTTCCCATTACATATTTATCAAATTGGATATTAAAAATCAGGCATTTTAATAACATACCACAATATTATTTAAGAATTTGTAACAACTATAGGTTTCATTATAAGTCAGTCAGGATCTTGTGTTAGTTTTTAACAAATTTCATTCATTTAGGTTTTGTTTTTCAAATTTTAGATATTTCACAATTGGTAGGTCTTTAAAATTTTACCCTTTTCTTTTGATATGTTGCAAGAAGGGCAAGCTTTTTTTTATCAGAAATAAAATAACGGAGATAAAAATTTTCACATTATCCCTACATCTAGCACGAAAATGTTGAATAATTGTCTAAACTTTTGCATATATTGTATATACCTGTTATTATAAACGTGATATGTTATTTAACCCAAGATTTTGAAAAATTTATTGTAAACTTCTTTTTTACGAAAAATATCGGCTAACAATATTGGGGATCCAATTGTTTAGTAATAATAGCGCAAATAATAATAGCTCTAAAAATTTGATACATATTTCTGAATTTTTTTACCTACACATAATACTGGTAAATAGTTTCTAGGTATTATAATTTTGTCATAGATGTGGGGTTTAATAACATCCATTTAGGAAGGAATAAAGAGGGGGCGTAAATTTTTATTAAACTTTTTTTTATTGTTTTTTTTTTTCTTGAGTTTTTCTGACTCATAAAGATTTTTCAGAGCTCTTCTTTAAAAGAACCTTGAAGATAAGTTAAGTTGGATTAACAAATACAACAAAAATACAGTTTAATAAGCTTATAGAACAATAATATACTATATTGGCGAAGTACAAGAGGCATATAATGAGCATACTGCGAAAAAAATAAAAATAAAAATAAAAATATCACTAGTAACTGTACAACAAGAGAATTGTTCTTTTTATTTATTGACTTGAATACTTTCTACAACATTACTAAAACGTGAAGTATAAATTAAAATTTTCCTGACTAAAATTGCGGTTTTTTTAAAAAATTAAAGATACACTGAAAATTTTCTTTTCTTTTTCAAGAAATCTGTGAAATGGTGCTACTTTATTAGAGAATTTGCAATGCCTAATAAATTTTAGGAATACGAAGTTTCATGACTTGAAATTTCAAATTTTTTGTTTATAATTGCAACATTTTTTTTTTCTTATTTTTTTTCTATTCCAAATTTCCTTTTTGGTATACCCCCTAAAAGACTTTTTGGAAAACACAATTACTCATCATACTATTATGCGGGAAATCGTTGTGAAAAAAAAAGTTTTCAAAAGAGTAGGTCATTATTTTTTTCATGAACTTTTTTCCTGCTACTTTGAATACGCTTTTTATTGTTTTCGAAATAATAGGACGTTCTCCTCTTTTTTTTCTTGCTTTTGTTTTAAACTTAGATTTTCCATCTCTCAAAAATTGTAGCCTAAGGTCTGGAAATGGGTAAATTTTATGTAAACTCTATCTAATGCTATATGAATTGTTATTTTTAACTAATTATTTCTGTCAATTCTTCAAATTATCCATAGGCTTATCAAATACGGAAATATTTTTTTGATTAATATACAATAAGACTACGATATTTTTACTATAAACTTACACCTATAACCAATTAGTACAGCATAATTGCATATTGAAATATCTAAACTACTGTTTGGAAAAAAAAAAAGGATTTTTCGTATCAAATTTCGGTAATAAAAATTTTATTATTACGGAATTATTGTTATGTGTTCGTAATACAATGCGTATGACAAAAACAATAGATTCGTAAAAAGATAATATGGAGTTTTAAAATTATCAATTTTTCTTCACAATTCATCCAAAAAGGAAATGTTCAAAATAAAAGCAAAGATAACTAAACGGTGGAAAATGAATAAACTATTGAAATCAACAATGGAAAAAAATAGCTATTATTATAACCAAAGTTGCCAAATATTTATCACTATTCCATGTTTTTAGAATTCTTTCCATCGATCTCAACAATAACAAAAAAATACATTAGAATTTTCTTTGATATATATTAATAATAAGTATTAAAAAAATGTAATTAGTACTATTACTAAAGTAACAACTCTACCGAAGAAATTAGAAAAACTAATGTATATTTCAATTTATGGATATGTGTTTATAGATAACATAAATATACTCCAGATTTTTCTTGTATACATTTAGTAAGATATTTTACTGCCTAAGTTGGGGAGCAACAGAAATAAATATTCTATTATTGACTTGCAAAGAATTTGAAATTTTCAAATCTTTACCTAATTAGTAACAAACTACTTTCAAATACGTTACAATAAAGTCTTTAGTAATTCCAAAAAAAAAAAAAAGAAATAAATTCGGTAATAATTTTATTATTGAATTATATTGTTTAATTATTAATAGGGGGATAAATTATATAGAAATAGGATAATAAATATGTGCAATACAAATATTCTATCATTTGGATTGTAGATTGGCTATTCTAATTGATTTTAATATTAGAAATGAAACAGGAAAACAATGAAAAATACACGAAACAAGACCTATTTATAGAGCCGCTGATATTAGTCTATTTGTTGAACGGTAACTATGATGAAAACTATTGTAAAATATGTTAATATAATTGTTGTGGAAAATATAAAAGAAAAGTTTTTTTTTATTTATCTTTGTTCAATTGTTTAAACATTTCCCTTTTGATGAATTTTAAAATTTTTTGCTGATATTTCAAATTCTACATACCTTTTTCAGATATATATTGTTTTCATTGCATGTATCACATTCATGCATGCAACAATAGCTCTGTAGTACTTTTTCATTGCAAACAATAATCTATGTTTTCTTTATACCATAACTAGACATTTCTGTATACGACTGTACAGTACTAATGGGTTGTAGATTGTAAATTCGTGAATGATTTTTGGAGAAGAGATCGAAATCTCTAGTTACAAAAATAATATAATATAAGGGTAATCAAATGATACATGTGCCAAAAATCCAGTCTACCTACGATTATAATCCACAACAAAATTCTTAACTCCCCACAAAACTAAAAGAAAAAGAAGAAACGGAAAAAAGCCCCCTATTCCGGAAACAATACAGGGCTTATGCACGAGATAATAGGAAGAACAATATTTATAAAAAAAGAAAATAAGAACTCTCTACCTTCCCAAAAATTTTTTTGCTATGATTTTCCGAACAGAAGTAAAATGAGGCATAAAGTGAGGGGTTTTTTGTTTTTCCGACATCGTTCAATGTGTACTAAAAAGGAAATAAGGAAAAAAAACAAAAATAATAGATTTTAGAAGGGCAACTACAAAAAAACAATTTTCCATTCTTAGAATTCAATCGGATGTCACAAGCTTTTTTGGAAAGAAAACAGTGGCATAGTATGAGTTTTCAGTTTTATCTACTGTTTTTATTTTTTTTTCTGGTACATTTTCAAAAAAAATTTTAAGGTTATAACTTTAGGGTAGATATCTGATACTTACTATGTGTTATAAGAGGTACATACTGTGTGCTTTAGGTTTTAATAATGTCTTAAAGCATGTTCAAACAATACCAGATAAAAGAACTATTTTCTTATTATACAATTGAAATTACTAGTAGTAGTAAGTCCACATGTTATTTTTACCTATATATCTTCTAATTTTTGCGAATGTAACCTATAATTCTAAAATATTATTAAACTCTTTTTTTTTGTCATTTTTTCGATTAGGTTTAACTTATTTCTAAGAATATAAAAAGGAAAAATTTTGGAAACCTTTTATAGGTTTAGAAACTGAAAAATAAAAAAACACAAAACCCAAAATACAAAAAAAAAAAGAATGCCGTTATTATTTACGCTCTTAACTTTTTTTCTTTTCTAAATGCAAAGTCGTTAGTCCTAATGTTTAAGGAAAATTATCATCCTGAAAATTTTTTTTGTCATTATAATGTGTGTACAAAAACAATATTAAGAGATATTTATCAAAAATTTTTTAGGACTATAGAGATTTGTACAATTATCGACAAACAATCAAGTTCTTCATATTGTTAGTCGATAGTTTTCTTGAGAAAAAAAAGTTAACAATAGATTGTTCTTCATTTTGCTTCAAATAACATGTTACACAAACAATAGTCGTTATGTACAAAATGCACAAAAATCTAAAATATTGTTCAATTTTTTTTGCTAGATATTAAAATCATATGAAAAATTCAAGTATGCATTATCTTTTTTTTTTGGGGAGGGAGATAAAAACAAGTCTTTGCCCTTCTTATAACATACAATGTAAAACAGATATGGTTTCAAAGACCTATCAACTAGGTGAAATATTTAAACTATGTTAAAATGAAACCTAAATAAATGAAATATATTTTAATAAAAAAAAACGCATAGAACCCATTAGCTTATAATGAAATAAAAAAAATAATAATCATTCCAAATTCTTAAGTATAAGTTATGATTTATTGCTTGCATGGCTAATACTTATCTTGTGCTTTTTGATACCGTATAACACTTGTTGCAAATCTGTGTCTTCATATTGGATAACAGAAACACTTTTTCATTCTCATTTAGAACACTCTATTCTAGCAGTTTTACTAAATAAAATCATTTTTTATGTATAAGATAAATGACTAATTAGAGATAGATAATTGAATAATTTGGTATATAAGCTAGTTTTTTTTTCTCTTTTTCTATTTACTCTTTAGCCATAATAAATGAAAAGGAGAAACATACGCAGAGTGGTTTATTCAGAATTATTGGGAATACTAACTGGAATTTAAGAGTAGAAATCATCCATATCTCCACATTATGTGATGTTCCATAACGAAACATTATATGTATTTATTTTGAGAAAATAGACAAAAAATTTTTAAAATATTTCTCTAAACCCTACTCTTGTCTTGCTTTGAGGAGGTAAGAACTTACCAAAATTTTCACGTAAAATATTTAGAAGCCTTCCAAAAAAAGAAACAATAGGATATGCAAATCTTTTACGTCATTTATACACAGATTCAGAATAATCAGATTATAACGTAGACATACCTGCATGCATAGATCCAAAATAAGGAGTCTAGAATATATTGATTTCTCTAAGTTCATTTTTTGATAGTATCATTGATTACTATGTATCATACACACTGGTAAAATAAACATATATAAACATATCTCTATCTATATTTATATAATCTGTAAATTTATTTTTGTTTCGTCTTTTTTCCAGCTCTTCGTACATTGCGTGGATTGTTTTTCTTTATCCTCCCTTTCAATGTGCCTTTTTATGCAAAATAACTACAAACAGAAACGAACCAAAAAAAATAATTAGATAAAATAGGATAAGGTAAATACAATTAACCATTGTTTATTTGTTATCATTAAAATGAAGATATTAATTTTATGGTTTTTACTGGGGTTACTCGTGACCAAAATAAATGCTGCTGTTACTACGATTTCAGCACCTACAACTTTATCAGGTGATCAAACATTTTCTGATGATATAGTGATTGAATCAGGTGCTACTCTTGAATTGGTATCAGGTACTTCATATTCCTTCAATGGCAATATTGATGTCAAAGGGACTTTAGATATTATTGGTGATTCAACAAAAGGTTTAACCAGTCTACAATTTGGTTCTACTACGACAATTACAAACAGTGGTAATATCAACATCGAAAATATTAAATCAGCAGGTTCTGCCAGTGATTTTGTTATTTCACCTGCAAGTATAGATAACTCTGGTACATTCACTGTCTCACAATTAAATGCTGCTGCTACTGTACCAGGTACTAACTTTACTCTAGCCCCAACTGGTTCTTTCATTAACACAGGTACAATTGACTATGACACAGCTGATAAGGGGGGTACCACAAATGGATTTCTTTATCTTGGTACTATAACAAATAATGGTGTTATCAAGTCTGGTGGGTTTGCTGGCTTAATAAATCAAGAATCTTATTTAGTCCCTAGTAGATATGATATGAAAGGTATCATTTTCAATAATCCTATAGAAGGTCAAGGTGAAGTTACTGGTAATCAGGGGTCAATTGTTCTTATTAACACAAATAATATTGGAGAACAAACCTTCAATGTTTACAAGGGTATGTATATTATTAATCCAAAAATTGTACCAAGCTCACTTATAGTCAAGAATTCAATCGGGTCTATGATTGTATTCTTAGATGTTGACTATTATCCATGGGCTGCTGATAATTTTGGCACCTCATTGGCATCTACAAATATTAATTTTGCAATAGATGGTCACCATTACTGGTTTAATGTGAGTTGTCCAGGTGGTTGGGAGACGCAACATCAAAGCTTTACTGTTACACCATCTGATCCTCTTTATCAAATTGGTGGTACTTTCATATACCTAACTCAATTTTATTATTCTCCATACTGTTCATGGATATCTGAACCCATTATAAAGACAGTGACAATTACTACTGAGAATTTCATTACTGAAGCTACTACTATTTCAACGGTGACAACATCTACAACTAATCAATACGCATATATTGTCACCGAGATTATTTATGATGTTGCTGTGCCTCCAGTATCTACTATATACACGGCCACTACTAGCGTTATCACAGCTCCAACTACATCCACTTACACCACCACTGTCACCGATAGTAATGGCTCTTCCTCTGCTGAGGTTGTTGTTGTTGTGATCACACCTGCTCCATCTACCTTGTTCACTACTACCACTGGCGATGTCTCTGAATTAACCACATCCACTTACACCACCACTATCACCGGTAGTAATGGCTCTTCCTCTGCTGAAGTTGTTGTTGTTGTGATCACACCACACCCATCTGGTTCTATCATCTCGACCACTACTACTGGTGCAGTCACAGTTCCAACTACATCCACTTACACAACTGTAGTCACAGACAGCAACGGTTCATCTTCTACTGAAGTTGTTATTGTTGTGATCACACCTGCTCCATCTACCTTGTTCACTACTACTACTGGCGATGTCTCTGCATTAACCACATCCACTTACACCACCACTGTCACCGATAGTAATGGCTCTTCCTCTGCTGAGGTTGTTGTTGTTGTGATCACACCACACCCATCTGGTTCTATCATCTCGACCACTACTACTGGTGCAGTCACAGTTCCAACTACATCCACTTACACAACTGTAGTCACAGACAGCAACGGTTCATCTTCTACTGAAGTTGTTATTGTTGTGATCACACCTGCTCCATCTACCTTGTTCACTACTACTACTGGCGATGTCTCTGCATTAACCACATCCACTTACACCACCACTGTCACCGATAGTAATGGCTCTTCCTCTGCTGAGGTTGTTGTTGTTGTGATCACACCACACCCATCTGGTTCTATCATCTCGACCACTACTACTGGTGCAGTCACAGTTCCAACTACATCCACTTACACAACTGTAGTCACAGACAGCAACGGTTCATCTTCTACTGAAGTTGTTATTGTTGTGATCACACCACACCCATCTGGTTCTATCATCTCGACCACTACTACTGGTGCAGTCACAGTTCCAACTACATCCACTTACACAACTGTAGTCACAGACAGCAACGGTTCATCTTCTACTGAAGTTGTTATTGTTGTGATCACACCTGCTCCATCTACCTTGTTCACTACTACTACTGGCGATGTCTCTGCATTAACCACATCCACTTACACCACCACTGTCACCGATAGTAATGGCTCTTCCTCTGCTGAGGTTGTTGTTGTTGTGATCACACCACACCCATCTGGTTCTATCATCTCGACCACTACTACTGGTGCAGTCACAGTTCCAACTACATCCACTTACACAACTGTAGTCACAGACAGCAACGGTTCATCTTCTACTGAAGTTGTTATTGTTGTGATCACACCTGCTCCATCTACCTTGTTCACTACTACTACTGGCGATGTCTCTGCATTAACCACATCCACTTACACCACCACTGTCACCGATAGTAATGGCTCTTCCTCTGCTGAGGTTGTTGTTGTTGTGATCACACCACACCCATCTGGTTCTATCATCTCGACCACTACTACTGGTGCAGTCACAGTTCCAACTACATCCACTTACACAACTGTAGTCACAGACAGCAATGGTTCATCTTCTACTGAAGTTGTTGTTGTTGTGATCACACCACACCCATCTGGTTCTATCATCTCGACCACTACTACTGGTGCAGTCACAGTTCCAACTACATCCACTTACACAACTGTAGTCACAGACAGCAACGGTTCATCTTCTACTGAAGTTGTTATTGTTGTGATCACACCTGCTCCATCTACCTTGTTCACTACTACTACTGGCGATGTCTCTGCATTAACCACATCCACTTACACCACCACTGTCACCGATAGTAATGGCTCTTCCTCTGCTGAGGTTGTTGTTGTTGTGATCACACCACACCCATCTGGTTCTATCATCTCGACCACTACTACTGGTGCAGTCACAGCTCCAACTACATCCACTTACACCACCACTGTCACCGGTAATAATGGCTCTTCCTCTGCTGAAGTTGTTGTTGTTATAGTTACACCATTTCCATCTAATAGCTTCATGACATCACCAATTTCTATATCATCTCCTCTATACAGAAACTCCACTATTCCTAGCGAAAAGACTACAACTACTTTGAGTAGCACTTTTGTTGTTTTGACTACAGTTGTTAATGGAGTTACTAAGACCACAACTTATTGTTCTGAGCCATCTGCAACTTCTGAAACAATTATGACTAACTTCAATGAACATGGTTCTATTGAATCAGTTTATTCAAGGAACCAACAAGAAGAGACTAACTCACTTTCTGCTGTTTCCAACGCAACCCCAGTTATTTCTATTGCTTCTACCATCACTAGTCCAGCATTTAGCAACGGTGAAAATCATCCAACATCTAGAAACTCTAGAACATCTACCACTATGGTCGGTAATAATGAGTCTAGAAGACCAGAAACATCACCAACCACAATGGTGCCACAAGTTTCTCAATATGCTTCTAAGCAACCATCCTCATCGTCCACTGCTATCTCAGTACCTCATGGAGGTGCACCTTCTCTTGTATCATATGAAGGTAAAGGTAGCACTATATATATGAAATGGAGTGTTGCCCATTGTATTGGTTTATTATTATTTATGGTTGTTTAAATTATACGCATATGATTATTGCTAGAATAAGGAATTCTAGATTATGAAATAATGAAATAATTAAAATATTAAATATTTTTATATAAACATACATAATACCCCAATATTGTTCACACTGTTTATTTTTATTATTTATTTGATTGTTTTCCAAGTATCTTGTATGCCGAAGATAGATGTGATCATACCTGATAAACCAACAATATCGTCTCTTGATTTCAAGTAATTTAGATTGTTCAATACGATTATACAATCTAATAGATCCCACAAAAGCTTTTTGGTGGATGTATATTTTTTATCACGTATTTGTGAAATCAAAGCTTTTGTTTCCTCTAAATCATTCTTATCCTTCTCTGATACATTACCATTTTGAGTGGATGATGATATATACTCTAATTCAGCGTCTGAATTTTGGATAGTCTTTAAATCTGATACAATCCCACTTAGAATAGAGAAAAACCAACAATAATTAGCCCACCGAGATATTTTAAATTGAATTAATTCATTTGATTTATTATTTTTGTTATTGCTAATAGTGGCATTGTTATAAGGCAAAATTTTCAATAATCTTAATAGGTTAATCTGATCTAAACTTAGATAAAGACATAAAAAAATATTTCTCCAAATTTGGCTATATCTAATCAACGAATCTTGATTAGATAACTTATTGTCATATAGTCTTGAAGCTAACTGAATATGATTTAAAGGCTTTAAGAATCTTAAAACTTTTCTAATCAAAAGAAACTGCAATTGTAAAGATCTAGCTTTAACCGAATTCAAAGAAAATGATAAAAGTCTTGAAAAATATTGCAAAAAACGCAACAATTTTTCTCTACCTGCAGTTGTATCTAAGAATTTGATTAAATGTGTAATCCATGGATGATAGACGAAAGTATCACAAACCATTTTCCTTCTACTTTACTTGATTATTTGCTATCCTACCCTTATATATACGTATGTATAGGTAGGAATGGAACCATAATATGTATATTTATGCAGACACAGAATGCACTATGCTAATTAAATAACACTATAGCCACCTGAACTGAATAATTAGCTACAAATATATTTGTGTGTATGTTTGTATTTGTTTAAATATGTTTGCTTTTATAATTTTCCCTTTATCTAAATGTCTTTACTTCTTCTTCCTTTTTTTTCTCCCCTCCTCCGTTTCTTTCCTATAAGATACTCTTGAACTACAAATAAAATAACATAATCAATGACTGTCGTAGTCATCACACGAACAGCAGAAATATACTTTGATATCACCTTAACAATATTAGAAGGAATAGACACTCTATTTATACATCAAAGAAAAAGGGGGAAAAGACAGAGAAAGCAAAAGAAGGGACTGAGTCATTTTTCCAAGTACATACGAATTTACATACTGATGATGTGTAAAAATACTTAGTATACTTAAGGAATGTAGTTGCACAATATTGTTCTATTAGTCTGTTGCATCATTTCTTCTTCTTCCTCTGCCGGGCTTAGAGCTTAGAAGATTTTAAAGGGTATAAAAAGAGGATATTCCTCCCCTCTAACCCCCCTTCCCCCAGTGATCCTTAATAAAAAAAACATTGATGCAATAGACAGTCTACATTGAATCTAGAACAACAAATAGTACAGAGAAGTTTGTTATCTCACAACATTAGTTGATTGTTCTGTATGGATTGCAATACAAGCACTTATCCTTAACAAAAGGCAGCCAGATATAAATCAATCTAGGTATTTCCATAATAGTATACAGATAATATATTGAATACAATAAAGTGATGAGTGATATACCCTATAAACCACATTACAACATGCATTCTGATTCTAACAGTTTGACCGAAAATTATCATATAAGATATCTGAAATAGATTCAAATAACTATATCATTTCGATTTTTTTTTTTTTTTGATTAATCATCTAATCAAAGATCGATTAATTAATAAAATTAATGAATACCATTTTCATTATATCATTGTTATTAAGTTATTTTCATAATCACGAAGTATACTCCCTCTTTTCCTTATATCTTAATTTATTATCAATAATTCTCAATCTAATACAGTTATTCACAAACTACTGTCTCTTTCTCACTTGCTATCTATAAAATTTAATATAGTATTGATATTATTAATGCTAAAGACTCTTTATACATCACTTTTAAAAACAGACACTGTTGTTGACCTGCTTCTATGAGTAAAATAGTTTCCAATGTGGATAAATACTGTATGTTGTATTAGGAGATAAATGTTAAAAGAATTAGAAATGCATCTTCAATCTGTTTTCATTACAAGTCCCATATTTACCGTTGGTGCTACACCAATGATAAAGTTGGTAGTACTTTCTTGGATATTTATGTCTTTACCTCTTCTCTTCTCTTTTATGTACAATTTTTTTTCATTTCTTGTTTCTAACAAGTGAAAAAAATTTGAAAGGAGATTCTTAAAATATTCTTTAAACTGCCATAGCTAAGATTTCTATGCAATACATATCCATAACGTACTTTAAAAAAGAATGTGTCAAATTCTCTTGAGACTAGACTGAGGTTGTGATATTATTAATATACCATACTTTAACATATATATTACTCCAATCTCCTGAAATTAATTGCATACGGAACGGCTAATTTAATGACTATATCAAAAGGTTTAAGATCTTTTTTTAGAATTGTCTTTTGATTGCCTTCATTCACCCATTATTCCATTTTGCATATTATAATATATATCTATATATATACATATGTTAACATATTTTTTTTATTGTTTGATTTTACATATCTAATGTTTAAATCGTCTTTACAACGAATACCTATTGCAAGATTCCATGTATCTTTTGCAAGAGCTACTAATCAATGTGCAGTTCCTATTAAACATAATAATAATGAACTCTGGGAATCATCAAGATTGAATTTGATAAAATATATTGAAAACAATGTGGATTTGTCAACTTCCATAAATCCTAATGTCACTATCTATAAGAAAGATGGTTCAACTTGTAAAAGATTTCCTAAATTAGTGCAGAAATATTGGAATTCATTCTCAACTCTAAATTATTTACATAACAATATTAGTAACACCAAAAATCAATCTTTACTTTTAACTGTCAATATTGATAAATTTATGGTCTTTATAAAACAAGGATGGGATTCTTCAATAATAAGATCGCTTTTCAAAAAAGAATTAATTTATAATTCAAGTAATATTAAATTTATTAATAAGTTACTATCGACATTAAGAACTACGACTTATAATAAACCAATAGCTAAATCTTCTGATATTCTTCAATGGTGTGTTGATGATTCCTTATCTAATAATGATATTATTACAGCTATCGATATTTTTCTATTATATTATAAAATCAATAAATCTATAGATCCACCAAATTTGAATGATGTCAAAAATTTAATTTCAAAACTAAAATATCAAAATCCAAAATATGATAATATCCATTTAAAAAGTTTAATCCAAATTTATGATTTATTAGAATCGTACAACTTACCCTTAAAATTATCTGACTTCGAAGTATTAATGTTTTGTAATAAAGCATTATCGCCTGATATGGATCCAATAATATCTAAGACAATACTAACTGTTTTACTTGATTCTCAATCAACCTTAAGTTCAAAATTGATAGGCCCAACTGGAAATGAAAGATTAAATCAAATTAATATTGGTTACGCTACAATTGATAGAGATTACAAAATTAGAAATCCAACTGGGATATATCTTACGTGGATTCAAATTAAAGATCTTTATTCATCTTTCTCAGATCATGATTCTAGAATCTTATACAAAGTTTTTAAATCATGTAGCCAGAATAGAACTTATAGAATCATTTGTGTTGAAATGTTATCGAAAATGAAACCTAGCCATTATTGTAATGATCCATTATTATTGCCAATCATTATTAAATATATCACTCTTACAAAATCTTTAAAAAATGCACAACATTTAATGACCAATATGGAAAAATATACCACTATAGAAAATAAAAAATTAATTTGGTCAAGTAAAAGATTCTTATCTTCTCTATTAAAAATGCAGTTATGCTTTTTTGATGCTGGAAGTGTTGATAATATAATAAAACAAATCATTGGGACTTATGGCTCGTTATCATCTGCTGATTATCAAGCAATTGTTTCTCATTTACTTGAAAAACCTAAAATGGATAATATTAAAAGAGCTTTAAAATTTGTTGATTCAATCCCACTAGATCAGAGATTTTCCTCATATAGTGTATTAGTAAATAAATTAATTGAATCAATATTTGCTATGGAATCTAAAATGAAACTGTTAGTAATGCCTTTGATTAATGAAATTTTAATAAAAGCACATACACAAGATCCGCATCATGATAATCCGTTCTGGTCTCTGATATCTGCTTTGTATATAAAAAGCCTACTCTTCTCATTGACATCTAGAATACCTTATTTGTCCCAAAAAAATTCTTCTTCGAGGTTAGATATGGCCAAATTATTATATTGTAAAAGTGACGAATTTCCTTTCCTCTACAATAGTAATACATCTATCAATCCATTCTCAGAACCTCACCCAAAGAATATTAAGTTAAAAATAACAAATATGAACAGGTTTGTAATCTTAAGGAATATTGCTCATACTGCCTTGAAATGTTCGAGAAAGGATATTTTTCTTTGGGCATGCTCAAAGCTCTATAAGGGAGGAATGCCAATAGAAGAGTTAATTCTATTATGGAATATAACATATAAACATCAAATTAGAAATACTAAGTTCCAATCCAAGAAAGAAATCATTCAGTGTATTGAAAAGTATGGAAGTAAGGCATTCAAAATAATGTTACAATAACTTATCAAAAACATATTAGTTTAACATATATTTTTATCTTATATTCATATAGTTTAGGATGATATATACATTAGTTATTCTTTTCCTATATATATCATGTATCTATTAACAGTCAAATATTAATATTCTTATATAGAAGATTACTCGCTTCTAAAACTTATTCGAAGTTTTTCAAAGTTATATTATTTTCATCATGCAAACTTCCAGATAATTTAAGTTCATCTTTTAAAATATTTTCAATAGTATTTCTTTGACTTTTAGTTAAATTTTCCAAAATACTTCTTTTGAATAAAAGTGCATTATTTTCAATTAATAAAATTATCTCTGACATTGTTTTTGATTCAATCTGATCCCTACTAACTTTACAAAGAAATATCAATAATAATGTTAGGGAAGTAACTGCCTTATCGGATTCTTCTTTTTTGTATGAAGATACTAGCATGGATAACAATGCCAGAGAAGTGTCAACCATCTTTGGTTCTAGGTTATTAACATTTGTAAAAATGTTTCTAAATAAATAATCAAGGAAGTACAATATATTTTTTGTTCTAAAATTTAATTGGATTAATTTTTCTATTCCTGCAAATGCAAATTTTGATTTGTTAGTTCTTTTTATGGATCCAAGAACCCTTTCACCAAAATAATTTATGTCATCCTCAGTAAAATTAGAATATTTGTTACACAACAATGTTAAATAGAACGCAATAAAGTTATCATTGGATAGTTTATCTCTAATTACGTTCTTGACAGAGTCATAAAATCTATCGATTAGTGAAAAATCAGTTCCTTCTTCATCTAATCCACAAACAATTGATTTTAACAGTGGGAAGACAGCATATGCTAAAACATTTGCATATTCAGAATATAGAATTTTACCAATAACAAACAATAAGCAGGCGTAAAGATCAAGTTTAAACATATGTGGAAATTGCCGAATATTGTGTTCTAGTACTGCAAATATTTGAGTTATTAAAGCTACATTTTCCGATGACAATTTAATATCAGAGCTCATATTACAGTAATTTAACTCAATAAAAGGTAAAATGTCTGCTATCATTATTAAAAGTAATCTCAGTAAGTCATATAATTTGTCAATATCCACAAGGAATGCATCGACAGTTTTTTTTTCTCTGATATAATTACTAATAAACATGTCCAATAATTTTACAACCACTTTTTTTTCATGTGCGTCACTTCTTTTGACGATTCTTTCAAAAATAGAAATAAATTCTTGAAAAACATGATTATCTAATATAATTCCTTGAAGTGATGATGAATTTAGTATATTATGGAGTGTTGACAGCAATTCTATTTTCATGTCACAATTATCATCACATCTAGATAACTCATCAAGACATCTTCCAATTAGTAAAAACATGAAACTTCGAAGTTCATCTTTATGAATCCAGTCTAACACTTCTTCATCTTTGGTTGAAAAAAGAGCTCCTAAAACATTAGTATAATTTAACCAAACAGGTTCATATAATTTCAACAATGATTTTTTAGATTCAGTTAAATCTATAATATTCTCCGTACTATTTTCTGAAGAAAAATTAATTTTCTTATAAAATGTCATCAAATATTCACGGAGTGATATAGTCCATAATGGAAGTAAAACTTTTAAATATGGTTTTATGTATGTTGATAGTCTATCATCATTATTCAAAATACTTTCTTTAGTAATATTTGCCCAAGCACTTAATATAGCAATTTGAATTTTTCTCTTTGAGGTTTTAGTTATAAACTTGGCAGCCACAATGTTTATCTCCTGGTTATTTTCATCAAAGACTGTCAAAAGTTTTACAAGAAATTGAAAAGTTTTTGTATCTTCAGAGAGTACTGGTCTTGTCAGACAAATAATGTCAGATATTAACTCTATTGAATCTGTTATTACAGTCGTAGAAACATCTTTGTGAAATATTGGCATTATTGCACTAGAAAGTTGAATTTCTCTTTGAACTAAATCCTGTTGATCATTTATCACCACATAGTCAGATCTTTTTAAAATTTCCATAATAGACTTTAATATATTCAAAGCAACCAAATTGCATGATTTAATTTGTATTGAAGTACCCTGATAAATAACTTTACACATTTGTTCAAAAAATTCCCCTGATATTGAAAGACTGATAGAATTGTCCTGGATGTTGACGAGTAATTGAGAATATAATTCCAGTATTAAATGCATTAATTGCCAATTAATATGGTCTATATAATTGGAAAGTTCTGGGTTATCTTTATTATCATGCATATTTAACAATGCTCTTGAGTACGTAAAATTGTTAGAATATATTAATTGCATTTTTTGAAAAGTGCTTCCAAATATTTGTTGAGTTGACATATTGATGATCTTGTAAAGTTTATCAAACCATAACACTTTATCTTGGGTGCATCTTAGCCATTCATGGAAATACAATTTTATAACCTGATTGTCAGGGTACAAAGTAATATATCCCCAGGAAAGATCCCCAACTTCAGTGCTAATTTCATCTACCTTTCCCAATTTAAGTAATTGATTTAGCAATTCAAACAATTCGGTAATCACGTTATAACTAGATGAAAAGGGGATTGCATGGATGGGATGAGTGCACAAAATATTAAATTCATTAGAACCTATGCCTAACAATAATGAAAACTGTAAAATAGTTTTTATTGTTTCAATAAAAGGCTTTTCAGATAAAACAGAATTCAACTTGAATATTGCAATGTTTTCAAATGTCTTGAGTGAATTCATAATGTCTCTTATTTCATTTGAAATTAAGGATCCATTTGTTATATTTCGAAAGCTTTCTATACCTTTTTTTGATAATTCAGAGAAACTGGGACCTAATTTTTCGGCTAAAAGTCGAGTCATGCATGATATAATATAGTGAGAATTATATTCTAAACAATAATTGTAACGAATTGATGAATCACCGTATATACCATATGAACAATTTGTGATGTATTGTTCTAAAGAAATTAAAATTTCTTCAACCACAGATAAATCAAGTGTTAAATGCTTCTTTATAAGTACGAACTGAGCATACAGAGACCACGCGTGTATAACAGGATGTGGATCATTAATAAGTGTGCGTATAGTTTCATAAACTTTATTGAATGAGGCATAATGTGTATTATATTTATATATCGAAGCCAGTCCCAAAATAAAAAACATTCTTGGATATGGTTCTTCAATATCAACCAAATTTTTAACAAGTGACTTTATGCCACCCTCTATATGCTTCTCCTTTTGTATGGGAGCAAGTGTTGTTGAAACAGTTGAATACACAAGGCCTAAACACTCTGATTTTAAAACAGTGAGGAACTCATCATTATGAAATTCAATTTTTTTCAGAGTATCTATAATAAGTCGACCAACATTTTCTTCTAATCCTATTTGATTATGATGAATATGCAATAAAGATTGATATAAAACAGTACAAATGTTAGCACAAAGAGCTACACTTCTCAAGGGTGTAGTGGCTTTCGAAAAAAGAGATAAGTTTAATGTTTCTAGAACCGAAAATTGAATTTTACTATTAAGGTATGGAAAAACATTTGAGAACAACTCCATAGAAAAATCAATTAATGATGTAGTAACTTTAGGTAATGGTTCAATTTGATGAAAGTTGGGAACAGTCTTATATAAGAGCACCAGAGAATCAAAAGATAAAACCGTAGATATCGGCCTTGTCACTTCTTCTTCAAAACAATAATACCATTTATATTCATTATTTATCCAAAATTCGTTTAATTGAAACTTATTCACACAATACCTTCCTTTTTTATTTTCATACATATTCTTAATGCAATTCTTTTCAATTCTACTAGATAATCCAAAAGCGAAATCGCCTTGTTGCCTTAAGATACTGTCAACAGATAAACTAATAATTGGTTCTTTCTTATTTTCTTCCTTTCTTTTATTTTTCTTCGACATATTTATTGAAGACAGAATATTATTGGAATGCTCAATATAAAGATTGGGATCTGAAAAGTTTTTCATGATTAATAACAGTAATGAACTGTTAAAATCAGTGCAGATATAATCTTGAATCTTTATGTAAACTTGCAAGATTCGATTTTCGTTTGTTAGTAAAATATTATCGATGTCTTTTGATTTTAAGGTAACAGAATGGTTAAAATTAGAGCATTTTGTCAAAAGATACGAAATTTGCTTCGCTGTTTCTTTGTCAATAGGGATATTATTCAAATATGTAAGTAAACACGTAAGGGAATGTGTCCTCATCTCCAGATTCCGTTTTAGCTCTTCTTCACTACGATAAGTAAAAGAATGTGTTAATAAAACTTTCCAAAACAAAAATAGTTGAGGTGTTTGCATTCTCAGATAGGGTTCATCATTATAATTCATTAAGCCAGTCATTAAAATCCAACATATCAAACCTTTGAAATAGATATCACCTGAAGTTGATGTTGTGTGGTTTTTAATAAATTTTGTAGAAAAGACAGTAACCCTCATAATTAAATCATAGGGTACTATTTCTTTGTTGGCTAATTGAACTAAGTTCGCTAATAAAAAAGCATATCCATGTAATTTTGAATACTCAAATTTATTTTGGGGGGAAAACCCCTTTGTCAACATATCAAGTGCATTCTCCATAATATCATATATCATATAATTACACTTAGAAAGGAAATCCTTAATAACTTTTGTAGCATATATTCTCACAGTAAAATTTTCTGATACACAAAGTTCCAAAAGTTTCATCCTTAAAGTAGATGTTAATAATCTCTCATTTATAAATGATGAGCCTAGATCTGATATAATTTTTTCGATAAATTCAAGAAGAGCTATTGTATGCCACTGATTATTGACTTTGGCATCCAATAAAGCTGATAACTCATTAGAGTTTTTATTTACTGGATCGGTATCAGTAGCAAGTATTTTCACTAACAATTGGATCTTGTTTGCGTCGCTGACATATGGTAATAATAGGTTATGAGTATGCTTAAGATACCTCAGAAATCTTGAAATAGTACCCATTCTTAAATTTTGAATATTCTTTTCATTGAATATATGAATTATATTCTCCAGAAAAGATATGTATCCGTTTTCATTCAAAAAATTTATATCAATAGATATATTCAAATTTATGAAATGAATGATAGATTCAAAACAAGCTGATCTTACATCTCTTATTTTGGCAGAAGTAAAGAATTTGACATAAAATTTATAAACATCCTTTAAAGAAATTATTTGAGCAACCCGTAAATAATGAAATAGAATATCACCTAAAATCTTAGCTGTACTGACTCTTGTCTTATCATTTATAAAACCGTAAATACCTAATTCTGAATCATGAAATTTACTAAATACTGCATCTAGTAAATTAGATGAATTGTCCTTAAGATATGTCTTATGAGTTAAATGTATACCCCACGTTTCAATGATCAACCTGACAACATCAACAGGGAATGATTCATCATTTTCATAGATGCTTTCAAATATAGTCTTGGAAATTTTTGTAAATTTTGTGATATATTGCGGATCCATGGCACCATCTTCACAGTGAGAAATAACAACCTTATATAACTTTAATAGAGAAACCATAAATGTTGCATGACGATATTTAGGCTTCTCCATTGATTTCTTTAAGTTTTTAAATGTATACAAATGAACTAAAGGTATTAGTGATGTCAATTCGTTAGGAAACAACTCAAAAAGTTGACCCAATGTCACAGCAGCCAAATCTTTAGCAGGAGTATACATATAGTTTTTCTTAGAAGAACTTTTCTTCTTTTTTGAAGTCTTAAAAGATCCTTCTGCAGCATCAGGTAAGGAAACATATTCCTCTCCTAATACTTTAAGCAATAATTCAGCCCCATCAAATATTTTTCCAGATGCAGACCGCTTCAAATGACACAAAGACATACAATATACATGTGAAAGTCGAAGATAGATATAATGCGAGTCAAGCTGTTCTTTTTCTTGTGCTGTTGTTAAATACTGCAAAAAAGTTTCAAATTGTGAAGTGACATTATCTAATTTATGTAATGCTGATTCTGGAAGTGTGTTTTGACCATATTGTGAAATGTTAGATATGTTACCAAAAGTTGTCGTTGTCCAGGTAAAAAGGGTATGTCTTTTATCTGGAGATGTCTGAATTAATTCTAACAAACTCATATTGTAAAGTTCACCTTAAGCTAGTACACAGACGATGTGTTAATATAAATAAATATCAACTCCAATTATGGTATCTAATAAAAAAAAAAATGGTGTAGCTTTCAAATTGTGTCAACAGGCATAACTAGAAAGCTTTGTACCTCGATTTCTTCTGATACTAGTTTAGTTCAGATTTATATCAAGGTTGATGCATGTTTATGTACTTTTTTTTTAACTATACAAAAAAAAAATCTCAAAATGAAAAATTGAATAATTCTTGATTCATGAAATAAGAGGATGTTATAAAAAAACTATTTATTAAATAATTAAAGCGAAGAAGACAATGTACCTAATAAATCATAAAACAGGCTATTTTAATAAATTGAACCATTCTCATGTCAAATTTAAACAAATATCATATACACTTTTTTGAAAAGTTTATTTAATAAAACGTTATTCTTCTATAAAACTATTATATACGTGAAGTGGGGTTTATAATAAATTTGTAGTACATATATCAATTTTTATGTATCTTATATACAAACGGTTTACTTTGTGTAACACTTTGATTATACGATAATGTCAACAATAACCAACGGTAAAAGAAAAGCAGTAAGCTAAAAATAAAACATAAAATGTTTATGAAATTATTTTAGTGTATATATGCCAATTGCAGAAGTACCACAATCAAATCCATAAATTCCTGATGGATCAACTTGATATTTAAATATTTTTTTTTATAGTAGCATTTTGATTGGGTACGATAATGTATGCCTATTTGTGTCCAATCTAGTAGTAAAGTAAAAAGATGTTTTACTTTCCTGAAAATTTCGAACTTTTACAATTACCAGTCAAAATATTCTTAGGGAATGTGTAACCGGCAGCTTCCCAACTTGTTAGATTTGCATTGTGGTAAGCATTTGCATGTGCATTTATATAATCGTATGTTGGGTAATCTTCAGGATCACAAGTAACAGATATAGCATCACTTGGTTGATAAATTCTCACATAGTCAATAGACATTGTAACCGGAAAGAAAATATATTGCCAATCAATATAAGCCCAGTTGTTTGAAATACCAAGATTTAAAATAATCGACATTGGTTCTTTACTAATTCTTCTCCAACCAATATTACCGTTTGGATGTAAAGTGGTAGCATGAAGCGTCCATGTTGCGTTATTACCAACATACCAGGAAATGTAACCATCCTCATCATCATTTAAGTATTCGATAGAGTATTTTTGATAATAACCACCTTGAGGCCCAAACTCATACCATGCTGTATTTAAAGTTGTTACTGCAGAAACAGCTTGTTGGAAAGGACCACCACAATATGTGTTCATTGTTGTTATACTGGCATTGTGAATCTCAACGAAGTTGTAATCGGGAATATACCAAATATCAAATGGGGCAACTTGTAAAGATTGAGATGCTATACCAACACCAAGAGCTGTATCAACTTCACCTTCAAGAATATCAATTTCTGGAGCGCCTCTTCCGACACCTTGATTTGGATGATCCTCACCATCACATGTACAGACATTTAATTTTTGACCTGGTAAATATGAGATTCCATCTGGTGAACTTTGATTTGGTGTGATACCAGCATCACATGATTCGTAGGAGTAAGGCCATACCCCTTGAGTGGAAGCCAAGTAACCAGGTCTACCTAGATTCCCCATGGTCCAAAGACCTGGCCACAACCCAGTGACACGACCATAGTTAGGTAAATTGGCAGATACTTCAATGATACCTTGCGTAAAACATAATTTATTCCAACTTTGTAACATACCAGATCTATAAAAAAGACCATGAGTTTTGAAAGCATCCATTCTTAATTGCAAAGTACCATTAGCGGTAGTAGCAGCATCTGGGGTATACCATTCTAAATCCTTTGTAGCGTCATAATGTATATCTGGACCGGTCCAAAATTGATCATCATGCTCATAAAATGTTCTTCCTTCAGCATTAAATTCATCAGAGAAAACCAATTGCCAATCGGAACCATCTCTTGCTTTCCTTGTTTTAGCATCATCTGGAGTATCTGGGTCTACCAATGTGGTTCTAATAGCTGCTAGTTGAGGATATTGATAAGGGGTTAATAATTCAATAACTTGGCCAGCTGAACGATGATCTGTGACACCTGTAAATGTTAAGGCAGGTAGGACAATAAAAATAACTATACCTGCTGCAAATAAGGTCAATATACCTATTAAACCGACAAAAGATTTTCTATCCATATGTTTAAAATCATCCATAAACCTTTGTCTATCCAATCTTGCCTCTTCTTCTAAATCTGGATTATGTAAATAGTCATCATCTTCTTTATCATCCATCAATAATGGGAAAGATGTTGCAGGATAACCACCGAATGGAGAAAAATCATGTTCCGCAGTAAATGGATTGTTAGATGATGAAAAAGTGGAACCAGAACCTTCCCTTGGAGATGATCTATTTGAATAAATGAATTTATCGTTATGATTATTTGGATAACCATTATTAGGGACTATTAGATTAGTAGAAGATGCTACTCTAGAGCCAACGAGAGGATATCTGTCAAATGCGGGCGGAGACATTATATCATTGTTGGACAGATTTAAATTTGGTGACGTATCACCATTTGATAAGGTGTTTGTAGAATAGCTTTGTGGTAATATACGATTATTAGCTTGATTGACGTTGTTATTGTTGGTCGAGTCATAATCTGTATTAAATTTAGAATCGTTTATTCCACTTACATTTCTAGAGTAATAGCCCTTATAATCAGAGATATTGTGAGCGGTAGAATCTTCGAAATTGAATCTGGTCGAATCATCTTGAAGTAGAGCCTTTGATTTATCTTGATTGTTATATGAGGAAGTCTCAGATTGAGGATTGTGTCTTGTTATATCATAGTCTTCTTCATCACTACCTAAGAAAGGGTTACCGCTGTTTCTATTACTGTTATTATTGTTATAGTGATTATTATTATTATTATTATTGTTGTCGTTAATATTTGTATGATTTAAACCAAATTCTGGAGAACTGTTCTCTATAGAATCCAAATTATCTTGCGAAGTTGAATGTAAATTAATGTGAGAATTAGTTAGATTTCTCCTCGACATAATTACTTATTTACGGGTGTATGTGTTGTGAGTTAATACTTAAAATGTGTAACAAAAGTATTATGAAATAATAGAAACTCAAAAGGAAAAAAAAAAAAAAGAATAATTTTGTAGTTGATTTTATTTTAATATTTGTCTTCTTTGGATTGATGGAATCTTTAGTGAAATAATATAACAAAGAATAAATAATGATAATTATAACAATATTATTGAAGATAATAGAATATGTATATGACTTGCTTTGTTTGTTTGTTTTGCAAAATAACCTATTTTTTAGTTTCCAACTGTGATCGGTGTATTTAGATATAATGGGATATATAGAAACAGTTGTGATCTAATACAAAACAAAAACCACTTATTATTTTGATCAATCTCTCTGTATATGTTAATTTTTATCTGCAACCAATAGAAAAATAGAACTAAGTCTCATCCAATAAATGTTATTTGAAGTTTAATTACTTTTCTACGGAATATCTCTTATTTATTTATTTTTTATTTCGGTTATTTGATTATTTGATTGTTGATTTTTTGAGACCAAGAAAAAGGTGATAAAGTAGAAAAAGGAGAACGACACAGAGATAGTGGACACTTCCCAGAAATGAAATTAGTTTAAAAATATTAAAATTAGCTTTGTTCTTTTTTTTCATTTTTATTTTTATTTATTTTTATCAAGAATACAAGACAGAAGGATGAATAAATTGAAATAACCTCGAGGAAAAGAAGGCTAAGAAAATTTTGCTAAAAGGAAAAAAAATTTTTAAATAAAGAAACCACGTTTTCTTCTTTTCTTTTTTTTTTTTTTTCTCTCATCCAAAAAAGTAAAAATGCCACGAAAAGTATTACTGCAAAAACCGTATTTTTCGTGTCACTATTGTTTGTTAAAATATCAAGACCTAAATCGAGCCATTCCTTGGAAAAAAAAAATCAATAAAAAATAAAAATAAATCAATAAACACCATAAATAAATTGCACGGAAGCACCCGTTGATTATTCCGGTTTTTTGGTGAAGCAAAAAAGATGTTCCGGTTTTATTGATTCCGGTATCTTTCCGTTTGTTGGTAAAATAAATGGCGGCATTCTAAAAATAAAAAAAACACACTCTTTTTTTAAGGGAACAAGAATTCATAAAATAGAAAAAGCGTCAGGTGAAAAAGCAATCTTATTTTTTTTTTATTTTTTTTTCGTTATATGTAAATTACAAATGGATAGTTAGTGTGGAGGTTGATGATTGCTTTATTACTTTACGACCAATACTGTGCATACAACGATCTATTAATGTTAATTTACAGTACTGTAAGTTCATAAAAGCATTTTAAAGGTTTTCTTCAGGAATATACATATACTTAATTTACTTATATTTTCTTATTTTATTTTATTTTTTTCCCCACAAAATATTCTATGGGAAAAATTTCAAAGACACATATTGTTACATCCGGTGATAAAATTTCCGGAATTCTGGTTTTCGCGGCTTTCTCCTTTCGTCTCTTTCCGTCTCATTCTGTACATATGGATGTATATTAAATCTTCCAATGGCCGTAATATGATTACATTGTAAAACATTAAATTATGTTTCTTCATTCATACTTGAAACATTGCATCTGTCACTTCTTCCAGTATGGGTGGATACACAGCATTGTTATCACTAATTTTGTTACTGCACCTGTACAGATCAACGTTTTTATTCTCTGTCTCTATAAAGATCTCCACTACTGCGTTGATATTACCAGTAGAGTTATCTTGTTCCAGTCTATATTGAATTATATTATAATCTTTAATAATATCATTAAAGGGTACTTCGTAAACGTCATTAAATTTGAGTAGATTTCTTTCTATTGAAAATTTGTTTACACTTGGATTATATTGAATCTCAGCCAAATTAGAATATAATTGACGGAAATTTAAATGTTGCCAGATTTTGCCTTGTAAAACATCTGAATTACTTTGATCCTCAACATAAATTTGGTTACCGTTTGAATCATATTCAACATGATAGTTTGGTTTATAGATAGATTCCTTGACTCTTAAATATTCATTTTTAATCGTATTTTCAATATCTATTAACGGCACAGGTTTTTTGATGTAACAAATATATTGCCAATTCGAAAGAGTTCTAATATTATAGATCAACTGTCTATTTTTATTGCATTTTCTTTTTCCTCTGGTTAAATAATCATCAGTAATCGTACTGCTATCCTCACTATTGTTGTTGTTATTATTGTTGTGATTGTCATCACTATAATTATAATCATATGTATTATACTCAATCTTTCTTTTCCTTTGTAAAGACTGAAATGATTTAAAGTTTGTATCAGGTGAGAAGTGAACATAAGATTGTATAGAGGTCATTATAAATTGTGGTATTGGCACAGAGTATTATGTTTAGATGTAACAATACTTATTTTCGTTTAACTTGAGCTATTCCTTCTCCTCTTTCTACCTCAGCTTGATGAATTGATATGTCTAATTAGCTGACAATTGTACTTTTGCATCTATATATCTACATAGAGAACTGGACTGGCCGATTAATGATGATGTAAATCCAAGATACATTCCACCAGGTAGAAGAAAATTTATCACCCATATATTAAATATTCTTCTGGAGACTCAATATTTTCTCTATAAAGGGGGAGAGAAAGAATTAAAGAATTAAAGAAAGAAAGCTGAAAAAAAAACGACAGTAGAAGAGAACATTCTAGAAAATGCTCGATGACTTTTTTCCCAATTGGGAAATCCATATAAAATAAAAATAATGACAATATTAAAAATGGTAAAGATAATAAAAATAGTAGTAGCAGTAGTAGCAGCAGCAGCATTATCTATATTAATTAGAAGAATTGTAGTATGTTATGTACAAGTGACAAATCTTAGCAAAAGATTTGAAGGAAGATAATGCGACATGTTACATTATCTACAAGACCATAGGAAACTTAATTCATTTTATTTCTAGAAAGAATATTTAGATGAAAACATTGGTGGTTTATGATCTCTAAGGCACGTGAGTAAATAAATGGTGAATGGATTACTGGAGTAATACTGTCCCCATGAATGTTGCTTGGTAATGTAACTTATGTATTTGAGGAATTATGAATGATAGTGATATCATCATTAGTGGTCACCGAAGAACTCAATCTAGCAATATAGTAAACTTTTTTTGTAGTCTGCATTGGTGTAGTAATACAATAAAAACAAAATTATTGTATCTGGTATTAATTGTAGTTAAGAATGTTCTTATGTTTGTAATATACCATCTATATAATATTGTTTTTTATATTTTTTTGTAGTTTATTGTAAGAGTTTTGTTAAGAATTCTCTCTCTTTCTCTTTCGAAAAACTGCATTTTTTTTCCTTTTTTTTTTCTTTATATTCTTCTACTGTTTCTTTTATTTTATTGTGAAAATTATGCAAAGAGTAATATATATTTTATTAAATGATAATTAATATATGTTTCGCATTAATTGCTATATACAAAATATATATATATGTTTAATGTAGACTTCCAACAGCATTCTATTGTATTAAGAGTTAGTTAATAAAAAAAAGGTATAACTATTGATATATGGATTTATTATGTTATACGATTATTTCATAATCAATCAAATTTCATTGGTTAACAATGAATTATCTAGTATTTTGGAAGGTATAGATTGGCCCTTAAATAATGAGATATCGACAGATAGTTTGTCTGTTTTGCAAGATAGACTAAATGAAATCAAATCAATAGTAGATAATTTGGAATCTCATATTAAAAATGATAATCAAAATCTTAAACTATTTAAAATTGATTATAATAACCATATTCAGAATATTGTATTAGACTTGACAAATATGGCTAATCAATTAAATTCTCCTATTGAACAAAATATATTTGATATTATTATCAAATATATCACTGTTCTATGCTACTATTCTTTATTAAATAAATTGTTGATTGTTTTACCAAGAGATTATGATGATCAATCATATTATACTACAATTAAGTTATCGAATTTGAATAAATTCATTTATTTGATCCAAACAAGTGTATCTAAACTATTTAAATTATGTAAGAATAATTTGAATCAGGCTGGATTTACTCATCTTATTAATATCAACTACAATAGTAAATTTTTCACTAAGTTTACCTTATGGAAACCTGAAATGATGAAATTGTTTATGATTCAAAACCGTCAATTCATTGGTATACCAAAAGATTTTATAAAATTGAATCCATTTAAAATAATTAAATTCTTTATCTGGCAACAACCTTTGCACTTAATAAACAACGAATTATCCAGTATCATCGATTCAAATTCACTTCAACTATATAATCAAACTAAAAAATTGGGTTATTTGATATCGTTGATTAATAAGGGCTCGATAGATTTAAATAGATTCAAATCAAAACAATTAACACCAAATGATATGATGGTACAAAATATCATTCATTTTTACCAAAAAAAGGATATAATTCCATATAAAAAATTGAATTTCATAACAAGGTATTGGCCAATCTTCGTAACTTCAATGATATGGGGTCCAGAAGTAATTAGATATTGTTGGGAGTCGCGTTTTGATTTGAAATGTTTTATACAAAAAAATGTTATTGATTTAATAAATAGCTTAATCCATAACTGGATTTGGTTGCCTTTTAAACGTATCTTGGCTACCATTAGACATGATAAATCTACTATGATTGCTATGGTATCTGAAAATACTTTACAAAGTGAACAAGACTCCTTAATCAGAATGATTATAAAATTTTTGATTGATAATGGTGTAATACTCACAGAGGATCCAAGTAAAGCAGATACTGATATTAGTAACATAATTATTAATAATAAAGCTGTTGATAATATTGTCAAACAAATTGAAATGGGACAAATGGACCAATTTATGACTGTATATGAGAATCAATTATCACATCCAGTTAAAAGTATCTTCACTGGTGAGCTTATTAGATCGATTTTAATACAAATTCAAAAAATGAAAGTTGATGGATCTATTGCTATGAATGGAATTGATAAAATGCTGAAATCACAAGAGTTGCTGTTTGGTATGATTGCCTTGTCTCCATCATTCCTTTTGATTTATTCTATTGGATCAATGGTAAATAGTTTAATTAAATGGGGCAATGTTTGGTCTCATGAAAAAGCATTACGAATGAAAATTAAGGATTCATTAAACAACGTGGAACAATTATTGAATTATAACTATATAACAAGGGAAGATTCTGGAAATGAAACTGACAATTATGATGATTCATATTATTTTAATTTAGGGTTATTGGTTATGGAAATATCTAACTTGTATAGACTAGGCTATGAATTGTTACCCAAGAAGTTAAGATTACAATGGAGAAAGGATATTCTTGAATTAATAAACAATGATTTCACAAATGAAATGAAACTTAATACTATAAATAGAATATATCATTATTATGGTAGATTATTTTAGCAAGAAAAATATAAAAAGGAGAGAGAGTCATTAATAAGAACCGATATAAAAATAGGAGCAAAGACAAATAAGTTGTTATGTATATATGTGTGTTAACAATTATACATATAGAGGTATATAGAAATATTTCATATTCAAATAAATGATGTAATTAAAAAAAAAAACTTATAAATTTTTGATTAACCTTTCGTTTCTGCGTAAAACCATATGGATAATAAACAGGATTAAATCATCCAACATTTTGATGTAGTCATAAGGGTATGTATATTAACAACAAAAAAATAAAATTAAATTAAACTAAAAAAGGTAATTAATGACTGTTTTTTCATGTTAAAAGATGCTATTAACTAGATCACTGCCTAAAGTGGCACCAGCACCAAAGATAGCAGCATTACCCAATTTACTACCAAACTTTTTTAATTGAGAAGACCCAGTATTTTGTGGTTGTTCTTGTTGAACAACAATTTGCTGAGGCTGAGGAGCAGGTTGCTGATAATAACCGGTGGATGGAGGTGGGAAAGGAGGTTGATATTGCATTTGTTGAGGTGGCTGGGATGGTTGTGGTGGTTGTGGTGATTGTGAATATTGAGGTGGTTCAGCTTTTACCATTGATGTATTATTGGAAAAGGCAGGTTTAACGTAGTTGGATGGAAACATACCAACATTACCGTTACATCTACCTTTAAACCATTCTGGAGATAATTTTTCTAGGACTTCAATTTTGTCACCAGGTCTAATATGTAAATCGCCATTCTGTTGTGGTTGGAATTCATATAAAGCTTCTACATATTCTCCAGTAGCATTAGTAGGTGGAGCTTGTGGAGGAGGAGGAGGAGTATTTATAGATGTTCTTGATTGATTTGGATCATATTTAATTGGAATTTGGTCTAATATGTTATTATAGACTTGTTCAGAGATAACGTTAGAATCTCTTAAGAATTCTAATTCCGTTCTGACGTTTGTTAATGATCTATTGATTAATGCACTGGACATTCTGTAGTAGTGTTAAAGGATATTTATCTGTCGGAAGGGAGGGGAGGAAGATGGACAAGTAGTATAGAATTTAATGGTTATAGGCTGAGACAATATATAGAAAAGTAAATGTCGTAAGTTTGTATAGTCATAAAAGACTACTCAAGATCTTCAGATGTGAATATATGCAACAGTTGTTATTTTGGAGACTCATTTTATTCATTCCATTTATTTATTTATTTATTTTTTCTTTTTCTTTTTCCTTTCTCCTCTTTCTCTCTTTATATTGTTGTTGTCAAATCTGTGCAGAAGATAAAACCTGAAAAAGCATGGAAAAGCCTCGTTTTACAGTAGGCGCTACCATATTCCCATATTTGTAGGAACGAGAGATGCAGACGATCGAGAAGAGAAGCATCTTGTTTCTTGCAATCGATTGAGTTATGATATTTATTCTACAGTATATATATATGAGCGTGTATGCATATGTATGCATTGTTATATAATCTTTCCAACGTCTAAGAACGACATTACCACATCATATAATACGGTAGCTACAGCACAACATAGTGGAATCCAAGTGGACATGGCAAATAAACCAGCTCTATAGATGGCTCCTATAAGGAATCCCATCACTGTTCCGACTACAAATCCTCGGATTCCTGCATATACCATATAAGCTGTCAATATTATAATAGGTAGCTTTATTCCGTTGTTGTTACTGCTATTAGCGCTGTTACTATTCTTCTTGTTTCTCTTATCGTTATGATGATTAGTAGACGTACTGCTCCTTTCATTGTTGCTACCGTTGTTGTTGCGTTTTTTATTAGTGTATGTTGCTGAGATATGTATATTTTTTGAGCAAATATTATACAAGTAGTTATTTCTTCTATAATTTTGATTCTTCTGTGATATTATTGCCCATGTGGCTGCACCTAAATAGAATATCCCATTTAATATTAAACACCAGTATAACGTGAATTTCCATATATCACTCACGTTATAAAGATAGGCCAAGCTATATCGTTCATTACCAACTGGCCAATATAATGAAGGAAATTTAGGGGTTTGGTATCCGAGTGGGATATCGTTACTTGCAATGAATGTTCTAAATAAACATTGCTTGTACAGGGGGGGCGGAAAAGCATATGTTGGAGTAAAATATTACATTATTTTTAAAAGATAATTATTTCCAATTTTGTTAGTTAGTTATGGGTTGATTCATTATTTAAACATATATGTACACACACACATATATATATACATATATACATACCCAACTCTTCTTAAATAAAAAGACATTGAAAAAGAAAGAGAAACAAAAAATGAAGAGGAAGAGATCAAAATAATATGATTTTATTAGTGATGATAATTTTAATCACGACTTCATTGCTAGTGGATCTGATTCTACTATGACTACATATTTGCTCTCTATATATATGTGTGTATATAGATGTATATATGTGGTGTTCTATTAAAAGGAATATTGTTGTGTTACATTTTTTGAGGAATAGAAAAATAATTTTTTTCTTTCTTTTTTTTTTTTTTTTTTTTTTTGACGTTTGTTCTCTAATTACATAATAATACAATTGGAAAAGGATGATACTTGGGGAAAGTTTCATGACATCAACTTAATGTATTGAAAATTGTACATGATCTAGAATCATGTTTGTAGCAATAAGTTAATATCTTACTTTATCCTTCAACATATTTGAATTAACAAGTATGTATAAATAATTGCATATTAAAATAAGTTATAGTGTGTGTGGAGAAAATGTCGAGTACAGGACCATGGAGACAATATAAAGCACCAAATGGACGCAAATACTATTACAACGCAGAAACAAAAACAACCACCTGGATAAATCCATTTAGAACCCAGAAAACAACTAAGAAAGCGGTTTTTTCCATCCCCTTATTAAATGATTGGTATTTGATAATATATGATAGTGGTGAAAAAATTTGGCTATTTAATAATGTTTTGTATTCAAGATTGAATGATCCAGATAGTTTGCAATTACTGGAACAATTAGATAAAAGTTTATTGGTTTTATTGATTGGGATATCTAGGGGTTATATATCCTCAAGAGGTGCCGATTATGTCTACGAGAAGATTTTACAAGAAATTCAAGATATCAAAGACCAATGGAATAATGAAATCTTGGTAGACCCAAAAGAATCTGGTGAAAATGATACAGGAACACATGAAGAACAGATAAAGGGGGGAGAGGAAGAGAAAGAGGAAGCAAAGGATGTGGAAGAAATATCTGAAAGTAAATCAACAATTGATACACTCATATCAGGTTATTCTTCGAGTGAAGATGACGAGATAGAAGACAATGAGCATGTAAATAAACAAAGGAAGATTGAGGATGAATTCAGTGGCAGTAAACTCGATGAATCTATAATTAATCAATACAAGAAAATGTTTACGAGGTATAAATTAAATCCATATAGTTTATGGTCATTTGAAATGGATAAATGTTCCAAAGATCCGGTATTTTATCTTATTGTCGATGATAATGATAGAGAAATGGTTTTTGAGTCGTGGTGTGGAGACTTTCAAGTCAACACAGATTTGAATTCAAGTAAAGATGAGATTAATAATAGTGATGAAGATGAAGAACAAGAACAAGAAGATGATGATGATGATTTGATACCAACTAGGTTTCATTATTTGTCACATATAATATCTAAATCTACTATAAAAAGGGAAACAATTTTTGAAGATATTAAAAGGGAACAAAAACCTTTATGGAAGCAATTTAAGATAAATAAAATAATACCAGATAAGAAAGAACAAAGGGAATTTGTCATGAAGATATTATTTTACTATAAAAAATATACATTAGAAGAAAGACATAAGTTATTTTTAAACTGGATAACAAAAAATTGCAAGTTAGAACACAATGCAACAGATAAGTTGAAACTACCTATAAGCACCACGAATCATTGGAAAGAATTACATATAAGGAAGGATTCTTCAAGAGATACAGAGACGCTATTGTTATCATTAGAAAAGTATCTTCACATATCTGAAGTGTTAGAAGATGAAAATATCAATCCATTAGGATATTATCTATTAGGTATAAAAGATAAGTGTGACGTTTTATATAATGTTGTTATTAAATAAGGATCCTTGGAAAGGGGCAATAATAATAATAATAATAATTTTTTATTTAATTTTCCGTTTCTATTTCCGTTATTACGTAATTGCTATTTTAATTTTTTTTTCTGGTTTAAGCTGCAGGCACGTGCCTGTCTGGCTGTATACATTGCACATCTTTCTTTTTTTAACTCCGCAAAACCCATATGTTGAAATAGAAGTGGAAAGAAGACGGAGGGATGAGAGTCGCAAGGATCAAGAAATGGTAGAAGTGGAGACAGGGGGGTGGATGTTTATAGTGTTGTTATATATAATATATATATATATATATATATATGCGTGTACGTGTATGTGTATGTGTATGAGAAGATCAAATAGAAAACTTGTAAATCTAGAAGTAGAATACCCCCGGTGTCTAAATCTTGATACAATCAAATAAATGAACAAATAATAATAATAAATTAATCATATACTATTAAATAAAAGTCATGATCGAAAAGAAAGCATTAGCTTCATATAGATATGTTCCTAAGCCAGGTAAAAGCTGGAAAAGATTACCAAGAGTACCAATGACTCAATATCTGGAAACACCAGAGTTGAATACAGATATAATGTATAGTGGATATAGGCCAGTAATGTATCCAGTGAAAGAAAATCCATTGTTTAGACATAAGAAGAATCAGCAAACTATAATGAATGATTTTATAGGTGAAACTACTAGTGATATTAGTAATCATAATAACATTATGGATTCTAGTATAAAGAACAATGATACAAACAGTGGAGAAGAGAAAGAGAAAAAGACAATAAATAAATACTTATTTGGAGAAAACAATCAAGGAGGTATTAAAACGTTAGGCATTAATGGTACGTGGAAATACGGACCAAAAGTGCCCTCAAGTCTACTACCGTTTAATTGGTGGAGTGTGTCAAGTCTCGGGATGGAGTGCTATCCAGAATGGAATGGAATACCACGTGAAGTAATTGCAAAATTAAAACCATTTGATAGAAGTTGAAAAAAAAAAAAAAAAAAAAAAGAAACTCTAAAGATAAATTACTCGTGTATATGATAAGATTTAAGTGCATAGTAGTCGTTTCATTATATTATGTATGACGATATATTTAATATTTTATATTATTTATTATTAAAATTACATATAATATATACATATTCCAAATTTGTGAACAAGAAAAAAGATAGGGGAAGGGAAATAAATATTGAATTATATATTAAAATTAGATTTAAATTGCATATAAAAAGACAAATACAAAGGGAATTAACTATAATAATAATGATAATATAATAATAATAATAAAAAGAGGGGAGAAGAGAGATAGAAGGTGAGGAAATAAAGAGAATAGAAGTTGAATATTCAATGATTGAAGAACAATTATTTATTAAGAATAAAGGGAAACAAAAATCAGATAAAAAACAAACAAATGAAACAAAAAGAAAAAAAAAAGGTAGAATTAAAAAAGGGGAGAAAGAAGCAAAGGGAAAGTGTGATGGTATACTGTAATAAAATACAATAAAATAAAATAAAATAGAAAAAAAAAAAAAAAAAAAAAAGAGAGAGAGAGAAGCGGAACCAATGAATTAGAAGGGGAGGGATATCAGAGTATTGTTGAATTGGTCTTGACTAAGGAATGACTAGGTAATCAGCGCATTATATTTATATATGTATAATATTATTTTCTACTCTCCATCAACCTTTAAGCGCTCTCCTCTCATTAATTTATTTTTATCTTTTTAATCTTTTTGTACACTATTGTTGTTTAAATTATACTTGAGAAATATTAGGAACACCTGTGGCGATACCAATTGGTTGTTGTGTTCTTCTCCTTCTTGAGAATCTAGAACCAAATGGACTTGACATTGGAGATCCAAAAGCACCATTAGTGAAAGCATTGATGACATTCATAATGAATTTAGCCAAGAAAATGGCCATTGAGAAAAAGAAAAAGGCAACCGCAGCTTGTGACATTCTGCAACGGTTCTCTGATCCTTGTATAATACTGTTACTGTTCAAATATTCTTTATTTCTACAAGAATGTGCTCTGATACCAACTGCAAGTACAGCGCCGGCAGTCAACATAAACACAAAATTCAGAAAATCTAATGTTGCTAGTATGATTGGCCAAGCCAAAGGTTCTATGAAATTAGCAAACAGTCCATATATTGAATCTGCGGTTATACCGTAAGCAGCAGCAAACATTGTATAGTTGACACGGCCTGAATTATGATTTGATGTATTCAATAAAGCGGCAACTAAACCAATGGTGATTACCATGAAAATAAAATTAATTAAACGTAAAATATTGTCAACAAGGGCTAACATCTTGTATTACTAAATTTTATATTTATCAATATTTATATTTGTAGTTGTAGTTGTAGTTGTTGTTTTTTTTTTGTTTTTCTTACTTAATCCTGGTAGTAATTGTGGATAGACTTACAACAATCTTTATTGAATTAAATAAAAAAAGGAAAAAAAAAAAATCGAAAGATACGAATTTTATTTTATTTTATGTTAAAAAGTGTTTATTAGAATACTATTTGTTATATATATAGAATATATTTATATACACACACACAACAACAACAACAACAACAACAACAACTAAAAAAAAAAATAAAATAAAATAAAAAGAATAAAAAAGGATTTATTATATATATACATAAACAGACATACTTACATACAGACACATATATAAATGTATTACTTTAGTTAATAAAATATAAGTATACACATTTATACTTATACATTTATATAGACGTAATATTAAGGGAGATAGAAAATACACATAGCATGAAAGTATTTGAATTTAGGAATTCCGGACATATCAAAATGGTTGCTGTTCTAATTTGAACCCTCTCTTTCTTTCTTTCTTCCGCTTTCTTTTTCCCCCCTCTTCCCTTCTTCTTCTCTTTAAAGATAGAGGATTAAAAAGAAAAAAAAAAGTTTAAATCCACGAAAATAAAGGTTGTTTAGTTTAGTTGATGACTTTTGATTATATGAATTACAATCTTATTTATGTCTGTATGTGAGAAATGTGGACATATGTCCCATTACACACAATAGAGATTCTTCTCTTTGTTTGCTCTATATTGTTTCTTTCGGAGTTATTGTTACTATGACAGATGGTGGCAATATACAACAAAGGGAAAAACAAAAGAAGTAGTGATGATGTGATGAACGAAATAAAGAAACAAACAAAGAAAAAAAAAAAAGAGAAAAAAAGGAAGAAAAGGGGGGTGACAGGACCCACGAGAAATAAATCAATTGTGTCAGTACAATTACGTAACTGAATATTGGCCGTCGAAATTGAAACTCCGTGGAAAATATAAAAGGTCTCCCTTTTTCGTCTTGCTACTTCCCTTTTTTCTTTTCTTTTCTTTATTTTTATCACCATAATAATAAAAATAATAACATTAATGAGAATATCATTGTTTCCCCTAACAATTTCCTTTGTTGTCTAGTTATCTAAGTATATATCAATATATACTTAGACAAAACGTATCTATCATTTTAGCACAAGGGTATAGTACAGCCAACAGAACATTGCATTTGTGTTGATATATATAGATATAGATATAGATATGTAGATAAGTATATATATACATTAAATATTATTACACTATGCCATGCATCCCTTCACACTGGAATGGCGCGGTGAAGATAAGAGGACTTCAATAAACGATTCACAATAACAGTAGTGACACTTAACTTTAAATAAAAATATATATATATATTCTCTCTTTTCTTCCTTTCTTTCTTTTTCTCCCCTTTCCTTTGCTTCTCCTTAGACAATATAATTCAAATCTTATCTTGATTCAAAGATATATACATATATATATGTCTTCTTATTACAGGAGAGAAACAGAAACGAAGAAAAGAAAAAAGCAAAAAAAAAAAATTTAAATATTCTTGTTATTTAATATGTTAAAACACTCTGAGACTACAGAAGCAGATCAAATATTCGATCAGATAATCTATAATGAAATTTATCCAACAGTTCCAATAAAAAATTATTTCTTATATTCAACTGTACCTTATTCAGCTTTGAAAAACGATCGTCGCACAAACACAAACTACATATCTCCATTTAGATCTCACTTGACTCAAGACCAAATTGAATGGTTACAAGTTTTAAAATACGAAAGACATTCCCATAAGATTCATTATCCAGAATACTTAAACGTTTTAGATGATTTGCAATTAAAAGAATTAAACGACATAAAATTAAAAGAAAAAAAATTAGAATACTACAAAAAGTCACAAGAGGTTATCAAGTTTGATGAACCAAACTATAAATATATCGACAAGCCAATCCACTTGAATAATCTGCCAAAAGTCCCCACTTTCACATATCAAAAGAAGAAAACTACTCCATCGTCTGCCTTTCCATCCCTTGATAATAACCCATGGGCCACCCCAGAAAATAAAGAATCTATAATCATCTACAACAACAAGTTTTATTCAAAACCAATATTTGATAATATTCAATTAGAAAAATTGAAAAATAAACAATATATTGATAACCAGTGGAAATTATGTCAAAATACAAAGAATAATCAACTTCAACAAGAATATGAACCAAAATTCAATGAATTAGATAAATCCATTGACTTGGTTAATCAGAAATTGATTTCTTTAAAGGAAAAAATCGATGGATTAAATAAATATTACGAAAACGATCTAACCAGAAAAATATTTATTAACGTCGCTTCTTATAATAAAAAGAAAAATAATAAGTTAAGTCATTTATCCACATTAAGGAAAGTGTTATCACAACCGCCATTTGTACAACAAATATATCAAAATGATCATAATCCTGAATATGCGGATTCATTTGAATATGAGACTAGTGAGGAAATCAAATATGTGTAGAATTAATTTGTATATATAGTTTTATTTAATTTAGATTAGTTTATCTTTATACTAAGGTTTAATGGTTAATATAAACTATGCGTGTGTGTGTATGTGTGTGTGTAATATCTGTGTTTGCTGTTGTTGTCTCCATTCTCTGTTGTAACAAATTTATATATTGGCATGTGTTTGTAGGTAAGGCTGCATTTTTTTTTTTCCTTTTCTTTTTTCTTTTTCTCCTTGTAAAAGACATAAGAATTCATTAAGTGAAAAATTTGCTGATATCAATAAAAATAACCCACACAGGTACATGTTTGCATTGATAAAGGCATGTCTTTGTAAAAAAAATTTCATTTCTTCGGTTAACTCATACATACATACATGGATACATGCATATATTAGTATTAACTTTGGTGGACCCCAGTAAACAGTAATTCTTCTTTCTTTCTTTGCATACTCTCTAGTTATTGTTTCTGCTATTTACAGTTCTTTTAACACATATTATATAATTGTTCCAATAAGGAAGAAACGAATTCCAAGAACTTTGTAAAAATTTATTAAGATATGTTTTCCAATTTCAGTTTGGATAAATTAACTAGCACAATCACAACAGCAGCACAGTCTGCTCAAGAGACCATCAACAATACCATACTGTCACCAAACGTCCAAACCAAGTTACAAATTAAAAAAACGACAAGATTTTTACAAGAAAAAGTCGGGGCCATCCCTGAAGATGAGATATCTAAACTACCCGAGGACTATCAACAACTAGAATTAAAAGTAGATGCTTTGGAAAAAGTTTTGAATAGATTGTTGTTGGTCACTAGGACTTTTGAATTAGAAGGGTACGATTATCCACCTAATTTGACAGAGAGTCTAAACCATTGGTGGAATGAACAGGATCAAAAAGTTAATGACTTCAAAAATAATGAAAAAGAATCAAAAGATTTTGAAAATGCAGGAAGCAAAGAGACTAGCAACGCTGTCAATAATTGTTCCAATGATAAATTAGTTGAAATCAACTCTTCTATCTTTAATAGATCTTTTGCCATTGCAATAAGTAAAGCAGTTTTGGATTCACAACAAATATTTATCAACTCAAAAAAAAGGAAGGAACAGACTTACACTGGTGATAGTAAGACAAACAATGAAGAAGATGAAGAGGATGAAGAAGACGAAGATTTAAATAATTTGATTAAAGCGTTCCAATCTTGGTGTCAATGTTATAAAAATATTGACCAAAGTCAAAATGATATGAATACTATGATTGTCAAAGAATTTAACCAAAAATTGTCGGATATGTTAGCAATTGATTTTAAAACCGTTAAGAAATTGCGTAAAAAAGTACAAGAATCAAGATTAGAATTTGATACTATGCGTCACGAAATAAAAATGAAGAATTCATTGAAGGAAAAGGCAAAAGAAGAATCCATTAAGGTTGAATCTGAAAGTGAAAAGGAAATTGAGTCTGAAAATAAGGATACTGCAAATTCCAAAGAACAAGATAAAGGGAATATAACAGAAAAAGAACAACAAGAGCAAAAAGATGAAAAAGAAGAAGAAGAAGAAGAAGAAGAAGAAACTGAGGAAGATAAATTATTGGAACAATTAGAAGATGATTTTGTCTCTAATATTACTGCTGCTGCAGAGAAAATGACGGAGCTTACCGATAGTGTGGAACTCATTTCACTAGTGAAATTATTTCAAAATATTCAGTTGGTTCACTATAGACAATGTGTACAAGAATTAGAAACTAGTATGAAATTATTAGACACTCTAACAATAAATGATGATGATGAATAAAGTATCCTTCAATAATTTCACAGAAGAACTAAAAAATAAAAAAAAAGTCATGCCATTTGATTAGATGATGCTGTCTATATTATGTATCACCATTGTATTATGATTTTTTTTATCTTTTAGTACATCTATTTACTTAAACCTTAGGTTGTATAAGTTTGTTTGTTAGTTTGTTTTTGTAAAGAGGATTTTAAGCTTTTCAGTTATAAAAATAGTCCAAATTGTCAATAGCAAATGTAAATAAAAATTTTTTTTCTTTGATTAAGTAATTAAAAAAATAGATTGTTCATTGTTTGAGGAAAATCAACTATACAACATATATAATATATTAATTAATATTTTAACAAGTAGACAAATTTAAAAAAAAATTTGTTAAAGAAAGAAGTTAATTCTATTTTATTTAGTATGTTATTCTCTTTTGGAAAGTTAATATTTACTTATTTTACTACTTACAGTTCTCTTTATTGCTATTTTCCAAATCCCAACATTCAATTTAAAGGTGGCACAGCGTTTCTTAAAAAGAAAATTTTGCCTTTCTTGAGAGATCCATTTTCAAACAAGCCCTAATCATCGATTAGGTCCGAAAATAAAAAAAATGAAAAAATAAAAAAAAAAAATAATAATAATAAAGAGAGCTGAAAGAAAACAATACCAAAAAATGGCTTTAATTATGATACGATGGCTTTGATTTACTCGAAGGTTTACAGGAGCTCGTAACCATTTTAAGCCCAATTTCTTGTTAACATGAATAGAAAGTGCTTAATATAGAGGTTTGCTTTATGTCTCTTTCTTTTGTTTTCTTTGTTTTCTGTTTTTGTTTATTGGTTCGATGCAGTGCCTCCTTCCACCTATTCTTATACTGTTTTAATCTTCCTAGTTTGAGTACGATGATTGATTTAGGTACCTAAGGATTGTGGCGAAATATCAATTTATTGACATCTGTTAATGTGGTGTAACTATCTCTTCTTAATGGTAGCATTGTTTCTGATTCCTTCAATATATATTATTTATTTTGTATTGTTATTATATGACTTAGAATACTTGATGCACGAAGCAATATTATTCAAATATCAAATATGGTTGGCAGTTCAGTTTGAACTATTGTTAACTGAATTAAACACAAGTAAATATAAGAGCACTTACTTACACACAAATGTATATATATATACGATAAATATTGATCGAACATAACTTTTCGTACATTAGACACATATTGAACATTTTCTTACTTAAATATCACATCTACTTATATATATGCATATGTTCAGACATATCAGTTCAACGCCTTTTGTGTGAATGATTAAAGGATTTTAGAATTAAATGGTAGAGAAGAGAAGCAATACAATGCAGAAACTTAAGGCTATTTTTAGTAAGATTGAATTCAAAAAAAAATTAAGGCATGAGAGAATCACAAGATATGATTTAATGGTGTTGAATGCAAAAGTCGAACAGCTAGAAGTGGAAAAGACTACATCACAAAGATTATCACAGTCTTCGAGCAAATCTACTAGTGAAGTGAAAATTAAATGACAAAATGATAATTAAAAATTGTTTTACAGTTAACAAGACATTCAACAAAGGAAAAAAAAGTACAATATACCTTTGTTGATGGTCCTATGATTTATTTCACGTTTCTAGTTTTGGTAACCTGAGTGGGTAAGGTCTATTTGACATGCAATACAGAAAAACAAACAAGCATGCCTATAGTTTGTAATATTAGTGACAGATTTACTGAAGAATTATAGTTAGAGGAAGGTATACCCATCACAAGATTTAGAAACATTTTTGTTTTACTTTTTAATAAAATTTGCATTATGGAACAACCCTTTTTTGTATTAAAATAATGTGTCGTAAAGAACTCAAAAAAATGCTTGTACATATTAAAATAATAATAATAATATTGTAATTATTTGTATAATACGTATATTTTTAATGATTTATTAATAATTTTACTTAAACACGAATAATACGATTGTAGTTCTTGTGACTAAAATTGTATTTGTTGACATGCCTCATTTTCTAATCCTTTAAACATATAAATATGTGTACAAATAAAAGTTTGTTAGGAGGGGAAAAAAACAATACATACACTATTAATGTTATTTTTATTAATATTAATATATAAAATAGATAAATTTATAACGTATAAAACCAAGTACAAAAATATTCTATACCTGGTTACTTGTAAGATAAAAAAAAAAACCTAGCGTGTATAATGAACACCAAGAAAGAGTTCTTCCTATTCTTTTAGAAAAGTTAATGTAATGCACAAATTAAAGAGAACAACAAAAATGAAGAACGACATTATTTGTGAGGGTTACAGATAGAAAAGTTTATGCTTCAACGTGTTGTTCATGGATCTTAGCGTATCTACCAGATGGATCTTCAGCACAACCCCAGTCAGCCTTTGGAATCCATCTCATGACAGTGGATGCAGCAGTAGGTTGTGGGAATAAAGCGTCGAACTTCAATCTGTACCAGTAAGCTTCTTTAGTGGTTGGGATATCATCGCCCCAGTGGGCCTTTGGAGATGCAAACATCTCGTCGGAGATGACTCTTTCTGCAGTATCCTTTAATCCATCGATCCACGAGTAACCGACACCATCAGAAAATTGTTCCTTTTGTCTCCATAAGATTTCATCTGGTAAGTATGGTTTTACACCTGGTTCGTCAGAAGTATCGAATGACTTTCTTAAGATGTATTTTTCGATTCTGCCTTCTTTTGGTTTGATCATCTTTTCCTTTGGATCAATGTTCATACAACAATCTAAGAATTCCTTATCTAAGAATGGAACTCTTGCTTCTAGACCCCAGGCCATAGTAGACTTGTTGGCTCTTAGGTTATCAGCCAAGTGTAAGTTCTTGACACGCTTGACGGATTCGGCATGGAACTCGGCAGCAGATGGAGCGGCAGCGAAGTATAAGTAACCACCAAAGATTTCATCGGAACCTTCACCGGATAAGACCATCTTAACACCTTGGGCCTTAATCTTTCTAGATAATAAGAACATGGGAGTAGAGGCCCTGATAGTGGTGACATCATATGTTTCTAGGTGGTAAATGACATCATCTAATGCATCAAGACCTTCTTGTAAAGTGAAGGTGTGTTCGTGATGTATAGAACCAATGAACTTAGCGACTTTTCTAGCAGCTTTTAAATCTGGAGCATTTGGTAAACCAATAGCAAAGGAGTGTAAACGAGACCAAGTAGCAGACATCAAGTTACCGTTGTCATCGATACCAGCCAAATGGTTTTGTGGTTCTTCATCGTCGTATCTGGTAACATCTAATTCGTTGTTAGCCTTTTCAGTTTCTCTGGCAGCAATGGAGGCAATTAAAGAGGAATCCAACCCCCCAGATAGTAAGACACCGTATGGGACTTCAGCCATTAGTCTCTTTCTAACGGCCTTTTCTAAAGTGTGTCTGATCTTCTTATAGTCAGCAGGTTCGGTTGGGATTCTGTTTTCGTCTAACCATTCTGGGTTGTAGTAACGAGTGATCTTGTCGGTCTCGGAGTCGTAGACGTGACCTGGTGGGAAGGCAATGATGTCATCACAATCGTCGGTTAGACATTTCAATTCAGATGCGAAGTACACGGTCTTTGGACTCATGGAAGACCTACCCATGTAGAGAGTAGTGATACCGACGGGGTCTCTTGCTGCGACGATTCTATCTTTCTTAGAATCGTATAGACACCAAGCAAACATACCGTCTAAATACTTTGGGGTATCGATATCGTGTTTCAAATACATTGGGATGATTGGTTCACAGTCAGATAAAGATTGGTATTCGTAGTCTGGGCATTGTTCTCTTAATTGGATATGGTTGTAGATTTCACCGTTGACGGTTAAGACATAGTTACCACATGGGGAGGTGATTGGTTGAGCACCAGAGTTGACACCGACGATGGCTAGTCTTTCATGGCATAGAATAGTAGAGTTCTTAATGACGTTACCGGACCAATCTGGGCCTCTGTGTCTAACTCTTTTAGCTAATTGCAAAGCTTTTGGTTTAAAGCTTAAAATGTCGTCGTGTCTAAAAGCGGCGAAGATACCACACATTTTTTTTATTTTCTTAATAGGCGGTGGTAGGATATATATTTACAAAGGTCTTATAGAAGTTTGGGATCCGTTACAACAAGACGGAAGAAGAGCATATAAGTGAAATAGGCAGTGAAAAGAGAAGTAGGTTGAACTTAAAGAAATAAAATGAAGTAAAATAAAGAAATTAAAAAAAAAAAAAAAAAAAAAAAAGCAAGTTATGGAGGCAAGAAGAAAAAAAGAAAATAAATATATATATAAATGAGTTGAAGTCTACACAGACAAAAACGTATCTTGTAATCAAAGAAATGGATTATTCTGGAAGGAGAAGAGGGGAGCAAAAATAAAGAGTATATGTGAGTGAATATGAATATCAACCGTTCTTGAAGGACCAAGTTTTCATTGCTTTGTTTGAACTCAATGAAGAAGAAGAAGAAGAAGAGTAAAGTATCTGTAATTTTGAATAGTTGTGTATAAACAGTCTTCTTTCAATGGCCTCGTGTATTATTATTACCATTTATTATTTATCATCGCTATCACACTATTATCACTATTATTGTTATTGTTACCTCTTACCAGATTATAAGTTTTTCTGATTCGAGAAACAAGAAATGCTTATCTATTCGATAATGTAGGCAACTGCTCAAACAACAAAACAAGAAAACAATAGCCACAACAATAGTTAGCGGATGTTAAGCGAGAATTTAAAAATAAAATGAAATTTTGATGCCTCGAGGGTTGGGTGTGCGGATGTTATGTTTATCTTTGAAAAGAAAAAAAAAATTTCTGCCGTCCTCCTTCATTGTTCCAGCGTTGTTCTGCAATGAAAAGCAAAAAATGATGGAGATGACTCAATTTTTGTTCTTACTTTCTTTTTTTTCTTTTCCAGTATTAGTTTGTCTATCCTTTTGAGGACACGGTGTGGTCCACAAGGATGGGGAAAAAAAAAGTAGAAGGATGTGTGGGTGTGTGGATTACAGGATTACAGGATTACAGGGTTATAGGGTTACAGGCCGGGGTTGTTTCCCCGCTGGCCATTCTGTTACTTTTGTTTTCTTTTGTTTGTTTTAGATTGGACTTGATTTAATTTCAATGGATTCTTTTCACCATGACTTGATTATGATAAAAATAATGATAATAATAACGATAATAATGATATTCTTAACCTTTCCTCTTCTCTCCCTCTCCAATACACTGAACCTATATTCTACCTTTATTAAGATGTTAAGTTTCAAATCTCAATATATATAAGAAAGGATAACGTACCCTTTTTTCTGCTATAAGAGTATTATATAGAGGAGGCCCACTCTGTTATTGTTTGTTTGTTTGTTCGTTGTTTTCCCTTCTGGTTATTCCTGCTGCACATGTATCTATTTTATACAGAGAAGAAAATTACGTCAAGGTAGAATTATCATTGTTCATTATTGGTATGTGTAAGACGGTTTCTGTCTCCTTAATAGCATATACGGTTCCCTACTGATTTTCTTGCTTTTTCTTGACTTGATTCTACTAATATATATATATGTATATATATTCAGTTTCTTTAAGTCTTTGGAATAGAGAACCACCTTTCAATATACTGGGAGTATACATATGCATATACATAAATATATCTATGTGTATGTGTAAAATGTATTTTTGATTTTCTTTTCTTCTGTTAAACTTCTTACAATTAATTTATAAGAGTGTTCATATCTTTTGATTGGTTGATACCAGGTGCTCATTAATCCTCTAATAACAACCTTTCTATACCATTTTCTCTCTCTTTTTTTTTTTAAGATAAATAATATAAAATAAAATTAAAAAATAAAAAAAAGAGGAGGGAACGATTTAAAAAAAATTTGTTAATGAGTGATAAATTAACAGTTAGATCTCATTCGTTAGAAGAAAAGAAATATGTATTATATCTACAGTTCTTTTATACGTTGAAACATACATGTATGCATGTATGTATCTTTTGCCGGTTGTAATACTTGTTAAACTGATTAAGTAGAATTCTTCTTTATATATATATATATTTTTTATCGTTCTTATTTTGTTTATGTGGTATATTGGAAATTTGGTTTTTTTTTTTTGGTTTTTTCTTTTTTCACGTTCTGCACGAATATATATTTTTTTTTCTGTTCCTTTCTTGTAAATTAAAAATTTTGAGATGAGCATCATCTCTTCATTTTGACCTGACAATATTAAATACTCTTACGTGGTAAATGCAGTAAATACTCTTTTGTTACTTTTCTGCTCCTTTTGCTCCACATCTTAGTGGTTGATAAAATACTAGCGTAAAATTTATACGAACAAGCAAACAAACAAAGAAGAAAAAAGAATAATTAGATAAATAAATAAGAAAATAGACAGAAAAGAAGAAATGGTTCTTTCGATAGAAGAAATCAAATCTTTTACTAAACAAATTATTTCAACAAAGGAAAAAACCTATTACAATAATATTGTTAAATTAGTTAATGAATTAATAATCCCCTCTACCAACGATCAAGTCCCGCAACTAGTGGACGATTTAGAAAACGAAAAAAGATTAAGGTTCTTAACTGTTTCATTGTTTCAAATTTTTAAAAAATTGTTTCAAAGAAATGAATTGGTGCTATTGAAAAAAAATCTAAGCACTCAAAACCAAAATGAACCCTTGATTAAATTTATTAATTGGTGTAGAAATATGTACAACGTTTTTAAACTAAAATTACTGGCCATCATTTCCGACCTTCGTATTGAAACCTCATGGGCTTTAGATGCATTGGATCTTTATTTGCAACTAATTGAATTGGAATCAGAACATTTTGCTAAAGGTCCATTCTTTCCAAATAAAACTTTACAAAATTTGATGATATCTCTCTGGAAATCAGATGTTGACGACCATGAGTTGGATCCAATAACTGGCCAATCCCAGAACTTCATTCTTTTGGAATTTATCAATAAATACTATAAGCCTTATGCTGATATTCAATATTATACACAATCTGAATTAAATAAACTATTCGATACCTTCACTGAAACAGCCGATGGTTCTAATAATACTGATGGTAACAATAGCATGTCTGAACCTCAACTTTCTAGAAAAAATAACATTGCAAAATGGTTGACTTTAATGAATCATGACCAACATTGTTGTGGTGGTTTAAATACAGATAACGAGAACAAATTCGAATTTGAAGTGTTTGTATCGGAACCACCAAACTGTGTCAATAACGTATCACAATTTAAATCACTAGTAGAAAAAAATTGGTTGTTTCAATTAAATCAAGAACTATCTTTCAATCAATATAAGAGTATCTTATTGATACTTCATAGAAGAGTTATTCCATTATTGCATACTCCAACAAAGCTAATGGACTTCTTAACAGATTCCTACAATCTTTCACAAGTATCACCAAATGATAAATCTGTTGGCGTAATCCCAATTTTGGCACTTAACGGTCTTTTCCAATTAATGCAGCATTCAAATCTAGAGTATCCAAATTTCTATTCAAAGCTGTATCAACTACTGACACCTGATTTAATGCATGTTAAATATAGACCAAGATTTTTCAGATTAATGGAATTGTTTTTATCTTCTACACATCTTTCTGTTCATTTGGTAGCTTCCTTTATTAAAAAATTGGCAAGGCTTTCTTTAAATGCACCACCTGCTGCTGTGGTTACTATTATCCCATTTATTTATAACCTTTTAAAAAAACATCCTAATTGTATGATCATGATTCACAATCCAAAGTATATTTCGTCTCCATTTCTAACAGACGAAGAAAGGTTAGAATTAAAGCAGAATATCGATTCATATAAGGACCCATTCGATATAAACTCTACTGATCCAGAAAATACAAATGCATTTGAATCGTCATTGTGGGAATTGGCTACTTTAATGGACCATTATCATCCAAATGTAGCTACATTGGCTAAGATATTTAAACAACCATTCAGAAAGTTACACTATAATATGGAGGATTTTTTGGATTGGAGCTATGATTCGTTAGTTAATGCAGAATTATCAAGAAATTTGAAGATTTTACCTACATTAGAATTTGAGACATTTGATCAAATATTGAATGAACATGAATTTGGAACAACCACCGATTCTACTACTACATATCTAAAAAACATTGCATGGTAAAAGTAATAAATAAAAAAATGGAAAATAACTTATAATAGATCTACAAATATATATATATATATTAAATAAAAGAAAAATTGTATCTTATTATTTACAGGCTATACAACTACAACCACCCATCATCTCCATATAATAATAAAAGAGAAAGGAGGAGTCTTTTATTATTTATATTCTAAGAAAGATTTTTTATTCCTTATATCCTCTGTTCAATTCTTTTGTGCATCTTTTTTTTTTGTATTTTTCTTTTTTTTTTTTTATTTTTTTCATTTTGAGATGGGCTCTAGTTACTAAAAAAGCGAAAATTTATTTTATTATGATTTGTGGATTTAAGCTGAGATAATAGTAAATTTATATATAAAATGTGTTAAGGTCATTAGATTGGATTCTTTAAAGATAAGAAGATTATTTGCTTATAGTATTTTTCCTTGTTTTATTATTGACTTGACAATGGTAGAGGATTTAAAATAGAAGTAGTATCCCTTACCCATTGTTAAGAATCATGACTGACCCAACTACAGCTGATAAGGAAGCTGCGTTAAAGTTTAAAGATGAAGGAAATGTATTTATAAAGCAACAAAATTTTCCTAAAGCCATTGAATTATATTCTAAAGCCATCGATTTGGATCCAACAATATCCATTTTTTACTCAAATAGGGCATTAGCCCATATTAAGATGGATAATTTTCAAAGTGCATTCAATGATTGTAACTCGGCTATTAACTTGGATAAGAATAATATTAAGGCTTATCATAGAAGGGGTATGTCTGAAGTTGGTTTACTAGAGTTTAGAAAGGCTAGAGCAGATTTCAACATTGTGCTAAATGTTAAACCTAATGATGCTACTGCAAAGAGAGGACTGGCTATGTGTGAAAGGTTTATTAGAGAAGAAAGATTTAAAAAGGCTATCGGTGGTGGCGATTCAGGAAAGGTTAATTTTTGTAAGACAATTGATTTAAGCTCATTTGATGCCAATTCAGATTTAATTAAATATGATGGTATGAAATTAGAGTTTGAAGAATTGAAAAATGAAAAGAATGAGAATGATGGGATTCAAATTAAGAATATGTCACAAGACTTTGTTTCATTTATGATCAATGGTTTGTTTTTAAAGGGGAAACAATTACCTAAGAAATATGTGGCTGCTATTATATCACATGCAGAAAGATTATTTCGTAAAGAACCTACTTTAGTAGAAATTTCAAATAAAGATAAAGATGAAAGACAATTAGGAGTGGATGATGTTAAAATTTCTGTTTGTGGTGATACACATGGTCAATTTTATGATGTTTTAAACATTTTCCAAAAATTCGGTAAAGTTTCTCCCCAACACACTTACCTTTTTAATGGTGATTTTGTAGATCGTGGTTCGTGGTCATGTGAGGTGGCTATATTATTTTATTGTTTGAAGATTTTATATCCAAAGAACTTTTATCTGAATAGAGGTAACCATGAGACTGATAATATGAACAAAATGTACGGCTTTGAGGATGAATGTAAGTATAAATATTCTCAAAGAATATTTGACATGTTTTCTGAGAGTTTCGAAAGCTTGCCTCTTGCTACCTTAATAAATGACGATTACTTGGTAATGCATGGAGGTTTACCAAAGGATACAGAATCCACACTTGATGATATTAGATCTATTGATCGATTCAAACAACCACCAAGGGAAGGTTTGTTCATGGACTTACTTTGGGCTGATCCACAAGTGGCTAAAGGGTTTGGTCCATCTCAACGTGGTTTAGGATATTCTTTTGGTCCAGATATTACAGTCCAATATTTAGAGAGGAATAATTTAAAGAAAGTTTTCAGATCCCACGAAGTGAGAATGAATGGTGTAGAATTCGAACACGATAAGAAATTAATAACTGTGTTTAGTGCACCAAACTATTGTGATTCTCAAGGTAACAAAGGTGCTATTATTCATGTGGTGCCAGGCAAAGGTAAAGTTGGTGTTAATGAAAATGATGATGAAGATTTATGTGTCGAACTGTTTGAACATGTAACACATCCAGATGTAAAACCGATGGCTTATTCTAATGGTGGGTTAGGATTTTAGTTAATACATAATAATTTGTAATAATAATAGTGATAGATAAGAATATGATTCGTATAAATATTAATAAAACTATAAATAATTATATCAATATATTTAATATTATTATACAATTAAATATTAAGGAGAAGAATAATATTATTGAACTATGAATTCAACAACTTTGTTTTAAGTAAGAGTAGTGGGTATATATGCATTATATGTATATAAGATTTATGGTGACAATAAATAAATGATTTTTCTAAAATGATAGAGTAATAGTATCTATATTATATATATATATATCTTATTCTTCTATAGCAGCAGCTTTTACCAAATCTAAGAATTTTTCCTTTGACACTTCAGTAATTAATTGTTCTCTTTCTTGTTTATTTTTGATACCACCTAAATGTTCAGAAACTTCCTTATTTGTTTTTACTTGAGTAGATAAAATTGCATTGAACAATTTGACAACACCCTTTTGAGCAATTTTCCTTAATTTTGATTCCTTCTCAAGTATGTTTCTAATGTCCTCACCGTTAGTATCCTGTACTTGGGGTAAGATATTTCTCTTTCTTGCCTTATCGAGTAATTTTTTCTTCTCCGCTAGTAAAGCTTTCTTTGCTTTTAATTCCAATTTATCAGCTTCATTCTGTTTAATAACTTTCTTATTTCTTGCCATGATAGGATCATTTCTATCATATGCTTTCAAATGTGATGATAAAATAGCAGATACAGCGCTGGAGAATTCCTTAGAACCATCGTCATGTTTACTTCTCTTGGACTTTTTTTTCCTTGGAAAACTATCATCTTCAAAGTCTTCACTATACCCTTTTTCTTCCTCCTCTTCTTCTTCAGAAGAGGAAACATCAGCTAGATTTTGTTCATCATCTTCTACTTCATTGCTTTCAATGGCTGAATCAGACTCATTACTTTGATTTGTAGTAGCAGTCTTACTCCTATCATTGTCGTCATTATTCTCTTCAAAATTATCTCTAGCTCTTTTTTTTAGATTTGTTTTGCCTGTTTTTGAAAATGTTAACTTTCCTTTAGATGTCATTATTTCCTTTCTTAATTTATTCTAATTATACCTTTAAAAACTTTTACAGATTCCACTTCAACCCAATCACACACTAATATACAGTTCTTCTTCTTTTCCTACTGCTATTTTAACAAACAGAAATGCACAAAAAACTTCTTAATCTTGACTTCTTGTCTTAATAGAGCACTTCATATGTCATATCACTTCACCATACACTATTTTGTCTCATCTCATCTCTAATTATTGCACTAGTAAACTTTTTTTTTATGCCTCTTCTGCTTTCGCTGTTTTTCGAGACACTCTGTAGATTAAAAAAAAAAAAAAAAAGCTTTGGTCTGATACCACCCAAACACCCACAATACTGTTTTTATCACGTGTTTTGTTTGAGGATGTCTGAGTGTTCTAGAATTCGATTTTTCTATGACGTTGGAGATTTGCAGAGGGTGAAACTGATCTGAGATGTTGGTAAATGAGTATCTTGGCCACATACATGGTGATGATGCTCTTATTTGTATTCGAAAGTATATATTTATGTGTGTGTATCAGTGTGTTTGTGGGGGGTGAGGTGTGTATTCTGTGCATTTGTTAAGGGACTACTTAGTGGTAAAAAAAAAAGAGGTACGAATAATATAAATAAAATATAGGATTAGGTCGATATAGACACAAAAAGAGAAAGGTTTACAAAATGGATGATATACCAACAACCCCAGAGAGGCATCAATCTTATGCTAAGAGACGGTACACGACAAGTCCCTCACCAAAATTTTATAGACAAAATGATATATTTGGTGTGTCTTTGAATGATGACAATGGAAGAGATTTAGATCCCGCTGCCAACAATAGTAGTGGCCATGATTATAACACGTATAATATGGGCAAGCTTTCTAATAAGTTAAGTACTTTGGATAGGAGGTCCTTAGATGGCCAGACAATGCTTACTTCTACTGGTATCAAGCCAATGATATCTGCATCGCGCAAGTCGTCTGGGGTGGCTCTCAACAATAATAACAATAGCATTATTAACACAAATTTTAATAATAAAGTGAACCACTTATCCACTTTTTACAATGAACAAATGAAAGAGTTGAATCAATTGCAGGATACTTTGGTTAAAAAAAAGGCTAAACTGGATGAATTAAGAGATGTTGTTATCAAGGGGAAGAAAGAGTTTAATGAAACTAAGTTAAAATGGGATAAACTGAGAGATGAAAAATTAACTAAGGAACAACAATTGAGGATCAAGCAAAATGAGATAAATAAATTGAAAGATACAATTGAATCTCGCAAGAAATTTTTGGAGGAAGGTCATAAATTGCATTTACAACAGATGGAAGTCGAGAATCAGACAAAGATAAATAAGTTGATTAATGATTACAAGGAAAAGATAGAAAGCGTGAAGTCAACTAAAATTAAAAAATTTGAGGATGAAAGAGATAATTTGATTAAAGAGGTTAATAATATTAAATCAAAAATTGATAATAATGATGATATTTTATCACAATCGATAATGGAGTTGAATGATAAATATGATAAATTGAAAGAAGATTGGTTAAATGAATATCAAGCCAAATGGAATCATAATATCGAAATTAATACTAATTATAATAAACAGATAGATGACATTAAAAAAGATATTGAACAGAATTTGAAACCAAATAAGCTTCAATTGGAAAAAAAAATAACTGATTTGAATGAGAAGGTTGTTGATTTAGAAAAAATCTTGAGTGAAAGAAGAGACAAAAAATCACTTTTGCAAGCGAAAATTAAAGAAAGAGAAATTAAATTAAAAGAAAATGAGGATCGTCAGACAGAGTTAAAAGAATATATTGAGAAAACAGAATATGATTTGAAAGAGATAAATGATATTCTGATGAAAGAGGAATCCTTGAGAAGATCTTTACATAATGAATTACAAGAATTAAGAGGTAATATTAGAGTCTTTTGTCGTATCCGTCCTCCATTGCCCAAGATTGAAGATCCTAACACTAATTATATAAAAGTTAAGCCTTTTGATGATAGTAATGGGGTTCAAGTTATGGAAATTATAAAATCACCTAATGAAAATAATAATAATAACGGTAATGGTAATGGTAATAGTAATAGTAGTAATAGTAATAATATTCCACAACAGTTTAGATTTGATAGGATATTTGATATTGATGAGGATAACTCAGAGGTATTTAAAGAGGTTGGGCAGTTAGTACAAAGTTCCCTAGATGGTTATAACGTTTGTATATTTGCTTATGGACAAACTGGTTCCGGTAAGACTTTCACCATGTTAAACCCTGGTGATGGTATTATCCCCTCTACAATATCACATATTTTTAGTTGGATAGAGAATTTAGAGGAACGTGGTTGGAAATATAAAATTGAATGTCAATTTGTAGAAATATATAATGAAAATATTATAGATCTTTTACGGAACGGGAACATTGAAAATAATAATTACAATAATAATAATGGTGGTAATAGTAAATGTGAAATTAGACATGATCATGAGAATGAAACAACTACAATAACAAATGTAACGACGTGTCAATTGGATACTAAAGAATCAGTGGGTAAAATTTTGCAAAAGGCCACTAAGTTAAGATCAACTGCTTCAACTGAATCAAATGAACATTCTTCCCGTTCCCATAGTATATTTATACTTCATTTATATGGTCATAATGCTTTAACTAACGAGGATTCCCATGGGATATTAAACTTGGTCGATCTGGCGGGTTCTGAGAGAATACATTCTTCACAAGTCAGTGGTGAACGTTTGAGGGAGACCCAAAATATCAATAGATCGTTGAGTTGTCTTGGCGATGTTATCCATGCATTAAATGTACCAGATAGAAATGGTAAAAGACATGTCCCTTTCAGAAACTCTAAATTAACTTATCTTTTACAGTATTCATTGACAGGGAATTCTAAAACATTAATGTTTGTTAATATATCACCATCTAACTCACATTTAAATGAAACTTTAAATTCATTAAGATTTGCATCAAAAGTTAATTCCACAAAGATTGGGAAATAACGAATTATTTTTATGAAAAGAGAAAGGTGGGGGGAGAGAAGTTGGTAATTTATAATCATTAATAGATACATATAGAACTATAAAGATAATATCGATACATATTTTGCATAAATAATAGAAAAGGCACGCATAGATACAAGATGAAAGAGTATTTAATCATTAATTATTTTTCTTTTGAGTGATATAGTTATTACTGTTAGTAGCATTATTTTCTTTGGAAACTGCATTAGTATTTTCCTCAGATTCTTTATTTATGTCCAGAAATGTTTGTAATCTTCTAATTGCCCAATTTTGACCAATAAATTTAACATCAGGATCGGATTTCCCTTCTGTTTGAGTAAAAATTTTCCACCATTTGTGATCTTGAAACCTCGGATCTTCTTCTTTTAAGTTTTTATTCAATTTCCTTACTTCAGAAACTTTTAATCTTAATTCAGATGCTAATCTACTTCTTAATTCCTGGGCTTCCTCACCATATTTTAACTTATCATTTAAATCAGTGTCATCAGGTTTTGAATATTTGGATACTAAAACTTGCCATTCACGACGATAAGATTCTATAATTGAATCTTCAATTGGGTCTCCTATTGTGACATTTATATGAGTACCCCATGATTTTATAAAATGTTTCCATGTTGGAATAGTTTCATCTTCAGGTGCAATTTTTTCAAACCCGGTACTAAAAATAGGTACCACAATTGGGGGTTCGGATGCCTCTAAGATCATTCTTGTAACCCCCCATTTAAAATATCGCATTGAATTATTGTAAGGTGGATGTAATTGTAACACAAAACCTTCAGGATAGACATGTATCCAAGAAGAGTAGTTATTTGTCTTTTTATTTATGCTCTTGTTTTCATTATTACTATTTTGGCTCAATATTTTAATACTACAATCAATCGATCCTTGGAATGGTCCCTTACCAAATCTCTCAGTGGACAAGACACCACCTAAACTGAAAAAGGTAGACAGAAATCTATTCTTAAAACATATATTATGGGCGCCCAAACAAAATCGAATATTAGATAACGATTTATATAATGACATAGGAAAGGTACCCCAAAGAAATGGGTCATCGACAGTAGACATATGATTCATAATAGTCATTAATCCACGTTTTTCGGACTTGGATCTCTTTAAAGTTTTTTCCAAAGTGGGGTAATTGTTTACTTTAACATTATAAAATACCTTCAATATAATTTTAGAAACACCAATCACAAAAACACTGGTACTATAATGGAGAAATTTCCACCATTTTGTGTCTCTTGGATATTGGTAAAAGAAATCATCACCTCTCTTAATGACATCAGGAAAGGGCATAGTTATTTGATGATTGAATATCAAGAATCCAGTTCGTAAAATGAAGAACAATCTGAAAGAATGGAGACCAGTGGTGATACTAATACGAGAGTCGTCTGTAACTTATGTAATTTAAATATTGTGCATAATGAGATTATTTGTGTTATCTTTGTTTTTTTATCTATGAGATCCGATGGTTCTTCCAAACAGAAAATATGTCAAAAAAGTTCAAATGGAAAAAAAAAAAAAAGCAAAAAAAAAAGAAAAGGGCTATTTCGAGGGACCCTTTCAAACCTTTCAGCCCAATCTATATTTTAATATAGTGCATGTTTTTGTTCTGTTGATAAAACAAGCATAATCAAAAAAAAAAAAAAAAAAAAAAAGAATGTCCAATTAGATTTGTTTTAAATAGGATTGACGATTAACCAGTATATCTAGGATTGGCTATAGTACTATACTACACACACAAAGATATAGACGTAGGAGTTGGAAGAACGGAAAGGAAAAAAAAAAAGAGAAAGATGGAAAAATATACAAATTATAGAGACAGAGGCACTGGTATATCACCATTCATGCCAATACATCCAAGCAAACATGGATCCATATTCAAGACTGTACAATGGACGATTTTTATTGTCAAAATGGTTCTTTTGTTACCATTGATAGTATTCAGTGTTGGTGGTAATTTTACTGGATCAATGATATATTTATTAATGAAATTAGTGTTCAATTATTCCGTAGATGTTACAGTACAAGGTAAGAGACGGAGAGCAGTTAGTAGAAAGACAGATTATCCACGTCGTGGAAATCTTTACCTATGTAATTACACAAGTGTGTTAGATGCATTGGTCTGCCGTATTATAGCACAAGACACATCAGTGTTGTTTTTGGTGGCATTTCAGAATAAGATTTATGGTATGAGGATCTGGAGTTTCATTAGATACACTTTGGCTCAATCTGATATTGCTAAATACGGGGAGAAGATAGATGTATGGAAGGATGTATGTGACAACTATACATGTTTTATGTTCCCAGAAGGAGTTACATCCAATGGTAAAAGTGTATTACCATTTGAAATAGAAGATGCAAGATTAAAACAGTTTATTTTAGGTGAGGATGTTGTATCTGCAAAGAAAAAGAGGAAATCTACTACCACTTCTGCAACCGCCAGTATGAGAGACAAGATTGGAGGTTATAAAGGTAACGGTGATAGTAGCAGTGATGGAAAAGATATTAAGAATTTGATTCAATGGTGTCAGATCAAACATACTCCCTCGACATTGACTGTACCAGTCCCCAAGAGTGGATTTGAGTTTTTCAAGACTCTGTTATACGTTACCAAACCTTATTCCAAATGTAAGATCACTCCACCTGATGTGGCTGTGGGATACGATAGTGGTAGCGGCAGTAGTACCTCCAGTATCACGGCACACGGACGTGTAATATTGAACGGTGGCCAGGCCCCTGTTGCTCGAACTTTAAATGCGGCTCAAAAGGCACAGTTCATTGCAGAATGGGGTGCACGGATGTAGTCGCAAGGAACTTTTGTATTGATTGGTTGTTTACTCTATTGTATTGTTGTTATTGTTTTTGTTATTGTTTTGATTTTTGTTTTTGTTTTGATGCAAACAAAACATTTTGCGATAAGAAAAGATAAGATAAGATAAGATAAAGAAAATAAAACAGATATTACACAAATATTGGAGGAAAAAAGGACGAAGTATTTAAAAATTATATATACATATACGGTAGTTTTTTTTTATTTTAGTTGCAGAACCCTAATTATGTATCCAGCTCATTTTTGTTTTTCTTTTTTTTTTTTTTCCTTTTTTTTTTTTAAATTTTGGAACATAGCCCTAACAACTTAGTAGAACCTTTTGTTTTAAGGCTTGATCCAACACTTCTACACCACCAGCCTAACCGTAACTTTTTTTTTTAATTGTCTAAATGTAAACATTGTTATCTGTAGTTTGTTTCCAAATGTCACAGACACTTAAATTTGCTAACATTTCATTCCACTTAACACTCACAAGAGTTTTCTTGTCTGATGTAAAACCCTAATCATGAATTCTTTTTTTTTTTGTAAAATCATATCGTTTCCGCAATAATCTAAACCCTTAACTATTGCAAATATAGAAAGTCCAGTTTTTTATTTTTTTTTGCCGAACAAAAAAACACACAAGAAACAATGCAAGAATTACTTTGCACAAACAAAAGAAAAAAAGGCAAACACAATGAATTTCAAAATTTTTCTGTTTTTCTATTTTTTCCTTTTTGTTTATATTTTTCTTGACATCGGACATTTACTTGCTTACTTACTTAAACTAATAAACAAAGATTAAATTACTCAACTATTGGAAAGATTTATCAACTCAACCTGATTTGTTTATCAAATTTCTCCTGATAAACAAAGAAAGAGATAGAGAGAGATAGAAAAGACGAGATAAAAATTTTAGATAAAGAGATAGATAACACGTATTGTTGCATTGGCTTATTTTATCACTTTGTTCCTCTCTTCTTTTCTTTTTCGAAGTTTTTTTTTGTTTTTCTTTTTTCTTTTTTTTTTGTTGCAAGGAGTTCTCGATGAGTTGATTAAAATAGTAATATTCAATTGTATACTTAAAATGGAATAGAAAGATTTAAATTTTAGACAACTTCTAGTCATCTTGTGAACTATCCAAAGAATTTTATTTCACTTTATTTCATTTAACTTTTTTTTTTTTTGGATTTCTTTGATAACTAGTCCTTCTCTTCTAATTATATATCTGCCCCTTTCTTCTAATCCTGTTCTCTGCTCTTCATATTACGTATGTGTTTTGCTTCAGTCTACCGTGCCTTGGTGTTTGTATGTATCTTGCACATACACTCATACCTTTTATTCAATTAAACAATCTTGAAGGCACATGACTTATTCATTTGCATATTTATTCACTTGAGTTAAAGAAATAACAAGGTGTATTAGATTTTACTGAGAATACAAAAAAGAGCATAGTATATATATACGTTTTTGGGGTGCTTCTTTTAGTGCTTTTTTCTCTGGTTTTCATCCTTTATTTTTTGAACTTACTCCATTGTTAGCATATATATATATACATATCTTCAACATATCAAATTAAATTTGCGCCTTCATTAGGTGAAAATTGATAGATTAATAGATTAATACACTAATTAATTAATTAATTAAAGATTTCATAATTAATAGTATCACAAAATATATACATACATATTTTCTTTTTGATTGATAGAATATTAACAAAGGAAACATGTCAAAGGGTTATGTATGGACAGAAGATTACGATGAAGCTACTGTAGGGTTTATAATAATATCTGCTGCACTAGTCTTTTTCATGGTACCGGGTCTGGGTTTTTTATATTCAGGCTTAGCAAGAAGAAAATCTGCTTTGGCTTTGATATGGGTAGTACTTATGGCCACTCTGGTTGGAATGTTACAGTGGTATTTTTGGGGTTATTCTCTTGCATTTAGTAAAACTGCCACAAATAATAAATTTATCGGTGATTTGAATTCTTTTGGTTTTAGAAATGTTTATGGTAAAGCTAGCCCAGATGATACGTATCCAGAAATCGCCTTTGCTACCTTCCAAATGATGTTCATGTGTGTAACTTTAAGCATTGTTTCTGGTGCTACTGCAGAAAGAGGGAAATTGTTTCCTCATATGGTGTTTCTTTTTATCTTCGCTACTATAGTGTATTGTCCGATCTGTTATTGGATTTGGGCTCCAGGCGGTTGGGCTTATCAATGGGGGGTCCTTGATTGGGCCGGTGGATTCCTTGAAATAGTCTCTGCTGTAGGTGGTTTTGTGTATTCTTACTTTTTAGGTAGACGTAAAGAAAATCTACTTATTAATTTCAGACCACACAATGTGTCCATGGTCACTTTGGGCACAGGTATACTTTGGTTTGGTTGGCTTTTATTTAATGGTGGGTCTACATTGACACCATCCCTTAAATCAGCCTACGCTTTCTTCAACACAAATATTAGTGCCGTAACAGGTGGTATGACTTGGTGTTTACTAGATTATAGATCTGAAAAAAAATGGTCTACTGTTGGTCTATGTTCAGGTATCATCTGTGGTCTAGTGGCTGCCACTCCATCATCCGGGTGTATTACTCTTTATGGTTCGTTGATTCAGGGGATTATTGCAGGTTTTGTTTGTAACTTTGCCACTAAGATTAAATATTATATGAAAGTTGATGATTCCTTAGATTTACTGGCTGAACATGGTGTAGCTGGTGTAGTCGGACTTTTTTTTAATGCTCTCTTTGGTGCAGATTGGGTCATTGGTATGGATGGAACTACTTCTCACGGTGGTGGTTGGTTAACACATAACTGGAAGCAGATGTATAAACAAATTGCATATATTGCTGCCGTGTCGGGTTATTGTGCCGTGGTGACCGCTTTGATCTGTTTTGTCTTGGAACATATACCATATATTCAACTGCGTGTCGATGAAGATGCAGAGGCTCGTGGTTTAGATGAAGATCAAATTGGTGAATTTGCATACGACTACGTCGAGGTTAGAAGAGATTATTATGAATGGGGGGTCGATACAGATAATATTCATTCTTCTTCTGCAGAAACACAAACAGAAGATGAAGATTGTGAACACACTGACGATAACTCTATTATGGCAGATACAACTACATCTGTTTCACAAAATAATAATATTGATGAGCGTTTATCTGAAAAAGTTGAGATGACCTCTTAATTCAAATATTGTAACATGAAATGAAAACTATAATTGTTGTGGAACCATTTTGTGTGGTTATACAGAGACGATGAGATTAAAACAATGTTATCGTTGTTGTTGTGATTTTTTTTTATTTCTGTTTTTGGATTCATTCTAGGATAGGGATTATTTACACAGAATTCATTTATCCTTTCTTTGCATTATTTATTCTTATAGAGAGTTGGGCAAATGTATGAAATGTTTTATTTTACTTTAGGTTTCTATTTTGCCTAACTCATGTAATTATCATATATTCATCTTAATAACCTTATTATTAAAATTAAATATATATAAATATATAGAAAAGAAATTAAATAAAAATAATTATTAATTAAACATTTTAGAGAGTTGTAATTGTTTTTCATATGCTTAGCTATAGGGATTGATAATACTTAGAAACGTTACATTGGAAAGATTGTGAAATTTGAAAGAAACAAGAAAAAACAGAGCATTTTAAGTCAAGATAGCATATATAATAGGATATTTTAAATCCACTTAGAAGTGTATTCGTATTTTGGATCTAATGTTTATTTAAGTATTAATAAGATGGTTTGTTATTTAAAGAACCTAGACAAGGTTTTCCAAAACCTTCATTATACATATTTTTACGTGTAAAATACAGAAAACCTTAACGTGAAAATTAAAAAAATAGTGCACAGAAGTTCTATTCTTTTTTTTTATTTATTCTAACTCTTTTACTGTGTTTATGATAGCCTTTCTTTATGATTTCATCAATAATTGAGAAGGTTTATATAGAAGGCGAAGAACTGATGAAAGAGGGGTATATATGCTTTTCTTATTATTAGAATTATAACATATGTAGGTTTGAAGTTTTTAAAGTAAATTAGAAAAAATAGATTGGAAGGAGAGGAAAGATATTTTGTACAGGAAATCTCTTGGATATTTTCCTAATAGTTCAAATTGTTACTTACTGTAATATCAGGGATATTACAACAACTCTAACAAAAAGATGACGTGTAATAACCTTTAGGTTATGTGTTTCTGATAACGGTTAATCTTGTTGAGATCTCAATAATATTTCACTTGGATAGATATAAGATATAGACTCTTTCTATATCTCTAGATGTAATATTTCTATATATCTATATATCTATATCTCTAATCTAAGATAACCTAATAGTATACACTCATGTACTGTGTATCTAAACCTAGGTAATCCTTGGTTCCTTGTTCCTTGCTTTCTTCGTTCTTCTTCTTTTTGGTTGTTCTCTTGTACCTATTTTGGTTACTCCTGCTTTTATCTATATTTGTAAAATTTGCAAAATGTAAAGTTTAGAAAAATATCGTCAACCTTCATTTTGACGTAACAAAAATAAACGACCCCAGTGAGGATTGAACTCACGATCTTGCGATTAACAGTCGCACGCCTTAACCAGCTTGGCCATGGAGTCAACTCGCTGTTAGTGAGTGTTGTGGAATAGAATAGTTATAACCATCAAGATTACATAAGATCCTGAATGAATCTAGAACCAATTAGTGTATTAATAAGCCATACATGTGCTACAACATTAGATGCTGCATAATAAAAAGATTGGATTACATAAGATCTTGGCAAATCTAGAATTTACCTATTGTTTTATTAAGTCCCACGTGTATTACTAATCACCATGATTAGAGAATTGGGATGCAGTTCTAATCCACTAAATTAATGTAATAAATTTTAGGATTGAACCAGTCAGATTATTAATGTACTAATTTAATGTACTAACCTGAATAATCGATCGAGCTCCAGAAAACATATAAAAGGACAACGTTTTCTGGAGATAAAAGACCATCTTCCATAACCGTTTCTTGTGAATAATATATATATTATATATAAACATAAATAAAAAAACAAGCAAGTAACAAGTCAAGTAACTTCGAATAAGTACATTAGCTCGATATAAGCCGCTTAATATATAAGACCGTTTTAGTAATTATACTATCGACTATAGTTGATTACTGTCTCGATTATTTGGATTACTATTAATATTATTTGCGCTTCCCTGGAATACACAAAGAACTTCACCACACCAAACTACAACAGTGAGCGTGATTATAATTATTTTAATATAATGGTATTGATGTAATGTGATGTGTGGTTATGGTATAAGATTTTTTTTATTATTTTAATTAAATCGTATTTTTAATAAATATATTTTGTGTATCTCAAAATATTTAATAATAAATTAGAAGATTTTAAAATTGCAACATTTTGTGAAAAAAACATTTTTTTAAAAATTTATATTTAAAAAAATATATTAGAAATTCCTGTTAAACAAGCATTGATAATTAAATCATTCTCAGTAAACAATTCTATAAAATGTAAAATATATTATTCTGAATAAATAATAAAAATATTCAATAACAAAATTTATACGTTTAAAGTCTAGACTCAATTTATTTTCTCCATATACAAAAAAATATTAAAGAAAGTATGATAAAATTATAGTAAAACCTAGCTAGCCACAAGTATAAAATTCATATAAAACAAGATTTTACGTTATCACAATTTTACATAATCACAAATGATATCGAACATTAATTCAATAGTATGAGTTTTTTCTCAAAGGTGTATAAGTTATTACTACTCTATCAATAATATTTTTCTCAATTTTCTATAGAAATGTCTTCTATTATTATTCACACCTCCATTAACATACAACTTTGATTATTTATTAATTTACACAAAAAAACATTTATTTCTGTTTAAATAAATCTATATATTGTTATTAGTGCGACTGCTATCTTTCCTCTATACATCATATGTTTTATATCCGTAAAATGGTAGTCTAAAAAGTTGTCTGTGCAATAACTGCTGAATATATACCATTTCTAGCACCCGGGATATGTGTATTCCACCTGCCCAACCTATGTTCTTTACCTACACTAGCTAATATACGAAAAGTTTCTCTACCATGCTTGCCTGACTCAACACATTGAATCTTATTAACCACACCTTTGCAACCATTTAATTCAGCTAACAAGCTGAAAGATCTTAATGTCTCATCTATTTTCCAAAGTTTTAATGAACCATTCCAAGATCCTGATATGAACACATTTGAATAAGGAATTGCATATACCGAGGTTATCCAATATGGATGTGCCAGTTTATCTCCTTGTAATTGATTTGTCCTCACTTCAGAATTAGCTTCCCCAGAGATTTCATTATTAGATGGTGATGACATATAACCATGTGCCACCCTTTCAATATAGATAGGCTTCTTTTTAGATGTTGACCATAAACACAAATTACCATTATCAGAACCTGTGACAAAATGAGAGTCATCAATCATTGAGACAACATCAATACTACCTTCTGAAACAAAATTTGGAGCCTCTGATTCATCAGGATATTCAACTGTACCATCCTCCTTTTCCACAGCGTGCTCTTTCATCCATTTCCTTAATAACTTATCTGCATCATCACCACCCCTAAATGTCAGTCTAGTTTCATCCGAAATCTTCCATAACATAGCAGTTCTATCACGAGCTCCCACTGTAACACATCTTTCCATAGCTAACGCTGATATATCCGTCACTACATCGTGGTGACCATACAAAATTTCTAATTGAGTAAACTGGTTAATAGAATATGTTCTAATCTTAAAATCTGCACATGCTACATACAATTGATCTGAATTCTTTCTGAATGTTAACGATAAAATTTCACCATGACGATCTTTAGTAGGAATAACTTTAATTGGTGCTAAAGATTCTGTACTCCAAACAATTAATTTTCTGTCTTTACCACCAGTGACCACATATTTTCCATCTGGCGATGCTGCTACGGTCAATATCTCTGAATAATGTCCTTCGGTAGTATTTTCAAATTCATGGGTACCTTCTGGAATATATTGGGAACCTCCTTTGACAAATTTCATTTTTCTGGGTCTTTCATCAAAGTTAGTAATATCATATTTAGTCAATTGTAAATCTTTACTAACTGTATAAGCATAGAACTTTCCTTTATTCTTCGACTTGCCTGACCTTTCTTCAATTTCAAACTTATTTAACTCTGGTTGAAAACAGGCTAACCCAGTTAAACATTTGTCACCTACACGAGTGAAAGTAGTCTTAGCTTCACTAGCCAACAATTTATCAGCAATAAACCTATAGACACGACCTTGTTGTTCTGCTACATCCTGTTTTAATCTTGCTGCAACGATATCTCTGTCTAAATCTGCTGCATCAAAATTATTGTAATCATCTAAAATTTGTTTTGTTTTATCATCCATAGAAACATTATCAACTGGTTCAATTTCATTTGCCTCAGCTTTCAAATTTTCAAGATATTGCTTGGCCAATCTTCTTCTTTTATCAGCAGGATTTTCACCTTCAAATTCTTCTTCTGAATCTAATTCTTCATGATTATTTTTATTTAGAGCAGAATTCCTATCATCTTCAATTTCACTGTCTTCATTAGAAGAAGGATCTGTGATTTCTTCATCTGCAAGAGGATGAGAGCTTTCTCTTTCTTCTCTATTTCTTTTCGCCATTGCTTGTATTGTATTATTATCAACTTCAAAAGATGTTATCCTAAAGTGTTGTAATTTAATCTCTGGCAGTGGCACCAAATCAAATACAGTATATATAAGTTATTAAAGACTTCATCTCATCTCAAGATTTTTTTTTTGTATCTTCATTTTTTTTTATTTTATTTTTCGACTTTCTCATTTTTTTTGTGTTAAATTTTGAAAACACATAAAATAATACCATAGATTATAATGTCGTATTTAATGTATATAAAAATCAATTGAAATGATTTTGAAAATGAATCTGATCCAATGCTGCTTAAATTAATAATGATTTATAGGTCTATAAAGATATATATATTTACATATTACCCATTTCACGCTCGAATCTAACTTCTCTCATTTCATTTATTTTTCTCATCAATGTCATCATCTCAGCACGTTGTGCAATCTTACCAGCTGCATTCAAAGCCGCATCTTGTTTCAATTCTTGCACTAATGATAATGCTTTTTCTGTTTCTTGATTAGAACATGCTACTGCAATTAATTTCAAAATGGCTTTATCATATGCAAGATTTAATGAAGCTACAATACTGTTTTCATTTCCATATAATTCTCCCTCATTCTCAATGGTCTCTGTTAATAGTTCAGTTAATACTCTATTTCTAACACTTTCTTCTTCAGCTTGCATTTCAACAGGTAGTTCAATATTATTATCGTCATTATTTTCTGTCACCGCATCAATTCCATCTTGCTCTCTTTTAGATTCTCTTTCTTTTTGTTTTTCCAAATGATTCTCCCATAATTGTTTTTTAACTAAAACAGGCATTCTTAATTCCATATCAGTGGGCAATGGTAAAGGGAATATGGGCCAAACATTTTTGCCCTTAACCAATATACATGAAAAGGCAGTCGTAGTCAACCCAAGAGGCCATACATGAATATCATGTGATTCTTTACCTCCACTCATTCGCCAGATTTCCATATTAGAATCTAAAATTGGGACCCATCTACTCTCTTTTGGCCGTCTCCACTTATTCAAAATTAATAAAACATCATCCTTTCCAAATATACAGGGATCACCATATTCAGAGAAAAATAAACTTTTTATCCCCATTGGATTGAAACTGTCAAAGTTCAAATGTACGTATTCTGCATTTGCCGATATGGCAGTTTGAGGTAATGGGATGGGTAGTGAGGACTCCCTATGGAAATATACTGTCCTTTCTGGTGACTGTTCATACAATGAAAATGACACACCATGGTATTTGGAAAAATGAACCAAAAAGACTCTATATTCATATGCAGTCAAAGCGACAACAGGTGACATCTTTTCAACAGATAATGGAATCCCAAACTGATTAAAGGTTCGAACATAACCAAATGAAGTACCTACAATAACTCTCTTTGGAGTAGCCGCGATAGTTGTAATGATTTCATTTTTGTTAAGAGGAATTATCTTTGTCCAATTACGGTTGACTGTGACATGAGGTCTATACTGTATTTGGCCTGTCTTAGATTGAGCAAAAAGTACACCTTTATCGTTTAAATAACACACATCAAACCCAAAGAGGTCTTCAAAATGATATTCATTGAATCTACCAGTATCAAAAAATGAAACAGTAACACTATATTGTTCGTTATTACAAACAGTGTTCACATAACCTATTGTATTCATAGTCAAATATCTTCTTTCACCTGTTCCGAATGGAGTTCCACCAGGTGATATTGGTCTATATTTAAAAGCCTTTGAATTCATAGTTGGTAAAATTGGTAAATTATATCGTTTATTTGATTTTGAATAACGGGTTGACGATGATGTTTTGTTATAACTTTGTTCTACATAACCTGCACCGTCATCATCTTCAATAAAATTATCTTCATTAGCATCAAGGTTATCAATGGCACGATAATTGTCATCATCATACAATTTTCTTTTCTTTGTTGAGGGGCTATGTCCCTCAGGGAATTCAACCTCAGAGTCTGAATTCCTCATACCTTCATCATCTTCTCTTTCCCCTTCTTGAGCCATATCATCCAGTACCATTCTGTCATCTTTCTCTTCATCATTATAGTCACTGGTCATCAATCCTTCCATATCTGAATTTTCAGAATCCACAAATAATCCATTGTAAGTTTTCTTTGTTGATTTAGAATTCTCCAGTCCAAGATTTGAGAATTCACGATTCACTGCGATTTCGGCTACTTTTTGTATAGTAATCAATGAACCCTTCCAAGTTCCAATAATCAAATGCAAATGTTTCTGTGATTTATCCTCTAAAGTAGTGTCCACTCTCCAAAGCATGTTAGTCACTGGAACATGCAGGGATTTCTCATATACAATCTCGCCAGATTTCCAGTCCCAAACAGTCAAATAGTTCTTCAAATCGATAGATGCAAGAAATTGACCGTTGTAAGGATCGAATTTCAAATCAATTAAATTTGAAACAGGTTGATTCAAGTTTAGAGTTTTTAACACTTTGTAATCTTTTAGACTAAACACTTTGACTGTCATGTCAAGACATGGGACAGCGAAATTATGACCTGATGGGGACCAAGCAACACGAGTAGAGATCCTGTTCTCCGGACAAAACTCATCATCATCAACCTTTGACTCGTCGTCATTTGCGTTTGTATCCTGTTGTGAGGTAGTAGTAGTTGTAGAACCACCATAGACCCCTAGATTATCTTTATAACTAACCTTTGGGATATAACCATTCAATACCTTCACTTGATTGGGTTTAGTGGAGGTCAAAGAAAAAAAATGGATCTCACCATTAATTAGTGATACAGCCAACATATTTGTCCTCAAATTGTAGGACAATTGATGTACCTGATCGGTGACAGCCAAACTCTGTAACTTATTGCCATCAGTTAAGTCAACTAGGTTCAACTCCAAGTCGTCGCCTGAAAAGATTGCTGTGGTACCGGAATAGATCAAATCACAATCGCGCAAAGGTAGTGCAGTTCTGAGTAACATTTTGGAAGTGTTATCCTTGTAGTTGTAGAGCCAGGCATCACCATTAAGATTAGTCATTATGAACGTGCTATCGGAAACAGATTTCAAAGCGGTTAGATTAGACAGGGTGTCCATGAAATCCGGTTCGATTTCAGGATGGTCGACCTGTAAGATCTTGGTTAAAGAATTTTTATTAGATGCATAAAGTATGTTAAAATTTGTTTGTTCTATTGAAATCAAAGTCTTACCACCATTTTCGAATATAGTCTCTCTATGTAAAGTTGGTGCCATAACGAACCCAGTCTCAAAAGTTAAAGTCGCTGAGATGAGGGGGGAGGGGAGGGAAGAGGTACAAGTAAAATATAATGAAGACCTATGTTAAACAGATAATCTACCACTCACAAAATATGAGGAATACTGTTTACATATATGTATATAGATATATACACATCTGATAATATGGAATAATCGATATTACACACATGTAGGTGTTCATAACTTCTCCTCATCCTCTCCTCATCACATTTTGGATATGTATATCAACCAATCCATCAATCAGTTTGTCTTCTACAGATGCAAAATAAAATGAAAACCACGACGTCATAAACACCCACACACCACCAAATGCTGGGTGCTAAGACTCTGTGAGAGTGAGGGTAAGAGTGAGAGTTAAGAGTTATGAGGCTGGTACAATTGATAACACTACGAGTACCACGACAAAGTAGCGTATATTTGGTTATAGTGATCATGGTAATATTTCTACAAACACTAAAAAAAATATGCTAGGGGGGAGGGTAGGGAGAGGGAAGCAGAAAGCCTCATCTCTCTTTCCATTGCACTGGGACTGTACGAATCAAAGTACTCCCCTCCCTCCACAAATATATGTGTATAGATAGATAGATAGATCATCTATCCTCAAACACAAAGAAGAGAACAGCAACACAACATCTCCCTACAGTTTCTCGACAAAATGTGTCTCATCTCAATGTTTTAGATAGACATCGATCTCAAACATCACTTTACACGGATACATCCTTTTTTTTCCATCTTTTTTTTTTTTTTTTGTTTGATCTCTTTGAGTGAAAAAATCTGAATAAGAAAACTGTAGAATTGATGTTTATATTGTAGTGACAACGATGATAACGATGACGATGACGATAATAGGGTTTGGTCTTGTTGCATAAATATAGATAACGATTAGATTTATTTGTCCTGTTCCCAAAAAAAAAAACACCGTGTTCCAATTGAGATTATTTTCCATCCTTACCCTCCCTACTACCTTTGATCATACAAACATGTTTGGAAGTGGAACCAACTTCGGTACAAATAATAACAATAATACTACTACAACCAGTGGTCCAATGAGTTCAGGTTTTACATTTGGCAATAACACAAACACAACGACAAATACTGGCATCAGCACAGGCACCAGCACAGGTTTGTTTGGTCAACCAACACAACCACAATCGCAACCATTTGGGTCTACAGCTGGTACTACTGCTACCAGCACTACTCCTGGGGGTGGATTGTTTGGGTCCACTAACAGTACCCTGACTCCAGCTACAAATACTACCACTAATTCTCTGTTTGGTGGCGACACTGGATTGTTTGGTGCAAAGCCTACTAATACCACCACAACCGCACCTACTCTTGGGGGTGGTTTATTCGGATCCCAACAGCAACAGCAACAACAACAACAAACTCAGCCTGCTCTAACAAACCAGCCATCCTTCGCTTGGTCTCGAACTAACAATACTACTACCGCCAATGCAAACACCAACATAAATACAAACATCGGTCTAACTCAACAGCAGTTCCCACAACAGAGCTCTTTATCCCTTTTACCGCAAAACAACCAACCATCTATCTATGCCCTACAACAGCAGCAAACCACAGCCAATTACCCACAACAGATCCAAGAGCAGATCATTAAGTGCAAAGAATCCTGGAACCCTACATCCTTCAAGTCGAAATTGCGTGCATTTGTCTACAATAAAGTAAACGAGACCGAATCTATGCTATACACGAAGCCTCCATACATTATCCAAGAAGAATGGGACCTAGCCATGGAAAACAAACCAAGAGGCAATTACAACGTCATACCCATCCAATTGAACGGGTTTGATGATTTGAACCAGAGGAATCAGTTACAGATCGAAAATGTGGCGCAGATTAGACTGATCCTGAAGGAAATGTTAGATAAAAACACCCAATTACAGCAGAGGCATGAATTGGACACTGCAGCAAGGATCCTCAAAGTCCAGTCCAGGAATATTCAAATTGAAAGACGTATTTTAAAACTGGGTTCGCAATTGGCTATATTGAAGAACAAGGGACTACCTATGAGTATCAGCGAGGAGAAAATGTGGAACCAATTTAAAAATCTATTGAAACGATCAGAAGATCCTGCAGGATTAGGCAAGACAAACGAATTGTGGGCTCGTCTAAGTGTTTTGAAAGAACGTGCAAAGACCATATCCGACCAGTTAGATAATACTTTGATAATTATTAATGAGAATCATAAGGGCCAAGGGGGTAAGAAGTCATCGAGTGAAACAGATAATTTGAATGGATCGAAATCAGCCATAACAGATGTGAAATCTTCATCTAATTTAAATCAATTTGAGAAAGATACTAATGATATTGATAAAATTGCACATATTTTAAGTAACCAACAGCGTGGTATATCATATTTGAATACCATTATAGAAAAAGATAGTCAAACTATTGATAAGATAATAAATTAATAAAACAAAAAGCGAACAAACAAACAAACATACAAATAAATAAAGGCAAAAAACAGCAAAAACAGAAAATCAGTAGAAATATATATATACATATACGTCTATATACATATATGTATATATAAGTATGTATTTGTATATAATCTGATGCATAAGTGGATTTAAATAATTACATTGTTTTTTTCATAGGTCTGCAGATACAAGATACAGTTCACTGTGATATATATTTATTCCAAACAGCTATTATATCGTAACAGTTTATGTTATATTTCTCAATTATTGATCTATAAATAAATACATGTACAATCATTTACAAAGGATATGTAACCAAAAAACAAATAAACAAACAAACAAACAAAAACATCAATAGTAAATAATTACATGCAGATAAACATTTATACATTTATACATCCATATATATATATATATATATATATATATATATCATATATACAAGTAAATAACATTAAACGAGACAAAACCGGAGACAGGTGCAGAGAGAGATAACAAAACAAAAAGTGAATCAGATACTTTTTACAGAAATGTATGCACACTTCAATGCCACTGTTTCTTGACAAAGTTCCAGACAATTGGAGATAACCAAAGCGCCGTACCAAGTATAGCAGCAGTCTTTAGAGTACTGTTGGCTGCTTCTTGACGTAACTTTTTTTCTTCTTCGGATGGCTCTTGTTGTGGAATCCCAAACATTATGTGCCCGTCTATATATCTATATGTGCAAGTGTGAACGTGTGTGTTAAACTACTGGTGTGTTAATAGTGCATGAACCTTGTACAGCAGTAAGGATGGAGAAGCGTAGAGACATGCACTGAACATTATTATTATAATTATTATTTCTTGTTGGAGGGAAATTTGTTATGGATCTTTTTTTTTTTTTGAAAACAGCAACCTTCCTCTTCCTCCACCCAGACACCACCATGAATGTCACTTTACACGGGTAGTAAACACCCACACACCCTTGTCCTTCTTATGGTTTTTTTTTCTTGCAAAATTCAAAAAAAGAAGAATAAAAAAAGAAAAACAAAGAAAACGGTTGATTGTGGTAGCGTGTGGTAGTGGTGAGAGATGATATGTGACACTGATTAAACGTTGTATTCGGAGAAAATACTGTTTGGACCATATATCTGGAACTCTATCACTCTAACATATATTTGTCAACTGCATCGTACCTTCCTTCTTTTTGATCTCTTCATATATATCTATATATATAATCTGTCTGTCCTAAAAACTAGAAACCAGATACCAATATCAAGACCAAAATCAAAATAGTATATCAATAATTTAATAGACAATGAGTAGTAGCATGGATGATACAAAGAGTGGTGACAATATCCAATCTTCTAAAATAGAAAACGATCACATTACAAACGATAACAACACTGACAACATTATACATAATTCTGATATAGACCCTGCTTTCACTGAAAATCAAATTAACGATAGCAATAGCAATAGCAATAGCAATAACAATAACAATGACAACACAAGCCCCGATCAATTAGAAAATAATATGTCTGATACAAACCAATCCATTATAGAAAATCAAGATAATACAATAGAAAGACATCGTAGGCATATCGCTGATGCAGATGATGACGATGATGATGATGAAAAAAAGGAAGCCAAACTTGATCAGAATATAATGAATACTCCTACTGCCACTGACACAAACGAGACTCAATTAGATAACAAACCTATATCGTCTCGTCAAGCATTAGAAGAAAAACTGGACCTGTTATTGAAAAAACCTAAAGTTAAAAGATCAAGAAAGGATGAGGATGATCTGGAACAATACTTGGACGAAAAAATCCTTAGGTTAAAAGATGAAATGAATATTGCTGCACAAATGGACATTGATACATTAAATAAGAGAATCGAGACTGGTGATACAAATTTGATAGCCATCCAGAAAGTCAAATTGTTGCCTAAAGTGGAAGAGATTCTGTCGAAGGCAAACTTGGCCGATACAATCTTAGATAATAACCTTTTACAAAGTGTCAGAATATGGCTGGAACCCTTACCTGATGGTTCTTTACCATCCTTTGAAATCCAAAAATCTCTATTCTCTGCCATCAATAATCTGCCAATAAAAACCGAACATTTAAAAGAAAGTGGTCTTGGTAGGGTCATGATCTTCTACACCAAATCTAAGCGTGTTGAACCACAACTAGCAAGACTGGCTGAGAAGTTGATTGCAGAATGGACAAGACCAATCATTGGTGCTTCTGATAACTATAGAGATTTAAGAATTACCAAATTAGAATTCGACTCAGAACAATTGAGAAAGAAAAATGCATTGGATTCTGCAAAGAGGAAGAAAAGAAACATTGGAAATTCTCCAAACAATAAAAGGTCCAATCCCCAAACTTTGTATGAACAAGCTGCTGCAAGAAGAGGTAGAGCTGCTGCCCCTGCGCAGACCACTACTGATTATAAATATGCCCCAGTGTCAAATGTGGCTCCAATCAATACTACGGCAAGAACCACCGGTGTTGGCTCTACATTAAATAATAGTGACTTATACAAAAGATTGACTTCAAGATTGAGTAAGAAGAAGTGACCAATAGATTGATCATTTTTTTATTTTATTGTATTTTTTTTGAAAAGAAAGAACAAAAGAGAAAAAAAGCAATCTTATATATTATAGTCATTCTTTCCTTATTGTTTTTGTTTGGATTACTACTATACAATATTTTTATAGCATCCTAATCTTAACAGCACATAACCAATATATATACTTATATGTATATAATTAATCAATTTTTAATAACGAATGTTTCATTATTACCGTAAATTAAATATGTTACTTCTCATATGCCATATTATCAGGAATCTAAATATTACGAAACCACCTTCATACCTTACAGACTCAAATACAAGCCCATATATACTATTTTTATCTGTGTAGTAAACGATCTGTAATATTATGTATATGGCTTTATTACGTTATACTTATATTATATATGTGTACATATATATTTTGTAAATACGGGGGATACGAAATATATAGAAATGTAAAACGGCGTTGTCATCGCTTATGATCTTGGCTTTTCCTTCTTTTCCTTCCATAAGGCTAATAAAGAAACACCAGAGACCTTGACGACCTTGAATCTAACACCTGGAATATCACCCTTAGCCTTACCCTTTCTACCGAAACCGGCTAATAAGACTTCGTCGTTTTCATCGACATAGTTCAAACAACCATCATTTGGAACGAAAGCAGTAACCTTCTTACCGTTCTTGATCAATTGAACTCTAACACACTTTCTGATAGCAGAGTTTGGTTGTTTAGATTCAATACCGATCTTTTCTAAGACGATACCCTTAGCGTGAGAAGAACCACCGAATGGAGAGGATTTGAAGGCGGTACCTAATAATCTCTTCTTATAGTTGTTTTCGGCCCAACGACTGTTTTAAAAAATATATTCAACAAAAGCAGATAGATGTTTATTATTATATGATGCATAGACGAAAAACAATAGAAAACCATATAATATTGAATAAACATACCTTTGTTAGTAACTAGTTCAACAATTTGAAAGAAAAAAAATTGTTTGCAATTTCTAGGCTATTAACCTAAACGATTGAATCTAAAAAATAAAGCACTCATCAATAGTCAAATAATCATTTTTTTCACAAGCTATATCTGACTTTCATATACAGTCACACATATCCATCTAGTAATAAAATAATAAATATACTATTCTTATTATGTCTTCTTTTTTTTATTTAATCCATTACTTTTTTTACAACAAAATCTAATATTTCTATATTGTCAAATACTATTGTGGTGAAGTATTAACATACATGGACATTCAGCTAGCACTATTTTATGAAACTGACTATACATATAACAATTCAGGCTAAACAAAAAACTGCAATTTAGTTCGACAATATTACTGTAATACATACTTGTTCTTTCTGTGGACACGTAACTTTCTAGCGGAATTCAACCCTCTTGGCTTACCCTTACCCATTTTTGGTTTTTTTTACTTCTTACTGGTTCTTCGCGTTTTGAACAAAGCAACAAACAGCAATTACCTTAAGCGACGTCTATTCTTAAATCAAGAGGTGATAAGATACTGTTGTTCTCAAATAGAGAAGAGTTTAGTAATATTACATGGTGATTAGAATATGGATACGGTACATCCCTACTCGCTACAATGCCCAAAGATGGTTGAGAGGGTGGATGCTTGTTTACACACAGTAAGAAAGGTAATAAAGATGGAGGACTCTATCTTTCGTCTCTCTCCTACTTTCCAAAGACATCGAGAATGTTTGTCCATTCAGGTGAAGTTTCCCATTCATGTTTGAGGAAAGACTTGTTGAGGACAAACAATATTAGCCTAGATTAGCCTAGACCAGTCTGGACCAGTCTAAGCTCAGCCCGGCCCAATCCATCCACCTATTGACTTCTTGCGTCAACAGTCACTTCACTATACCATCAGCCAAGCAGATACTGAAGTGGAACAGGAGATAACAGGGAGTGCAGGAAAGAAATTATACGGGCCCCTTGGCGTCTCCCTCTCAGTAAAGTAAATTCAACCAGCACTCCTTCCCCCGTCTCTCTCTCTCTCTCTCACTCCTCTTCCCACTTGATGCCTTGAGAAGCTCAGGACGCAAATAGCAAATAGTCTGTTAGTCGTTTTTCCAAGAGCAGGCCTAGAGCCACGTAGAACCCAATTACTGAAAAGGGAGACTTCATGTCATCTGTAAGAATTTTTGCAGAACCGAAGAGGGAGGAGAAGGTAAAATCTCTTCCTTTTTCATGCTTTCGTTTTTCAACATTTTTCTTACTAAAACGGCAATGATTAATTTTTTATCTTGATACAAAAAATAATATAAATTCTCTATGGGTGTACGGATTTATGGTAACATTGTAGTAGTCATAAAAGTTGTAAGCATTTTTCTTGTTCAATCTTTTTCAATCACAAAAAAGAAGAAATAAAAAGTACAAATATCTTTAAAAACAAGATCCATTAGAAATAAAAACTAGACAAGATTTTTTATAGATGAACGATCTTTAAAACGTGGCCAATGACACACCGGTGTAAGAGTACGTAGGAGTAACAAAATTTACAGCATTCATCATGTCCTCCTATGAACCATTCGAGGCTACAGACTTACTAAAGTTAAACAATGTTAATCTAGATATATTAACAGAAAATTTTCCCTTAGATTTTTATGCAGAATATATGATCTTGTGGCCTGACCTATTTTTTAAAAGTGTTGAAGTCAATAATGCCATATCAGGGTATATGATGGGAAAAACAGAGGGCAAGGGTCCTGAATGGCATTCTCATATCACCGCTGTGACAGTAGCACCTGAATTTAGAAGGATCTCTTTAGCTTCTAAACTATGTAATACTCTCGAAAGTATTACCGATAATAATCCACACTCAGTCAATTTTATTGACTTGTTCGTGAAGTGTAATAACCATTTGGCTATAAATTTATATGAAAAGTTAGGATATGCAGTCTATAGACGTGTTATTGGATATTACAATGGTCCCAAAGAACCTTATCCAAGTGATTTAAAAAAATGTAATGACGATAAAGATGCATTTGATATGCGTAAGGGAATGGCTAGAGATAAAGGGAGATCGACAAGATCAGACGGTAGAAAATATAAATGTTATCCACATGAAGTTGTCTTTTAAAATTAATCGTATCTACTATGATAATTTTTAACCAAATCATACATACACAGGGAAATATCTAAGCTTCTCTTATGTTTATCTGGGTAATGTGGCCATTATATGCTAGAACTACTGTACTAAAACTCAAAATTAATATCATAAAGAGTTATTCAAGACAAAAATATCTGCTAATAAATCCAAAGAAATAAAAAAAAAACTTTTCTTTATTTTTTTATATTCTATGGCTTGTTATATTTTAGTTTTATGCTAAAATCTTTAATATACCAGATAGAAAGAAAGCAAGCTAATAGAATAAAAGATAAATTTCACTTAAGAAACATTGTTAGTAAATACTATTGAGTCCCATGCCTTCAAGGTTTTTATTTAGCATCCTTACTAGTGAGTAATATAATAGTCACTAATGGCCCACGTGAAAGCGTCAAACCATTTCTTCATAAGTATTGTGCCTCTTCCCTATAAAAATTTTATTTAAATCAATCAAGAGTATGGGTTTTTTTCCTATCTAATCATTTTGCTCTTCTAAATCTATAACTTGTCATTACTATATTTTAAGTACTTTATAAAGGAAATATATCTCACTTTTGGTTGTGATTACCTACGAGACGCAATAACAACAAATAACAAGGAGTTGGGTATAATTATTTATTAATAATGTCTAATTTGACTGATCAAACAAATCAAAGGGAATTATTTGTTTCTTTTTCCAATAAAAACTAAGAATGAACTTGTTGTTATTGCTGATACCTAATCTGTGAATTTTGAAGAGCATATTGATGAACAATAGTTTTTGGAAAACTAAACAACTGGTCATTATTAGTGAATTTACTGAAACCAGTAACAAATAAAACATTTTATTTTTTTGACACTAACAAACTTTAATAAAAAAAGAAAAGCACAATACCAACTAGGAAATGGCTAGGATACTCTAAAAAGCTTATGAATGACTATAATATTACTGAACTGAGTGACAGTATTAGACTTAGGCATATTGTATACCAGATTCTGTAAATTCTGTAAAAATATTAGAAATTCACCTAATGGATTTTAATATTAGTAACAATGACACTTATCTCCTTTCTATTATTTTCTCTCTCTATATATGTGAACATATAATATACTTTAAGAGTACATTATATTCTCTCTTTCAAATTTTACCTGGAAATATGATCTCGATTTCCATTTCATGATATAAAATTATCTGCAAGACCATAATATAATAAATCTCTTTTTTTATTTTTCAGAGATGAAACCTGATGTATCTATTAGCTTGACGTATTATTTCTTTTAAATTTCAACCAGCAAAAGAAGCTTTAAAGCTAATAACTCGTCAACACATAGTAAAATTCCTTCATAATATATGCATATATGTATATTTTATGTTTTATTATTCTTTATCTCTCAAAATATTAAAATCCAAAAGATTATTTTTCTAGATATTCAAGAGTATAACAAAAAAAAAACGAAGAAAAGCAATAATATTTTAAGTTGTAAAGTAATGATTACGACTACAACGAGTTTTGATCCTTGACCTTACTCTCCTAGTACATTAAGATATAATATCTATTCAAACAACGAGCTGATAACTTTTTAATCACACTCTACCGTAAGCATAAAGAAAAAATGGCTACTTTGGAATCTGCAATTACTGGTGCCATTGCCTCTGCTTTAGCGAATACTGTTGTATACCCATTAGATCTCTCCAAGACATTAATCCAAACCCAGCATCATCATAAAGAGTTATATAAGGAAGACAAAGAAAAAGATGAAGAATTTAAGACAGATCATAAACAATACAAAAATATTATTGACTGTATGAAACACATTATTCAAACAAAAGGTTTGAAAGGGCTTTACCAAGGGTGCGCTACTTCTATCTTTGGTACTTTTATTATGAATTTTTGTTATTTCTTTTGGTATACTCTAATAAGGAGAAAGTATATTAACTTTAAATTACAAAGTATTTCAAAACCTTTGAAGATTTCTACTTTGGAAGAATTAACAATCGGTGTGTTTGCTGCCACAATGTCACAAATATTCACTACTCCAATTGCTGTCATTACTACAAGACAACAGACCACTAAAAATTCACAAGATTCAAGAATAACTAATGTAGTTCAAGATTTATATAAAGAAAGCAACGGTGACATTAAAGTATTTTGGAAGGGTTTAAAAGTTGGGCTTATGCTAACTCTAAATCCCTCCATAACATACACAGCATATCAAAGATTAAAAAAAATCATATTTGGATCTAGCGAGCAATTGGGCACCGATTCAATGTCTCCATTACAAAATTTTATCTTAGGTGTCATATCCAAATGTATTTCTACTATCATTACTCAACCTTTAATTGTTGCAAAAGCTTCTTTACAAAGTGTTGGTTCACAATATCAAAATTTCCAACAAGTTTTATTATATCTTTTGAAAAATGAAGGTTTAAAGGGACTTTGGAGAGGACTTTTACCTCAGTTAACTAAGGGTGTTCTTGTACAAGGTCTTTTATTTTCCTTTAAAGGTGAATTAAGTAAAAAATTGAATCGTATAATATTAATTATTTCTCTAATAATGAGACGTAGACTTAAAAAACCCAGTACAAAATATTAAAACACCTATGTACATTAACACATTAACACATTGACACTTATATATATTTATAGATATTTATTACTTATATAGTTGGTATCAACGATCTCTCCTATGTAAAAACACAATTTTAAACTACATATACCATTACTTTTTTATTCTTTTTTAAGTATAAGACATACGTAAATATATACAAAAGGGTAGGAGAACAAAGTAATACTGACAATATCAAGAGAGTTGTTGCTTTATATCCCCATATGGATAAAACTTGGTCTGAAATAATTACCGATAGGACTACCTATATATATATATATATCATAAAGAATTCTATCCATTCGCTTAAAAGAGGACTTTAATTGATTGCCATTTCATACCTATCGCCAGCAACTTGAAACGTTTTCAAAAATTCATTTATTTTTTCAAATTCTTTTTCTGTAATCTTCCCCTTTTCTTCATTGAAATTCTCATTAACTTTATCTACAGTAGATCCAGAGGGAATTGGAATGAATTTAGCGCCTTTAAATTCTTCTCTACTATTCCAATACTTGACCCAACCAAGGGCCAATTGAACTAAAGAACATTTTTGATCTTCTGGGCGTTCTTTAACAATGTTATTCAAGAAATCAATGCACACCTGATTTTTGATCAAGGAATCGGTTTGGAATCTTTTAAGAACCGCTCTAAAATCACCTGGTTTGAAAGTAGAAGATGGTGTAATGTGACCAGTTAATAACCCTCTTCCTAATGGAGAATAACAAATGATAACCAAACCCAAATCACTACATGCTTTGGCAACACCATCATATAAGATATTAGTGCTAAATAAGGATAACTCAACCTCAACACATGCCAAATATTTCTTCCAATCATTATGAATGGATCGAATTTGAAGTTCATTCACCTCACTCAGAGAAATGGCACCAATTCTACCTTCTTCAATTTTATCAGCTAAAGCTTTAAAAGATTCATATGGATATACTTCTCCTTCCTTTAAAATAGATGTATCTAATCTAGCAACTTCGAAGATATCAATGTAGCCACCAATATATTTTAGAGAAGTCTCAATACTTTCAATAACACTGGCATATTTACCTTTTGGAGATAAAGTTTTGTCATCAACGCCCCCTTTGCAGGATATGATAACATGTTGTCTTAAGTTTGGATACTTTTCAAAGAATTCTTTTACTAATATTAAATTAATCTTATCTAGGCCATAAAATTCACCTACATTGAAAAATGCTTTGGTATTTCTTTCTAATGCTATATCTATAACACGTTTCATAGAAACAAACGCAATGTCCTTTGGAATTGGTTCTGGTCTCCAAGTTAAACTCATTAAACCATAACCAGTCTGGATTTGTCTTAAATCATTAACAATATCTGAGGTTCGAGACATTTTTTTTTAGTTTCTAGTGTACCTGTTTATAGTGATATATGGATAATTTATTGGAGAAAAAGCAGTTAGCTCTTTAGAATAAAACACAGGGTACTATAAGACTCTTAATCTTCTATAAATAATTTTTTTCTTAAAAACCCCGTCCTATGTTTGTTATCTCGACATATTCCAAATACTCAGGCTTCACCAAACGTAAGCAATCTTTTATAACTTTCTCTACTCTATGGCTGGAAAAATAAGAGAACAACGAAAGAAGCAAATTCGGCCGAACATTTATAGATCATCGTTTCCAAGTTAGTTTTGACACTCCTATACAGAAATATTTACCAACTAAAGTAATAATAATTGTGAACTCCTCTGTTTTGATGGTTAAATGTTCGGCCGAGGCACTTCGGATTTTGTCGTTCTCATTCGCTTTTCTCTTTTTAGGGCCTAATTTCACGACTCATTAAGCATAGATTTAATTTTATTTTCTGCTTCATTTGTATACAGGTCTGACAAGCTTTAGATGGGTGGATGTTAACAAAATAACACCATCTAGCAATTGATACAAACTAAAACGAAATATTCTCTTGATTGCATATATCTTTTTTGATGTTCTAGTTACCATTAAATGTTTTATAAAAATATATACCTGTCCTTATGAAATTAGATTCAAAAAAAAACAACAAAAAAACAAACAATAAACAACTTCTTATAGAATATTTGATTAATTAACTGATTAGTTAATTAAAACGACAACAAAAAAATAGGGTTAATCTTTCTTTTCTAACATTAGAATAAACCTTATATTCTAATGAACTATGAATAAAAACACTTCTTTCCCCCAAATGAACATTGGCTTCATAATAGTACATATTTTTTTCTATTTTTTTCATATGATTTTATAAGAAATAAACAAAAATATCTATAATTTGTTTATTAGAAATAGATCTAGAGACAAAAATTTTCTGATTTTTTTTGCTATTCTCTTAATTACCAATAATCAGGACAAACTTCTCTATCCTAATTAAAATATCTATATATAAAATATAAGGATAAAACAAAATATGCTATAAAAATAAGGACTAATATATTGTGGGAATAGGTGATGCCAAGGATATTTTATATTAAGTCAATTATCTGTACAGATTAAGTATTGGTATATCTAAAAAAAATAATTCCCCCTTTACTTTAAACTTAATTAAAGAAAAAATGACAACAATATATTTATTTCTTATAGATCAATAGTCATACTACTATATGGCTGTTCCTTTTTTATTACTGAATACTATGATCTTCTTCATCATTTTTACTCCACTTTAAATTCTTTTTTATTTTTATTTTCTATCTTCAAATACTTAGAGTTTCATAATTTCAGATTTTTCCATTTTTGGTAATTTACATGTTTTTAGGATTATAAAGATACATATAAAAGGTTGATTGACATTTAATATAATTAATTTAGAAAAAGAGTTCCAAAACTTTGGGATACTAAACAACCACACAACATATTAAGATAGCTAACGTCCAAAGATTATGTCTCTTTGGTCTAAAATTGAAAATATTGATATTCAGTACCAAATTCCTTTTTCATACAGTCACAGAGGTCATAAATTATGTAGGCTTCCTAATGGACTTATTGTTTTATTAATTTCTGATCCTGATGACTTGTCAAGTGTGTGTTCTCTAACTGTAGCAACTGGAAGTCATAATGATCCTAAAGGAACACCAGGTGTGGCTCATCTTTGTGAACATATGCTTTTTGCTGCAGGTTCAAAAATGTACCCAGATCCAAATCTGTATCATAAAATATTGGCCAAAAATAATGGGACACATAATGCATATACTACTGGTGAACAAACAACATTCTTTTTTGAAATGTCAAATATTAATACTAATGGGGAATTAGAATTTGATCTTGCTATGGATATTTTCTCATCCTTTTTTACCAACCCATTATTTTCAACTAATTTATTGAATAAAGAACTTTATGTCATTCAAAGTGAACATGACAGTAATATTTCCAATATTGACAAAATATTTTATCATGGTACACGTCTATTAAGCTATAAAGAACATCCATTTCACCAGTTTTCAACTGGTGATATTACTTCTTTAAGTAAAATAAGTGGCTCAGACCTAAAATCTATATTAATAGAATATTTTAATCAAAATTTTTTTGCTACAAATATGACGTTGGTAATCAAAGGACCTCAATCTGTAAATATGTTAACTAAATTAGCAGTGACCAAGTTTGGTAACATTAAGGCATATCCATTCTTACAAAATAGATCTAAATTAGGTTCCTTGAGAAAACCGCATAATACAAATATACCAAGAATTACTAAGATTAAAAAATCAAACATTTTGTCTAGACAATGGAGTAAAACGTATAAAGCAACACCATGTTTTAAAAAAAATGATCCAAATGTTATTATTATAAACTCCGATAAACACCCTACGATTAGATTTTTATTTCCTGTGTCAAACAAGGATTCAATTTTCTCTAGTAAGCAAATTAAAGTATTTGGCTTAATTTGGTGTGAATTATTTGGAGATGAATCAATTGGATCATTTTATTATAATTTTAAAGAAAAAGGTTGGATAGATGAATGTATTGCATATAGATCTATCTTTACCACTAATGACTTAGGTTTAACATTAGAGTTTTCACTAACAATAGTTGGTACAAATCATATTTTAGATATAATTTATGGAATACTAGAAAATACAAAAAAATTAATATCTAAAATGTATACCAAAAAAATTGCTTCTCTCCTTTATGAATTTACACTAATTGATTATATCAATTATTTATATAAGGAGGAAGAAATTTCTGCTTTAGAATTTTGTTCTAATTTAAGTGAATTCTTACAAACAGATTTGTCAGAGATAAAATTAGAATACTTATTCCAGATGTCACCAATGTTAATTGATCTTAATACTGAGCAGATTGATGATCTATCAGGAGTTACAGATTGGTGGTATAAACAAGCAGTATCTTTTCAAAGTTTTCTAAAGGAATTTATTAATGCAAATAATTTAAAAATATTATTTTTAAATGTATCTGTTAAGAATCTTACATTTATGTTATTAAATAAGAAGCAACATTTTGACACCGATCCATATTATGGATTTCAATATTTACTAGAAAAAGTATCTTTCAAAGAAATAATATTACAATACAGTTTACAGATAGCAGATAATTATTCTAATTTATATCTATCCGAAACAAATATCTTTCTGCCAAATTATATCTCTAAGATTTTATGTTTAAAAAATTTGTTCAGAGAGTGCTCATTACGTTCACGGTTTTCTACTTTGCAACTCAATTTAAAATTAGATTCCAGAGAAGAGCAAAAACCATGTTTGATTAATAAATCAATATTTTACGAAATGTGGGTGTCTCCATTAAATGATATGTATAATCATAAAGATATTTCAAGTAATAATAATCAATTAAGGACTAACAATAACAACAAGAGTATTGTAAGTTTTGAACTGTTATCATTAAATTTAACGCCTAGTGTCACAAATACAATTTATTTGGAAATATTTGTAATAATTATAGATTTATTTTTATCCTATAAATTATATCCTGCTTTGAAGTTAGGATATACTTATGAAATTACTGCATCACCGGAGGGTCAAGTCAAAGTTAGTTTTACTATTTCTGGCTTTAATGAAGGGTTACCTGAAATTGTTAAAGAAATTACCAATACTATAAAGTCCCTAAATAATATGAATAATGATCAACTACTTAGTGAGAAAATATTTAATAATGCCAAAAATACAGTGGAAAAAAAGTACATCAAAGCACTTTCCGATATACCTGTAAAAGTTGCCTCTATGGGGCTTTTAGTTGTCATGGAAAGAAATATGTGGACTGTGGAAGATAGATTAGAGGCTTTAGCCAACAGTAATATAAATCAGTTTAAATTCTTTTTAAACGAATTTCTACAAAGATCTGGGAATAATACATTTTTGAAATTATTTGTTCAAAGTAACAATCTTTATATAGTAGATAAAATTAATTTTTTGTTGGATAACAACTTAACACATCACTTAAATATGAGCCAGTGTGATACACCATCAGAGCAAAAATTTATTTCCACAGCAAGATTATCTCCAGGTACAAATGACTATGTGGAGTACCTTAGTCAAGCTAGAGATAGTAACAACAGTGTAGTATACTTTATACAAACAGGTGGACGTTATGACTCATATGCTTATACATTGACTAAATTTACAGAATATATTATGTCTTTAACATTAGTTCCCAATCTTAGATATAAAAAACAGATAGGATATGTGGTTTTAGGTGGAATGAGGATTTTGATAGATACTATAGGAATACATGTAACTGTGATGTCATCAAGTGATCCTGACACCTTGGAGAAGCAAATTAATCAGTATTTAATTTTTTTAGAGACTGTCATTTTGGGACAGTTAACAACAAAACAATTTTTGATAGAATTTTTAGAACCGTTTGCCAGAATGATTGAACAAGAAGATAATGATAGTGTTCAAGAAACATCATGTGGTCCAAGGGATTTGATGACACAGATTCCTGCAGATATTAGTCATGGGCCTCGTGATATAATAAATGGACGTAAACTAAAAGATCATTGTCATATATTTAATCAAATTGTTCATGGTGACAATACTTTTGCTAAAGGACACCAGTTAGTAGATAGAAACGTGGTGAAAGATTTATCCAAAAGAGAATATATGAAATTTTTCAAGGAACATTTAAGTCCTAACTCTAGACGTAGGTGTAAAATATCGATCTGGGTTAGGAGTCCATTACATAAGGAAGAGATTACTGAGAAGCAATTATATTTAAAAATTGAAACTTTTTTAAAATTAAAAGGGTTTACAATAAAACAAGAAGATTTAAAAAGTTTAGTTGCGAAATCAAATGGGTCCCCAGGAACTTTAATGAAATTATTGTTAAAATATTTTTCTTCAAGAGGTGAAACATGGAAATTTTGCAATGCTTTAGTCAAAGAATTTGGACAATCTGTGTCACAGATAGTTCAACAAGTAGGTATAAATAGAAGGTTGCCCTCTTTTGTAAGTGCAGATGTTACTCAATATAATGTAGAAAATATTTCACCGTTAAATCAATTAGAATCACCAAAAACATATCATAAAGATGGTGATTTTCCGCATTATTGGTTGAAAAATTATCAAAAGTCGAGAAGCTAAACTAGCAAAAACCCCCGTATTTTACTTAGCATTTTTTATTCAATATATTTGTCTCTTCTTCAACACTAAATGGCTAGCATATATGTGCTTGTGTGTGTAGGTGCTCTCAAAACAGCACCCTATAAGAGAGTTGGTTTCTCTCGACTAGCCGTCCCGTTCCTGAATCTCTTTCTCTCCTTCCATAGTCCGAGTTAATTTGCTCGAGCAAATTTTAAAATTTTGAAAAACAAAAAAAAATACAATTCTGAAATTTGCTTGAAGATATCAGAGATATGCACACCTTAAAAGAAATTCCATCCCTTTTATCAAGAAACCGATAGAATGCAGTAGAAGTAAATTTATGCATTGATATTCTGTGTAAGCCGTTTACAAATATACGTAAACGTATATATATATATATATATATAACTGTTGAGTGGACCTTAACTTATTATAGTATATACTTTTTCTTCTTATTTTCTTTTTGCCTTCTTGTTAGTTTTTCTAACCATCATATTATAAGAAGTAAAACCACATTCTCATTTGTATCATATCACCCCTTATTAAAGAATTGATTATAAAAAAGTATTAAATATTTAAAATATGACTACAAATAATAGTGCTATGCATATGAACAATGGTGGTTCAAGCATGACAATGAGTTCCCTTGTATCTACTACATTAACAACAATGGCTTCTACTATGGTAACCGCCATGTCCTCAATGAGTCACGATCATTCTAGAATGTCGATGGGCATGGGCAGTTCTACAATGAATATGATCATGCAATCAAGATCTACATACGGCCAAAGTGGTTCTTCATCTAGTAGCAACAGTGACAGCACTACAACTTCATCAACAGGTATGGATATGAGCATGGATATGAGTTCACATATGGGTATGAATTATTATCTAACTAGAAAATATGCTAAATATCCAGTTGTATTTGAAAAATTATATGCAAATACCAAGGCTGATGCCTTTGGTATCTTTGTACTTATCTTAGCGGCTGCCTTCTGCTATAAATTTTTGTTATTTTTGAATTGGATTCTTGAGATCCGTTGGTTTAAGAAGTGGAATAAGACAAAAAAGCTGGAAAGTGCTTTATCTCTACAAAATAATAGTGATAATATTAACAAAACTCTTGACGATAACGATGATAACTCATCACTTTTCTCCAATGGTCAGAAAACAGAATATGATTCGGATGTTACACAAGTGTACCAAGATAATAATGGTTTACAATTAACACGGCCTTTACCAAAAATGCCAAACTTGTTATTTGATATTTTTGCTCCTAACCTAAATGATCTAATTCATGACTTTATCAGAGTCATAATAATATTTACATCAACAATGATTATTTACATGTTGATGCTTGCAGCCATGTCATTTGTATTGACTTACGTCTTTGCTGTGATAACAGGGTTGTCTTTATCTGAAGTATTTTTTAATCGTTGTAAAACGTTGCTTTTATATAGATGGGAAATTCAAAGAGAATTGGATAGAATTAATAAATGTGGTGGTGGCAATAATTGTAAATGTGGCAGGCATAAACGTATCTCTGTTACAAATTTAGCAAAGGATGATAATATCCCAGCTACTAATAATGAAGGCATTGCTCCAGTAAATAGCGGTAATAATAATAATAATAATAATAATAATAATAATAATAATAATAATAATAATAATAATAATAATAATAGTAATAGTAATCAAGAGACTAATTGCTGTTGTAATGATGATAATGAAACTGAGGACGATGATAGAAATGCGGAGCGTAATATGTCAGAAACCATAAAATTACAAGAACAAAGTAATGATATGGATGCAAATTTAGTGCCACCAGATAAATATAAATAATTTTTCACTTATAAACTGAAAGTAAAAAAAAAGCTCTTTGTTATACACAGACACAGATGCATGAATATACATATGTATAGCTTAAACCACCGTCAATAGTAATAATAATAATATTTCATCTATATACACATATGTACCATATTTGTAAAAATTTACATCAAATAAGACTATGGTTCAACATTTTTTTGCTTCAGATATATTATATATTATATATTTTATATCCTTTTTATGTGTCTTTAAGGAAAAAAAAATGATATTCGTAGTAATTAGTAAAATATATTAGTAATTCAATAATGGCAAGACCTAGGGTTTAGTTTATTTACCCTCCTTTTCAGTCGTTTCTTTTTTTTTTTTTTTGGAGTTTATATATTTTTTTTCTTTCATTTTTTTGTTTGTTCCATTTTAGAAATTAAAGAGAGTGAAAAATTTATACTAAAATAAATTTAATCAAAAGCACTTCAATAATGTTGGTTTAGATCACTACAATTTCTTTCAGTTTAGTTAAGCTTCAAATAGAGAGTTCAAATTATACTTGCAACATATAGAGAGTTTTTACCCATTTTAATTTTTTTACTATTACCCTTAGTTATAACAGTGAAATAAAATTAACATAACTATATTAATATAATCTTTAAGGGTCTTTCTTTTGGTTCCATATAGTATACATATACATAAATAAAAGAACATGGACGACGATCAAATAGTAAAACGAGACGAGGAGCAGGAAATTATTGACCATGCCGACGATGATGATATCCCTAGTGACGAGAAAGATGAGGAAAATGTATTCGATTCTTCTGAAGAGGACGATAATTTAGATGATGATGAAGACGAAGCTCGTAAAGTCAAAGAAGGGTTTATTGTTGATGATGATGAAGAAGACGAAGGCGATACTGGGTCTGGTGCGGTGAGTAATAAAAGAAAGCGCAAACATAAGAAAAGAAATAGAGAAAGAGAAGAGATGGAGGACGCTTTATCTGAAGACGATTTAGATCTATTAATGGAAAATGCAGGTGTAAAAAGATCTACGGACGAATCTAGAAGTAGTTCAAGCAGATTGAAAAGGTTAAAACGAGTTGGAAGCGAGGATAATGATGGAGTGGATGGCGAATCTGGTTCTCGTGATAGAAACAGAGATACGGCAACAGGGACTTCACAATTAGATTCTATCTTTGCTGACGATATGGATGAAGAGGAAGAAGAAGATTTATCTAGGAACAGAAGGAATAGCTATGATGAAGATGAGGATGATGTTGATAATAGACATATGACTACTCGTAAAGGTGGTATCCTAGATGAATTAGATGACTTCATTGAAGAAGACGAGTTTTCAGACGAGGATGAAGAAACAAGACAACAAAGAAGAGAAGAAAGAAAATTACAGCAACAACAAAGATTGAAACAACCAACAAAAATATTAGGTTTGTCATCTGAGAAAATTGATGAGATGTACGATATATTTGGTGATGGACATGATTATGATTGGGCTCTGGAAATTGAAAATGAAGAATTGGAACAAGGAATTTTACCAGAGGATATACAAGATGAAGAAAGAGAAATTGAAGATGAGGATAGTGGTGTTAAAACTTCAAAGAAATCTCAGTTACAAGACATTTTTGATCTAGAAGATTTGAAGGAAAATCTTTTGACAGAAGAAGACATGGTTATTAGAAAAACTGATATACCAGAGCGGTATCAAGAGATTAGAGCTGGTATATCAAATTATGGTAATTTATCAGTTGAGGATCAATTATTAGAGAAGAACTGGATTAGTGATAAGATTGCTGTTGATAAAAATTTTGAGCCTTCATATGACTTGAGTGAATTTAAGGAGGCTATTGGTCATTCCATTAGGTTTGTTACTCAAGATAATTTAGAGGTGCCATTCATATATGCATATCGTCGTAATTATATTACATCCAGAAAACCTGGTGGATTTGCTCTATCAGAAGATGATTTGTGGGAAATTGTTAAATTAGATATTGAATTCCATAGTATTATTAATAAAAAGAAATATGTTAAGAAGTTTTACGATGATTTGAACATTCATGATTCAAATGTAGATGATTACTTCCAAAATCAAAATTCTTCATCAGTTGCTGAATTAAATGCATTACAAGATATTCATGCCTATTTGGAATTTAAATATGCTAAAGAAATTAACTCCAGTATGATGAATCAAGTAGAACACAATGGTAAAAGACATTTAAAGAGTTCTAGCTATGAAAAATTTAAGGCAAGTCCATTGTATCAAGCTATCAAAGAGATTGGTATTAGTGCTGAAGAAGTCGGCAACAACATTAGTGCTCAACACCAAATTCATACACCTCAAGATCATGCATCCTTAAAACCAGCAGAAATAATAAGTAACATTGTTGACGAAAATTCCAAAGAACTTCAAATATTTACATTGAATAAGGCATTAGCAATTGACACTGTTAAGAAATATTACTCATTAGAATTGTCCAAGAACATTAAGATAAGAGAGAAGGCCAGATCAGATTTTTATAAATACTATTTAGTTGATGTTGTGCTAACTAAGAAGGGTAAAAATGAAATTCAAAGAGGTTCCATATATGAAGATATCAAATATGCTATAAATAGAACTCCACTACATTTTGCAAGAGATCCAGATGTATTTTTGCGTATGCTAGAGGCAGAATCCTTGAACTTAATGAACATCAAATTACACATGTCCTCTCAGGATCAATATATAGAACATCTTTTTCAAATTGCACTAGAGACTACTAATACGTCAGAATTAGCAACCGAATGGAATAAATTTAGAAAGGAAGCTTTTAGAGAAGCACTATCACTTATCTTTGTGGATATATCTCGTGAAATTAAAGATGATTTAACCAAATTATGCCAAAAGAAAGTGGCTAAAATAGTACGTCATAAATTTATGACTAAACTAGATCAAGCACCATTTATTCCAAATTTGAAAGAACCAAAAATCCCTAGAGTGTTGACATTAACATGTGGGCAAGGTAGATTTGGATCGGATGCTATTATTGCTGTTTTTGTGAATCGTAAGACAGATTTCGTTAAAGATTTTAAGATTACTGAGAATCCTTTTGATAGGGCAAGCCCAACAGCCTTTGATGATGTTTTAGATCAAATTATCCAAAATTGCCAACCAAATGCTATTGGTATTAATGGTCCAAATCCTCAAACTGAAAGATTCTACAAAAGGGTTCAAGAAGTAATCCATAGGAAACAAATTGTTGACAGTCGAGGTCATACGATCCCTGTTATTTTTGTTGAAGATGAGGTCGCCCTTCGTTACCAAAATTCAAAAAGAGCTCTTGATGAATTCCCAAATAAACCACCTTTGGTTAAATATTGTATTGGTTTAGCTCGTTATATGCATTCTCCATTATTAGAGTACGCTAATTTGACTAATGAAGAGTTATTATCCTTAAGTATACACCCATTCCAATCATTATTACCAAGGGACATATTTGAACAAATATTGGAAACTGCATTTGTGGATATAGTTAATTTGGTTGGTGTTGAGATTAACAAAGCTACAAATAACGATTATTATGCCAAGTGTTTAAGATACATCGCAGGTTTTGGTAAGCGTAAATCTTTAGATTTTATTCAATCTTTACATAGATTGAATGAACCATTATTGGCTCGTCAACAATTAATTACTCATAATATTTTGCATAAAACGATTTTCATGAACTGTGCAGGTTTCCTGTACGTTTCATGGAATGAAAAGAAACAAAGGTACGAAGATTTAGAATATGATCAATTAGACAGCACAAGAATTCATCCAGAAGATTATCATTTAGCTACCAAAGTGGCAGCTGATGCTCTTGAATATGATCCTGATGTAATTGCTGAAAAGGAAGATCAAGGTACAATGAGTGACTTTATTGAGTACTTAAGAGAGGATCCGGATCGTAGGACCAAGTTAGAGTCATTAAATTTGGAACAATATGCAGAGCAATTAGAAGCCAAAACAGGACAAAGAAAATTAAACAATTTGAGTACTATCGTGCTAGAATTGTTAGATGGGTTTGAAGAGTTGAGAAACGATTTCCATCCATTACAAGGTGAAGAGATTTTCTATGCATTAACAGGTGAAACTGATAAGACATTTTTCAAAGGTTGTATAGTTCCTGTTAGAGTTGAAAGATTCTGGCATAATGATATTAAGTGTATTACAAATTCAGGTATAGATTGTACTGTTAATGCACAACGTCATGCTGGTGTGCAGTATAGAAAACCACCAAATGAAATTTATGAAATTGGTAGAGTGTATCCTGCTAAAGTGGTTTATATTGATTATCCGAATATATCTGCAGAAGTATCGTTATTAGAAAATGATATTAGGCATAAATATGTTCCAATTAATTATAGCAAAGATCCATCTATATGGGATTTGAAGCAAGAAATGAAGGATATGGAGGAAGAAAAGAAAATTACTAGTGAAAGAGCACGTGAAAAGAGAACACATCGTGTTATTAATCATCCATATTACTTCCCATTCAATCACAAGCAAGCAGAGGATTATTTAAGAAGTAAGGAACGTGGTGATTTTGTGATTAGACAATCTAGTCGTGGTGACGATCATTTAACAATTACTTGGAAGTTGGATAAGGATCTATTCGAACATATAGATATTAAGGAGTTAGATAAAGAAAATCCATTAGCATTAGGTAGAGTATTAATTGTGGATAATCAAAGATACCATGATTTGGATCAACTGATTGTGGAATATTTACAACATAAGGTTAGATTATTGAATGAGATGATGTCTAATGAAAAATTTAAACGTGGCAATGCTAAAGATGTTAGAAAATTCATTGAAGATTACTCTAAAGTCAATCCAAATAAATCTGTTTATTATTTTAGTCTAAATTACGATCACCCTGGATGGTTTTACATTAATTTCAAGATTAATTCGTCGAAGCCATTATACACATGGAATGTTAAGTTAACTAATACAGGGTTCTATTTAGTCAATTATAATTATCCAAGTGTGGTTCAATTATGTAATGGTTTTAAGACATTGTTAAGAGCAAATAGAAACAAGCAATTGGCTGCTTCTCAACAAAAATAAAGATTTTAAATGTAACCAAAAAAGAAAATAAATAAATAAGAAAAGTAAAAAGAAAATATTTTTTATGTGTTTTTTTCTGTAAATTTGTAATAACATTATGATTTTATATACACTGTTTTCTATTAAAAATAAGTATATATGTTTGTTTTATATTGATGTAATTTTAATTCTTACTTAATATGTATTCTTGTAAAAAATATTGATACTCTTCATAGGCAATTCTGAACATCTCTGTTTCGATATTATTATTATTTTGTCGAAATTCATATCAATGATTTATATTTGATTTTAATTGTGTAAGAGGCATCACGCTGCAAATGTAACATAATGAACTGAAAGAAAAAAATAAGTAGTATATGAAATGATATCAGAATCCAGTCATTTGATACAGATTAAATGTTTTTCAAAATATTAAAATGGTGTATTCTGATTGATTACATATGTAATTCTAAGTCTCAGCTAGAAATGAAAAATATCAATTAAGCATGTTTAGCTTTCCAAATGAATCTCTCATTCTTTTTCTCTCTTTTGCTCTGTATTTGGAGTTATTAAAGTTTAGAGAAATTTAAGATTAAGCCCTAATAGAAAAATATCTTTGATGTAAATAAATACAAAAGCTATCACTACAACCCTAAAATACTGTCTGCTGGTTTCCCAATCAGTCCAATCGACGTCATGCACGAAGTTTCTAGGCTCAACACAGAAAACACCAGAAAAAATAATAAGAAAATTTTACAAAAAAAGGAAAAACAAAGAAAATAGAAAAAAAGACCGCTGTCGGGAAAGATAAAAACGAGATGCGCTATTGTTGTGGCTTGACTTCGCAAAGTCAGTATCGATTTTTTCTTATCCCCATGTAAATTTAGAATAATAATAATCATAATAATAATACGTAAAGAAGCTGACAATATGTTCAAAGATGTGAAAAAAAAAATAAAATTGAAATATTGTATATAATTACTGTTTTGGCAGTAAGAATGGGGTGAAATTAAGCTAAGCAGTCCATTCGAGTCTTAACCAAAAAAAAAAAAAAGAAAGTAATCTAACCTTCATTTCACATATAGTACAATTACTACTAGGTTTGGAACACTTTAAAAAGAAGTTGGATAAAAAATAAGGAAAAAAAATTAGATAAGATCTTATGTTATCTGTATCAGTAATTAATAGAGATCTACTAAAGGGATCAAAAGGTCAAAAAATACAATTGGTTGATGTAATATTATTGAATAAAATATTGAATACATACCCATTTGGATCTATTAGATTTACTTCTACGAAGACTACCAATGAGAAAAGGAAGTCTTCTGGTGATGTCAATTCAAAGACAGAGAGTAATACAACTTTGATAACTAAAGTACAAAAACCATCATTATGGACAAAAGTCAAAAAGGAGGCGTCTCATTATTGGGATGGTACAAAATTGTTGGGTTTTGAAATGAAAATATCTTATAAGCTAGTTACTAAAATGCTTGCCGGACATTCCTTGACTCGTAGAGAAATGATTCAAGTTAAGAGAACTACTAGAGATGTTGTCAGATTGGTTCCCTTTGCAGCATTTGTATTGATCCCCTTTGCTGAGTTACTGTTACCTGTGGCATTAAAATTATTTCCCAATTTGTTACCTTCCACATATGAATCCAAGAAGGATAAACAGTCTAAATTAGAAAATTTAAGGAAGACAAGAGAGTTGGTAGCCGAAGTGATTAAAGAAAATAAATCACATTTTAAACCAAGCAATATAACTGAGGAACAGAAACAGATCTTTAATGATTTCTATAAACATGTCAGAGAGAATGGTGAACCTGAATCTCGCAAACAATTGATTCAAGTGGCTAGGTTGTACACAGATGATACAGTTCTGGATAACTTAACAAGACCGTACTTAGTTGCTCTTGCTAAATATATGAATATCCAACCTTTTGGTACAGATGTCATTTTGCGTTATCGTGTCAGATATAAAATGTTGGATTTAAAGAAGGACGACTTCTCTATCTATTACGAAGATGCAGAACAATTGAATTCACAAGAATTGCGCAGTGCTTGTGCGTCAAGGGGTATCAGAATAAAAGATGTAAATGATTCCGTTTTAAGGGAGAATTTACGTGTCTGGTTGAACATGAGATTAAAGGATAAGATCCCATCAACTTTATTAATTATGGCCACATCATACAACTATGGTGCTGCCTCTTCAAAAAAATCTTTATACGATTCCTTGTGTGATGTCCTTACTGCTTTACCGGACGAATTGTATCATGAAGTTAAGGTAAATGTGGTTAGGAAGGATAATGCATCTCCAAAACAAAAATTAGAACAACTAAAAGAACAAGAAGAAATTATGAAAGAGGAAGAAGAACAGGAAGGGAATGCTAAAATAAGAATTAATGATCAATTGAGTTTAGACGATATAGATAAACAACAGGAAGATGCTACAAAAAGTATCAATCCATAATAATTATAACAATAATGATCTAAGTAAGTGAATACGTGTCTTCAGTAGGTCTATAGTAACATAAACTTGTTTATTTTTGTTTTTGTGAGACATATTACAGTGTTGAATACAGAAACAGAAAGAGAAGGAAAGAAAAGAAAAATAAGATTCAACTAGAATCTGTAAATAATAATATATGCTATATGTCTGAGCATCATACACGCACATATATATATATAAGACATGTTATACATATATTTTTTATTGCTATCGTTATTGTCATCGTCATAAAAAAATCTGATTACTGATCCCTAATTATAAGCAAGTAAGTTTCAGTTTCTTCTTCTCTCTGATATAATCTATTTGCATTTCTATATAATTATTGCGAATAATTGATAGCTATCGATAAGAGTATTGGTATGAAGGGGGGGGCAGTAGATAGAAATATAAGAAGTTTGATTCACGAAAGAAAGCAATCAAATGACGCGTAAACTTGGAGTTTATTTGTTTGTTTATTTGTTTATCTGTTTTTCTCTCGAAGATTTTTCTTTTTTTTTTTTTGTATACGCGATATGAAATTTGTGACGCGATCTTGAAATATTTTGGATTATAAGCAGAGAGATACTTAAAGTAAAAGTGAAGTACTTGAAGTAAAGTACAGAGTAACAATTGGGACGAAATCTTATTGATTGTACATTCAACTGAAAAAACATTGACAATTTCTTCTTTACTAAAGTTATATTGTTCCATAGACGAGCAATTGGGAATTTCACATAAATTCTATTTTACTATCTTCAAAATTTAAGACATATATTGTTTAACTATTGGAATACAAAAAAAAGATATCACAATTTTATTGTTACAATCTATTCAACCTTTTTCACTCCCTGACAATTTCATCTTCTTTTTAGCTAGAAAAAATTTGTACTATAAGTAGTATTTTTTTTTTTTCCTTTTCTGTTGATTTCATAGTTAGAATTGTACTTCAATATAAAGCATGAGTAGTAATCTAGAACAGCAAAATAATGAGTCTCAAGATGTTGCAATGGATAATCGAAAGAATCAGTTGAATAGATCAGTGCCCAATATGAGTTTAAAAGGGGGTAATAAGCTGGCTTTAAGAAGGAAGAGGACAGTTCTTTCAGACATTGGTCCCAATTCTGACTCTAGTCCACAAATATATAGAGATGAGTCCACAGAAGATACAAAACTACAAGACTCTAAAAGTAGAATACGTAGAGAGGGGACTGAGTTAATATATACAGCAGTGAAAAAAAGAAAGATTCTGAAAGATACTGATCAGGATGATATAAATTTGAATCCAGTTTCACAGGAAAAAGAAGGGACTAGTTCTATTAATATTGTAAAAGAACCTGTACAATTGTGGAAGGATCTAGATTCTAGTGAAAGGGATGATGTTTTATTAGTGGTAGAATACACAAACGATATTTTTGCTCATCTTTATTCCAGGGAGAAGGCCACAGTCCCTGAACGTAATTATACCATAAAATCAAATCAAGCATATTATAGGCCTTCTGTTAGGGCTATTCTAGTTGATTGGCTAATTGAAGTTCATGAAAAATTTCAATGTTTTCCAGAAACTTTGCTATTGGCTATAAATATAATGGATAGATTTTTGGCTAAGACAACAAAAGTAGGAACAGATAAATTACAATTAGTTGCAGTGACAGCTCTATTTATAGCCGCCAAATACGAAGAAATACATTTGCCGAAATTGGCTGAATATGCATACATTACAGCAGGTGCTGCTTCTAAAACAAGTATAAAAAAGGCAGAACTCTTTATTTTGTCTACTCTAAAATTTGATTTAGGTTGGCCCAATCCATTGAATTTTGTTAGGAGAATATCTAAAGCAGATGATTACGACACAGAGACAAGAAATATTGCTAAATATTTGCTTGAATATTCAATTTGTTCCTCTAAATTTATTGGTGTTAAACCATCGATATTAGCTGCGATGGTTATGTATATTGCTAGAAGAATAACAAAAAGAAATAATGACTTATGGAATCCTACATTACAACATTACAGTGGTAATATAAATCCATTAACGGACATGCAATTTCAAAAATATTGTGTTGATTTGATCAAGGATATTGTGACGCCCTTGGCGCCAATTAAATATTTGGCAGTAAAATATGAGAACATTGAAAGATATGGACATGTGTTGAGCATGGTTAATGAATGGTGCAGTTTACAAATTCACAAAAATTTTGAAAATCTATTTTCGTTGTAACATTATTTTAATATACATATACTATCTTGTGTTTAACGTCATTACTTTATTTATTAGAGAAAATATGATTTTCTAAGGAAAAAACTAAGTATAGTTGCATTCTATTCGTTAGTAAAGTTCCATCATTCAATTGTTTACGCCACTCACCTCGCACAGTTCTTGGATTTAAAATAATTGATTTCAAAATAAAAAGTATTGTTAATTAATTAATAAATTAGTTAATTATGTATATGCATTATAAATATTATTTATTATAGTTAAATTATTAAAATTCAATTTTAATAATTGTCTGGTTATTGATTTTACATGATTTTAAAAGGTTATGATTTCTATACATTAATACACATAGATACACCAGATTAATAATTAGACTATAATGCTGTTTTTTGGTGTATGTATCTACGTGTATTTTGTAACTTTCTTAGATGACATTAACATATTAATACATTTTATTGTGGTTCCCACCAAATTGACTTAATTTAATTGTTTATGAATAAACTTTAGTAAGCACAATAATTAAAATTGCAACATGTATGTGCTCTCTAATCTATTATTTATAGTTCAGCCACATTCTATACCTATTGTGTGGAAAGACATATTGTACAGGGTATCAAAGCATTCCTTAGTGGAAATCTGAGTAATAGAATAGGAAATAAATGAGTAGAGAAAAAAATGAAGAATGAAACGGGTGCCTATATTGTCCAAGAATATACTTGCAATTTTTATTTTTGGTTTTACTCGTGTAAAGTCATAATATCGTAACCATTCTTTCTTACCTTTAAGGCCCATTGCACAGATATGACTGATGCTTTCATGAAACGTCTCGATTGATATTTTCTGTGAAATTCATCATGAACTATTGGACTTGTTAAATAATCCATCATCATATGGCATACGGGAGCCAGTTGAGTTTTCGTATATCCACCTGAGTAATGTATTAAATTACCATCCCATTTTCCTTTACCCAGCATTTTTCTAGATAAAAACATAGCTGCTGCTGCACACAAGGATGGTAAAATACCAATGAACCTGAAGTCCACTAAAGATATTTCCAGAAGAAATTTAGCTAGAGTTCGTGACTGTATATCGTAGTCGTCAGCTTTTGATATTCTTCTTAGAAAATTCATTGGATTTGGATAATTAAGATTAAATTCTAAAGTTTTTAAAATAAACTTCTCGCCTTCTTTAATCTCCTCTTCTGTGCATGCCCCATCTGTTTCTGATGCAAAATGCTTAATACTAGGTGAATAAACTTCTTCATATTTAGATGCAATGAACAGACAGGATGTACCTACCAATTGTAATTTATCCAACTGAACTAATTCTTTACCAAGAAAACGATCCATAATATTAATTGCCAAGTATAAGGTTTCTGGTAATAACCCAAACTTATTATGGATTTTTACCAGCCAATTAACTAAAATATCTCTGTTTTGTCTAATATTTCTATGTTTAAAAAGATCTTCTTTCCTTGGCAAAGTAACTACTTCCAAATGATGAAGATAATTGAAAATATCATTAACATACTCACTAACCATAAATGGGTCATTAATATCTTCTGCATCCAAGTCTTCCCAAACATATTCTTCTTCCCCATTTTCATTACACACTTTGAATTTTTTGGGTTCTTCATGTTCTACTACTGTCGAGATTGGTCTTTTCTTTCTATCATCATATTTACTTCCATCAACTTCTAACGGTTGTTGTGTAGAGGACGACTTTTGTTGTAACTCTTGTGAATTTATAAAATGACTCTTTTCTTTATTAGAAGAATCTATATTGTTATTATGTTCATTATGGTTGGATGAGTTGGTTAGAAGAGTGTTTGTTGTTTGATAAGGAACTTGGTTTTCTTTGTCGTCAATATATGCATTTTTTTGGTCATTAGTAATTAAATGGTCATTAGAAATGGTATTATTGTTAGTTATATCATATTTCTGTTTTGATAGAAGAGTTGGATTTTCTTGAATATTGGCACGAGTAAGTATCCTAGCATTTGAGGAAGGTACTGTTACAAGACTATTTTTTGTATTAAGTAAAGTTGCTTTCAAATTATGATTTGAGACATTTTCTTGTTGTAATGTTTTATTTGTGACATTATGCAAAGCGAGTCTTTGAACATTTTTTGATAATTTTGTTGAAGTGTTTTCTATATTTATATCACCATTGTTATTCATATTCTTACCTGAATTTTTCACTAAAAGATCAGACGAACCCATTTCAAAGCTAAAATAAAAATTTTGCTATTGAATTTATTATGAGATAGACAGTAAAAGAAGAGTATGGTTATTGTAGGTTATACTAAAAAACAAAAGAGCAATATTATAAAGTGGACTAAAAAGATATTATGCAACTGTAAAATTAAAGATCAAAATAGATTTTCACCCGGTATAAATATTTAGAATAAAACGAAAGGAAGAATAGACAACTATAAGCTAGATTAATTTAATAGTAGCTCTTCCAATTAGCTTATTGATGAATAAAAATAAATCAAAAAAGGAATTTAAACAAAGTGATAATATAAAACTAGCTTAGTAGTTCTACTTTTTCTATACTTTTTTAGTGGCAGAAATACAGGAAAGTAGTCCTTAGAAAAGTCTTCTGGGGAAGTTAAAAAGAGAGTTTGTTATATAAAGCTTTTCAAAAAAGTTATGTCAATAGAATTGATATAAGGATTATTGAGGAGTTGCAACAGTGAGAATGATAATAATCCCTGTACAAACAACAATAAAAAATGGAACAGAAAGTGGGACAAAAGAGTGAACGTTCTTTATTTGTAAATTTTAAAGTAAAACAAGACTAAGAGTGTTCAAATCAAGTTTTCAGTTTCTTAATGTCAAGTGAAACAAATCTAAATGCATCTACAAACAAATAAATGAAAAATATACAGTTAATTGCTGTAATTTGTTTTTTAACTTTTTATTTCTTGGTTTCAAGACATTTTGAAGGAAACAAAATTTTCAGTTAGTACTGTCTCTATTTGGTAACATATTTACAAAAAATACAAAGAGTACTTACTATAAAAGTTTTATTGAGCACCTCCTTTTGTTCAATCCATAAACGTAGCTTGCCTTTTTATTATTTGAAGGACATTCCTTTGAATATTTTGAAAAAATAAATTGAAAATAAACTAAAAATGGTAAAAAAACGAACATGTAAACAAACAAGAATAATTACTGTGTCTTTCGTTTATTTACTTTTTGCCTAAAATAGTAAAACATTGAATTTTTTCAAAATACCAGAAAAGAGAAAAAATGTTCCTGATTTGGACTGTGTTTCTAAAACAAGAAATTATATCAACAAAAGATCTAAAATTGATCTCTTCTTACCATTTTGAGTAATGGAAATGTTGCAACCGGTTCAATTTTTTATGCTGATAAATAAAAAGAATAGTTGAAGCGTTTTACAATGAATACATGTATTTTGACATATTTTGATATATTATATGAAAGATATGCTGGGTATAGTAAGCAGCGATTATATTTTATTAGTAAACAACCCCACTATGTTGTCTTGGAGCAGCCAAAGGGGATCTCTTGCAATTGTGTTTATCAGAGACTTAGGAAACCCATTTATAGGAGAAAATCAGATGTACTTCTGTTTTGATGGGATATTTACATATTAGATATTATTACATTAAGATATTGAAGAATAAAGGACTGTTTGAGAATAAGTTCGTGGTTTTAGATAATTTTATAAATTTTCTAAAAGAAATTGATTTGTAAGAAAAATTTTAAAATTGCAGTTGGGGTTGTCGTATTATAAAAATAGTATTCATTCACGTTACTGAGAATGTATAAAATTATATGTATTTAATTTATAACCCAGTGGAGATATCTTGGGATATTTTTATTCTTTTTTTTTTTATGTAAACAATCTCAGTTACTAACGACAATAATAAGAATAAAAATTGTAAAAATACATAGAAAAGTGATAGAAATGAAAAAAGATTAAAGTAGAGACTATAGGAAGTGTTTATCTCAAAAAAAATTCTGTAAACTCATTCAAATATAGAAAGTTAGTTTTGAATATATTCAATGAATTTGCATTTGTATGTGTGTATTCTTACATAATAAATAAACGGTAAATAGGTTTTACTGATCATTAGAATAGTTGTCAATAGGTTAAAATTACAATAAGCAAGGCATTTTGTGTGATTTTAAACTTTGAGAAGACCTTTGATTTAAGAAAAAGAAAAAATTCAGCTAATCTTAACGTATATGTAAAAAAATATAGACTGTAAACTGCATTTACATTAAGTAACCTATTTTATATTCACGATTTTTTTTGTTTTTTTCCAGATGCTTTTAAATCATTGATATCTTTACAATAATTGCTGTTTATAGTATATATATATGGAACTATCACTAATATATCAACAACAGATTTTTAGGAAAACAAATATGCAATGTCTAAAATAATGATTCCAGGTTAAATTCTCCATTGACATCCTTGGTAAAGACACCTTCTTCAGTAATAATAGCTTCAATTAAATCGTGTGTAGTAATATCAAATGCAGGATTCCATACATCAATTTCTGGTGGTGTTATACCAACCTTAGCAGATATCGGTTCATTTTTCTCAGATAACATTGGTTTTTCAGTATTTGGATCGACTAAAGTACCTGTGACTAATTTAAATTCATTAGCTTTACGTTCTTCAACAATAATACCGTCACCATTTTCTGTTATATTGTCAATTGTGCTCTTAGGAGCAACAACAAAAAATTTTATACCAAATTGCTTACATATTATAGCTAATTGAAAAGTACCAATTTTGTTTGCAGTATCACCATTACGAACAATTCTGTCAGCACCAACAAATGCAGCCTTAATTGGAATAGGACAAGTTTTAATTCTGTATGCTATTGAGCTATCAGTGATTAATGTTCCAGGAATATTCTCTTGGGTTAATTCGTATGCAGTCAAACGAGAACCTTGATTGTATGGTCTAGTCTCCAATGGGTAAACGTGAGTCATTCTAGCCTTGGGTTCAACTGTTTCGGTCTTAGCTTTCTTGACCTTTCTTTCTGATTTAGATACAGAATCCTTCCATAAAGAACGAATAACACCTAATGCAGTACCATAACCTGAAGTAGCTAAAGAACCAGTATTACAGATAGTCAACACAGCAAATTCACCTTCAAATCCTTCTTTGGCTAAAGAGTCTAGTAAAAATTTGGCACCGTTGTCACTCATCTTAATATTATTATTTAAATCATCATCAATCAACTGACAAGTGTATTGATAGATTTTATCATTCAGCTCATCGATGTTAGTAGATTTCTTGACTAACATATTTATAATCTTTAAAGAATTAGATAGATTGACTGCAGTTGGTCTACTACTCAAAAGAAAGTCCAATCTTTCAAGGAATCTAGTTTGGAAATTTGACCAATTTGAAGTATCGTAGAAGTATTGATTTTTAACGAAGTGGTCATTCAACATTAATTGGGTTTCTAACAAGACAGATAAAGCACCCACGATAGCAATAGCGGGGGCTCCTCTAACTTGCATGGATTTGATCACGGCGTATCCATCATCTATGGTATAAACTGATAGATACTTGGTAGTGTATGGTAATAATAATTGGTCAAGAACCCTGACAGAAACATTTTTCTTATTAGATCTATCAAACTTAATGGCTTCTAATGACATCGTGTATAGTTGTTAGTTTATAATATATACTGTGATCGCAGGATTGTCTTATAGTATTAAACAGTTGGTCTGGTTTTTTTCACTTTTGATTTTGAAACAAATTCTTTCTGATATAAGAGTCTGCTAAGGTTTTAGCTCTGCTCAATAGATTGTTGATATGATGACTATAAATACAAAAAAATAATCTCAAGTAAAAAAAAGAACAACACCAAAAAATTTTTTTTATTCTAAAGTTATCAGCTCAAGATTTCTCGAGATTTCTAAATTTTCTATGTGGTGTAAAGATGTCATTATTTATACTTTACAGAAATAACTGTTGAAAGATATTAAGTATGTGTGGATTTATGAATTAGTAAGCAATGATAGAGCTCAATTCAATTTGAATAGCGTTTACTGGTAATCTATACAATACTAGCATTTGAGTTTAGCTGGAAGTAGGCAATTCATTTGGTAATTAGCAATGATAACAATAATAATAAAGACACCTTCTTCCGCTTATTAATAATCATTTTCATCACTAACCTACATAAGGAAAGAAGGTGGTTCTTGTTTTTTAGCTATAAAATTTACTTCGTAAAATATGCCTTACTTCTGTTAATTTTTTTAGCTTTGTTCAAATAGCATAAAGCATGTATAGTTGATGTACATTATAAAAGCTATTTGCTTGTTGATGGGTCTTTTTTGTCTAGATAATCCTCAGATAGAATACGTATTTTAATAGATCAGGGTTATTCTGATTACTCTTTTTCATTCTATTGTTGCAACATGAATTATTCTGTGTTCGTAGACATGTTAATGTGTCCTTCTGTGGTTATATATATATTTATTATATGTAAACTTCTTTATTAAAATCTTTCCTTTTTTTTGTGATTTAGTTAGTATAAAAGAATGGTAGCGGAAACCAAATTTTAATTGACGAGAAAATCTTATGTATTTACGTGAGAAGATGCGTAATAGAGACAAAGCAGGAGTTCAGGCAGGTATAAAATATTACATCAAATTAGTAATATGAGACTGGAGTTTCAATCAACCATTGAAAGTTTTATATTTCACCCACCTCTTCTGGTTCATTCATCTTTATCACAACTACGTTACTTAATATTAAGTGAAGGTCTACCTGTGGAATCAGCAAAAAAATTGAGAAGATTGCGTTGTTATATATGGTCTATCCTGTCAAGAACTTCAATGGATAATTGTACTAATGAGTACATAGAGTTGTTGAAATTAGGTGCCCCTCAGTCCCCAATATATGATAAAATTAAAAATGATACAGGCAGGACTTTTCAAACAGATCAGTCGTTTAAAGAAATTGTATCAGAGGAAGCTCTAATACGTTGTTTATCATGTTTTGCTTGGCAAACACAAGAAACAGAAAATAGATTCAAAATTACTACATATGTGCAAGGCATGAATATTCTTCTAGCTCCTCTATTGTATACGTGTCCCTCAGAACCTATGGCTTTTAGATTATTTTCAACATTATGTTATTCTTTGGTGCCTACATATATTACAAATAATCTAGTTGGTGTAGCTAATGGTGCTAAATTATTGGATATTTGTTTGAAATTAATTGACCCAAAACTAAGTAAATTTCTAGGTGACAATTTGCTGACGGCTGAAATATATGGGATGCCATCTATTTTAACTTTATCAAGTTGTAATAAACCTTTGGATCAAGTGTGTAAACTATGGGACTTTATGTTTGCTTATGGTTTCCATATGAACATATTATTTATAATCGGTATGTTAGTAAAGATAAGAAAGAAAATCTTTAAAGCAGATTCACCTATGAATCTTTTAAAGGATTTGCCAGAATTTGATGCTAATGAAATTATTAGAGTGGGTATAGGGTTTTTACCTAAGATTCCCTCCAATGTCTATTCCATGTTAGTTGAACATTTGACAAATCCTGATCTATCTATAAGTTAAACAGAAAATAAAACGTATTTTTTTTATAAATAAGAAGGAGAATGGAAATCAGTGGATAAAAGTATTAAAAATACGTATTATTTAGTATAGATTTTTTTGTTCCCTTTATCCTAATTTAATATACTTAAGTATAATAAGTGAAAAATGTTGATCAAGAATGGATACATCTGGAATATTAACTTCATAAGGTTATAGTTATCCTTTCCTGTTTTTCTAATATTTCTTATACAGTATCATCATGTTTAGTTGATTGTATATCAATAGTATTGTGAAAAGATGGTTCATAATTAGGTAGAAGAAGGAAAAGATAGATGATAACAGATTATATTTATATTAGGTTAAAGTGGTTTATGTTGGATGTACATAAATTATGATAAAAGGGTTTCACTGAAAAAAAGCAACTTTCGTAATATAATGTTACTTATTAATTTATTTTAGAATATCTTTTTTGGTAAAAATTTAATAAGTATATACAGACACCAGCTACTATCTTATTTCAAAGAAATTTGCAAAATGAATCAACATGATGTACACTATATTAAGGAGAATGTAGGTCTTAATACCAGTCCCTATCAATATATATTAAAAATGTTTTTTCATTTGAATGACTACCAAATAAAAAAGATACTTGTTAGGCTTCTGACAAATTTTTTTTATTGAAGATTTGTTTATTATTTCATATTAACACTGTATTATTTATTTTAACCCATGCAACTCTTGTCTTTTGTTACATTTTATGACTTTGGCTTTGATGTTTGTTATATTCAGAATATTGATATTTTCTTCAGTTTATGTATATGACAAGTATCAACCTTTATGTTGGTGTTATTAGTGATCAATATTCCTCAAATAAGAGCAAAAATTTTGCAGATATTTACTCTTAAAATGTAACGATGTGGACTTTGTAATTAGTTTTTATGGGAAGGTGATATTATAAAAAATTATTAATAACAACTAGGAAGGGCAACTTTATTTTTTAATAATTAATTTCCAAACTTTCTTCTTATAAAAAATAGTTAATGGAAAGCAGGGAACTCTAGCAGTTAATATTTAATGGGGAAGACTTGCTGATAAGGTGTATAGTTAATTTTTTTCTTTTTTTGATTCTTTTGTGTTGTTAATCATCTTCCTTGTGTCTAATAAACTATATTATATGTTGATCAAAAATGATTAAGTAAATAATGTAGTATCATACTATGTAAAGAAATATATATTTTTAATATTTTTCAAAAAAAAGGTTTTTCATAATTTGCAAAAACAATAAAGGGGCTACAACTTATTAATTTTAAATAAATAAATTCATCTTTAATTATGACATAAGAGGCTGTATCTATTGGGAAATTTTAAAATACATGCTTTCAAGTAAATATTTAATCCCAAAGAAAAAGGGCTAAAATAGCTCAAACACTAGATCCAGGCTGTATATGTATTTGAACTATGATTCGATTGACGTTGATGTCAAACTACTTAGAAACTTATTCAAGGGTCCTCCAGTTTCAAAGAAAATGTACCAGAGATAGTTACCAGCATTAATATTCCTATTATTTTTATGTGGCTCTATCTAGAGATATCAATAATAGGAACAATAGGAATTATATTATTTATTTATTAATTAGCAGTGACGACTCTATAAATTACAGGTGTCCATTTGTATCTATATTTTATTATATTACTCAAGATGTTGCCTAACATATTAATTGATCTGTATCAAACTTTGTAATAATATATATATATTTAGATAATTCAAAAACCCAACAATACCTATTCATAACAACTTACAATTATCCATACTTTCTAACCTTTTCTTTCTGGGAAAAATGGTTGTATACTCTCATCCTGAGACAAAACACTATGCGTCCTTTTAATGCTTAGACAACTATGTGTATTTGAAGCTACAGATTCCAGAAGTGATACTGATCTTGTTTCAGATCTATCATTAGATGAATCTAGGATTTGTGATATTTCTGTCTGAATCTTTGATTTGTTTTCTTTTTTATGAGGAATAAATTTGTTACCAATGATACTACCCAAATGATGAATAACAATCTTTACAATATCATGCTTCAAAGCAGCAAAAAATTCATCTCTTGACCATAGTTTATCACAATAATGCAACTCAGGAACTTTAACTGTTAAATTTTTAACATCTGTCAACATCCTTCTGGAACCCTTATAAGAAACTACAACAACTGTTCTTTTGATCACTACTGACTTAATATTAAAATATAAACCAGCTCTTTCAAGCATTTGATTAAACATTTGATCGTTTTGCTGTAGAAATGCGTTTGTAACCTCTAATTTTTGTCTGAAAGCTTGTTGCCTGCTTTCTTTTGAAGAAATTGAACCAACAGTGTGGCTACTCAAATCCCACGAATCAATATATTTAGATTCTTCAATAGAGATACTATCACCATCATTCATACTTAAAGATTTATGAACACCAGCTCGTGGAAAGTACATTGTGTGATATTCACTATTAGATTTCAAGCCAAACTTTGGACTTGTATAGTCAGTTATAGAACTATTGATATTTTTTGGAAATAAATAATTCATTAATCTATCACTTGTTTTTTTGTCCATTTTAAAGACGAAAGGTTGCAGTGAAATCACAAGTTCTTCTAAATTAGATATACCAGCAACTGGCGGAGTTTGTATCCATTTAATTTTAACCATTGATTCGTTCTCTTTGTACAAAGGATCATCTCTAAATGGCGCCAAAAGTTCTATAAAAATAGCATTCTTTTGTAAATTAAAACATTGTAATGATGATATTGAAATTTGACTAGTCACCAATCCTTGAGTCGTTTCTGTTCTTGTGTAAACAGATGGACCAAGACCAATTGTGACAAATGGAGAATTAACATCATCATATAACTCCCAAAGCAGTTCATCTGTCTCAACTTGCCATTTCATCTGTCTAACATTATCACCAACATTTTCAAGTCTATCATGATTTTGCTTTATCGCTTTCATCAATACTGTCAATTGCAATAAAGATGTCTCAATTTCTTGAAGTAATAGCTGTGAATTTTTAGCATAATCCGATGGATTATTAACCTTTAAAAATGATCTAGTATAAAATAATTTTCTTATTCTGTCCTGAGCTTTAGAAATTACAGAAACATCCAACTTATCTAAATTATTCCTAATCTCATCTGCAAGTAAAGTTTTTGTCAATTTTTGCACCTTTTCTTCATTATTAGAGTCAAATTTTAATAACTCTTCTGCAATAGAATAAAATGTATTATATTGTCGAGACGTGGATGTTAAAAGCAACCCAGGAAAGCCTATTCTACATTTTGAATCTGTTGAAAATCCAGCAATATCTAAATTATCAAAATATAATGGATTAGGGATTGTAAATGTCATAAACATCGACCTTCTTTTTAAAAACATATAATTTTCCATTAGAGTTCCATCAAAGCACATCTCCAAAGGTATCCAAGGTGGCCAGAAATCTGACCATTTTTCCATACCATAGCCCATTTTGTGATATGAAAGATTTTGTTGAGATGCAAAATCATCCTTAAATAGTGTAAACAGTTGAATATCTTTTGCAATGGAACAATATCTTGTTTCAACAATTGTGTCAACATCCATGGAAAGTTTCTTACCATCTCTACCAGTCACTTGAAGAACATCAATAATACCAATCTCAATATCCCTAGCCAATAAAATAACAGCAGCATCAGTTTGTTTCTGAGATCTCAACTGGATTTGAGGGGAAATTAATCTGAATAAGTAGTTATCAATAGCGTCAAAGTTTTCATCAGGAACTTCTTTAACAATCTCATCAAATTGTTCAATAAATTCCATATTAGATGGGAGTAAATCGTCTTCATAATTACATGATTTAGCACTAATGAACGTTCTAGTTTTCCGAAGAACTGTTCCCAATAATTCCTTAAACATTTTTACTGATTTGTATGTCATTGCGTAACGGATAGCTTTTCTTTCCCCTATATTCGAAAAGTATTCTAGCAAAAGATCTCTTAGACGCTTATCTAAAATTAGCTGAATATTATGTACAATAAATCTATTGTCATATTTTGATTCCATATCGATTGAGGAAGCTTTTCTCATAGACAAAAAAGATTCTATAGTACTTGTACGAAGTAATGATGTACCATGTGATTCAGAACTCAATTCTGACAGAGAAGATATATTACTCTCACCAGTATCTTTATCATAATAATTATCATGCATTGTTTCCAATAATTTCAAATCATTTAGAACACTATGGATAATATGCAAACGCTTTTTAAGTTCTTCAATTTTATCATATAAATTATTTAAAACGTTTTGATCCACCTTTTCAATAACCTCATTAGAGTATGTTAAATTATCAATTTTAAACTCTACATCTCTAAGTTCAGTTTCTATTTCCAATTTTCTTTCATGTGCCAACTTTCCCTGAGTTCTTTCTGGATGGTTTCGTCCAATGAAACAATTATGAGAATCTTCATCCCCAAACGGATACTTCACTATTATTCCTTTCTCATTTAGATTTCTAAAATACGAAATTCTGGGAGAATATAACAAGGGAATTGCTTCCAATTTAATAGGAATGGCCGTTGTCAATAATATTTGGTTCAGATCTACGTAATCATCATAGTCATACCATTCGGATTCACGTAATTCATCAAGATTTACATCAGTCTTATCATTAAATGTATAATCATTATTTCTTAAAGACGGTGATAGAATTTTCTCTATTAGTGTGTTATCAAATATAGTAGAAAGCACTCTCATATCAGGTTCAATGCAATCAATCTCACCGCTTGACATCCGAAATTTCCAAACTGGCTTGGTTTTATTTAACTTTGCATTTTTATGGGTCAACTTTAATTTTCTTTGATGAAGATCAATCTTTAGTGAATTAAATCTACCTTTAATCCCTGTAAATTCCTTCCTAGACTCATGTTTTGTAACATACTTTGTTAAAATATGCTGATATACATAAGAAACAGTAAGTGGTTCTAGTTTTAATTGATACTTGATTGTAAATAATGACCTACCAAACTTAGTTTTATTTTGAGGAGCCTCAGTAAAAAGTGGTCCTTGTCGGATAGGTCCTGATGTATATGTATTAAAAAGTTTCCACCACCTTAGAAAATGACTAACAGATTGAGGAGCTAGGTATATACTGTTCGAAGAACCTATCTGGGAAGAATAAACACCAAAAGACATATGGATGAAAGAACTTCTAAAGCCAGCATAAGAATCATAATCTTTTATATCACTAACTGATTTGGGATTAACTAACCGAATAGTATGGTGTGGACGCACTGGTAACTCTCGCGGAGTTTCACCAGCATTCTTAAAATCTCCCTTCTCAAAAAGTAGTCCCATTTTCCACACAACATCCCCATTCAATTTCATTAATATCTTATCAAATTTGTTTGTCACAGTAAAATCACGTATCCCAAGTTCAAATCTTTTCGAATTTATTTTTAAAAATTCTTTTGGGTCAGAAGAACCATAAATGTCCATTGCAGTATCACCACTCCAACAAAACGTCAAACCAGCACCACTATCGGCAATTTCATATGGATTATACGCACCTTTTATATTCAAATGAAGACCTGTATCATCAAGAAATTGATAAACCCATCTCCCATGAAATAAAAATCTAAACTTATCCCAAAAACCTAATTTTGGAGACGGATCCATTTTCGGCTTAGTAAGATAATCAAACCAGATCATTAGAGATTCAAATCCTGGTTGGAGAGATTTACCCCACGTTATGCATACTGGCTTTTCTGCACCTATAGTAGTTCTGCAATTGGCAAATGTTTTGATAGAGTTCATTGTCCTTATAACATGTGATCCATATATAGTATTGTTCTCACTATATTTACCCCTAGAAGTTGATTTAACGAAAGGAACAAAAACTGTGTATAAAGCTAAATCATCTGGCATTTGTTCAGAAAATGCAACATCACCTTTAGTAGTCGTGTTTGGAAAAGATAAAACAGGTAATGGGTAGTCACGTAATCTTAGTTCCCAAAGGTCAGTCTTGAAAGTAATGCCCATCAAAATCAACAGAGTATAAGTAGTATCTTTTGGAATCCCTTTACCATACTCATATAGGAAATCGTTGTATAAATTAATGGGGAAAGAGGGTATACCAAACCGCAAATGCATATTTTCTATAACCAAATTGGCCACAGTTGGTGTTTGTTCTTTCGAATAAGATAAATATTTTAAACCTAGTTTTTCATATACCTGCACTTTACCTGGCATACCTTGAAAAACATATTTAGCTTTTTTGTATCTTGTAATCCATGATGTCGAAAAGTGTTCCATTAACTTATTATAAGCTGTCACTTCAAATATTGTGTTTCCTATCAGGCGCCCACCTTCATCTAAAGTAGAAAGTAAACTATTTTGTGATATATTTTCTGGGGAATTACGCAATTGGACTTGGCTATCAAATTCTTCTAGTTTACGAAGTCTTTCCCTTTGAGCTAATACACCTACTTTAAAAATCAGACCAAGCTCTTGTTCAAATGGATCATCCTCAATTTCTATTAAGAACCTCTCTGATAACACTTGGATATCAGGTAGGGCAATAGGCTTTTGCTCTTTTGGGAATACTCTTACATATCTACTCGTATCTGCAAAGGCACATCTAATTTGTTTAAATGATTTATACAATGTGACAATATTATCAGTGATTAAATAGATCTTGAAATGATACTCTGTATGAACATTGATTGTTTTAGATTTAAAAACTAATGACTTATTTTCAATAAAATCAGAAATATCAACAAATATCTGATCAACTTCTAATAAAGAAACATAGACTAGAGAATTTGTAAAATAAACTGATTCAACTTGAACAGACAACAACTCAATGCATAATAAGCTATTAATCCCTTCATATTCCAATGAATTAATTATTAACAAAAGAGGTGTTTCTTGAGGAAGAGTAATATGCATAATAATCTCTCCAATATGGACATTTACTCTTCGCAAAAAGTTTATTATTTTCATATTCTTTGCCATTTTTTGAGATGCCTTCTTCCTTGGTAAATGATTAGATGTGATATTAAACATATAATATGTCAACCAAATGATGTTAACATCAAAATTTATCAACATCGTAGGTAGTTTGAAATATATTTGATTCCTATTATCAATATTAATACCAAAATCAGAAAGATTAATAATTGAGTCAGTAACGCTTCTGTGCTCTTCATCATCCATTATTCTGTATAACGTAGCAGCATTAACTAACAAATGTTTACCATTTCCATCAACTTTCAGCAAAATTTCTTGAAATGTAAGTTTAATACCACGATGAACATCTGCCAAATTAAAACCATTAACCTCTAATGAATCTAATAATCTAGGAAGATATTTAGCTAAAACCATTGAAAATGTAATATCTTTAAACCTGATCCTCAAATTCCACTGAAATGACTTCAAGAGGGTGCTTAGAAGTGATTGCTTTGTTTTCTGACTCACAGTGATAGGTCTTTCAGATTGTACCTGTAATACCACTTTATATAATTTCCCCACTGTGTCACTTAGTGTGTCTAATACAGCTAAATTGTTTAAAGATATATATAAATGTCTTAGTGTAGACTCAACACTTAATTTCTTAGAAGTTAACCTATGAATATAAGCATCAATTCTTTCAAAACCGCAGATCGGAACTGCAAGTGATGCTTCATTATTTGGTGATTCCATGTAAAATAATTCTGTACCAATTACTTTAATACAGTTGGCTAGTTTTTGTGAAGTCTGTGGACTAGTAGGAAATGATGCATCATTTTTATAAACCGTAATATTTGGTATATTTTGATGAAAGTGCTTATTTGACCGTCCATATAATCCCTGAATATCTGACACATTAAAGGATACATTTTTATTTTTAGGCAATTGGAGAATAGATTTAAAATTAGAAATGTTTAGTTCTAGTGAAAGAATCGGCCATGACTCTAAGGATAACAAATTTTCAATAAAACTCTTATCTATCAGGTTATAAGTCTTATTTGTTAAATTATCTTTCGGATAGGATGATTTTTTTTTTGCTGCATATTTGTAAAACTCAATAAAAAGAATAACTTGTTTAAAAGTGGCAAATAATGATGGATTAATAATATTTATATGACAGGAAAAAATTGTTTTTGATAAAGGGATATTTTCAATAAAATGCAATAGTATATTAGTGGTGAAAATTAAATTAATTAAAGGTACATGCAGAATAGATATTTCGTCTATCTTTATAACAAGTGCATTGGTAGAAATAGAGGTTTCGTATGCACCCCACGGTGAACATTCTGATGGTAATATTGATCTTGAAACTGTATTATTGAGAATTGTTATTGCTTCCAAATACATCTGAATACTAGAAATATTAATGGAAAACTTATGACCATAGCGCAAATTTAAATTTTCGACTTTGATATCAATGAAATGTAAAGATCTAAGTAAAAAATCAAAAGATTTAATAAAATTATTAACTGTCTCATAAGACAAAAAGTGCTTTTTATATCCTGTATCTTCAATCTCGATATCTTTAGTTTTTGCTAATTCATCTTTTGATGTGCTTTCAAAACTATCTAATGGAATATAAAGTGATGTATCACCCAATTTAAAACTACAATTCCAATTGGAAAGCAAAAAAACATTATTATTATTGTTATCATGATTCAGTTTCCGAAGAACTATATTCTCTCTTTCACTATGACATTTAACATTTAAACCAACATGGTTTATGCTCCCACCATTATTGAGATCCGTGATATAATAAAGGAAAATATCTACACCAATATCCTTGTCATTTTCATCCACAAATGATAACGATGTCATGTGTATGTTAATTTTTATATTATCATGTACATTTATATTGACTCTACGGAATAAAATGGTAATCCCAAAAATCCTCTTAATAAAATTTAATTTTCTATTACTTAGTTGGAAAACAATTTTCCTTTGATAAAGATAATCTTCATTATCACTATTCTTCTGACTAAATAATCTTTTTAATTTCCAACCAATGTTTCTGTGACTGTTACCATCTATGGGAGTTTTCTTATTTTGCAATAAAATAAGATCAACATCGTGAAATATTATAGTGGAAGACCAACCTAAAGAAAGAGATATTCTTCCAATGTGCAACTTAAACAACTTTGATGATAAACTTATTCGTCGGATTGACAACCCAAATATATAACCATATGAGAAGGAATCTAGTGGGATATTTGTAAATCGTACTAAAAAAAATATCAGCCATTTTAAAAATATTTGAACTAATACATATGCTATAAGTAACAGTAGTATTATTTTAAAAAAAATAAATAATTTACAAGAGACGATTTCTAACAACATTTCGTAATTTCAAACCAATCAATAGATCTTGTCTCTTTCCTAAATGTTTTTTTGTTCGTTACTTGATCTTTGAGTAAACATATATAAAAACAAAACAAAATTCCTACTTCTTTATCAGAAAATACAAAGTTATCCACTAGAGATCAGATATGTTAATAGTTTATAAAATATTATCAATTAGTATATAAAAGTTATTAAATCTTCTCTATTTTTGAAAAAGGATAATTTACGCCAAAACAAAACCGAAAACTGAAAAGTAAATGTCAAAGCAACTACTAACAAAATAAAATTCAATACAACAGCTTATCATAACTTTGAAATTGAATAAAATCCTTAAAACCCTTGAAGTGCAACCGTCTTATGTAACTCATCTTAAAAAAAGTCTCATTAGATTCTTTAAAACCTTCCATATATTAATTTCCTTCATTATAATATCTTTTATTTTTCACAAAATAAAATTAAATAGAAAATACCCCAAAAAAGGAAAAACAAACATTCTCTTTGTCCCAAAATAGAAAGCTACCTATTTTAGTACATCTGCAAAAAGAACAATGCAAAAACTCCTGAAAATATATATATATATATATAAATAATGGATATGCATAAATATTCCCTTACCAATCTTTAAATTATCGAGTTTACCATTCAGTACATACATATTCAAATACAAAGATCATGTCTACTCGAGGAATTTTAATGCTCTATAAATTTGGATCAACAAGTTCAAGTTTTCTTTTGAGAATATGGTTATCGAATCCTGCTTCCAGGCTTTATGCAAAGACTCATAATTGTTCAATAGGGATAGATTAAAACACAGCACTGTGTTGCCATTTGGATCTTTTCCCCAAAATACCGTTTTTTTAACGTTACGTTTGTCATAGACTAATTTAACGTCACTATTCGGGGTAGGCTTTAATCCAGTAAGCTGTTTTGTTAACATTTCTATAACTTCTGCCCGATATGATTCTAATAGTTCACTAATATTCATTTTTAACGTAGATAAATTAATTTTATTTGAAGATAGTATGTGTAATGGAACCACATTTACTGGAGCTTTAATGTTTTTATGAATCAGATTTAATGAATTTAATATATAAGAATGTTGTCCAATTGAGTGTTTCATTTGATCTAGACTAATTTTTTTATTTTTCATATCTAAACTAACTTGACTCAACAATAAATTAGGCAATCTAGTTTTACTAATTCGATCAAACCTAACTGGAGAGGCCAAAATCCTTGCAAAGATATTTTCTTGTAAGTGAATCGATTCAATTTGATCCCTATTTATTTTGATTTTCTTACCACTCCATTTTTCAAAATTCGTTATTAGCGGTGATGTCGTAGTTTTAATAACATACTTGTTTCTTTTTATCGGCTTATGTTTCGCTGGAATTAACAACTTTTTATACAATTCTTTGTTCATTCTGCTCATCCAATGTTTATATATCTACATATATGTCTATGTCTATAATTTCTTCTACTAAATTTTGTAAATATTTACATACAACAAATGCAGTTAATAAATAAATGCTTGACTATTATATACTTTTTCTTGTCATGAAAGAAACAAATGTTCTTAAGTTTCGATAACTCTTCTCTGCATTCTCCATATTCAATCAGTTTCTTCTTGTCCTTACTAATATTTAGACCACCTTTTTTTATTTATTTATTTATTTATTTTTTTTTTACATCTCCTGTTTTCAGATTTATTTTTCATGACAGTGACGGAATTTTGTTAATATTACCTAGTTATTTCGAAATTCTATCATCAATAAATACAAAAACAAGTGAAAGTTATGAAATATCATATCCTGAACAACGAAATACATGTATAAGTATTATATACAATTTTTGTAAATACTGTTATTCCACCTATAAAGTAAACAAAACAAATAAAATAAATGGTTTAATATATGATTATTTCTCCATTTCAACTTTGTTTATTTTTTAGGTTTTTTCCCTGGTGCCTGGAATATTAGGCTAATTGCAGTCTTGACCATTAAAGAGAACCAAACGACATTTAGTACATCAATGGTTAAATTACAAATGACCACAATTATAGTGTCAATCAAAAGAAACCTTGGATCATTACGCACTGTATAAAAATCATAAATTAACATAAAAGTTTGATACCAACCCCATAGAATTCTGACAAAGAAAAAAATTATCATTAAAATCAAATTATTAATTAATAATACAATTTTGCTGATTTTATTATTTGATGGAAAAAACTTTAATCCATACCATCTTATATTTAAAAATGGATTAGATAGCTCAAACATTAAAAATACAGGAGCATAATATTGTAAATAAGGTTTCAAACCAATGTAATAAGCACCAGTTGAAACAATACCGTGGACAGTAAATGCCAACGTGGAGTGAATAGAAGAAATATAAGCATCCCATATGAAGTATGCTAACCCAAACATGCAAACTAATTGAGTTTCACGAACTTCTCCAAAGATTCTTGAATCTGAATCTGGATAGTTTTCTTTACTTGAGATATCTGAATTTAAGAAGAAGACGAAAGAAAGGTATAAAACCACTAAAGTTTGCAAAAAAGAGATAAAATGAATAGATGCTTGAATAGACAAATCTTGAATCTTTCTTTCACGAGTATTAGTTATTTGAGATCTAGCTTCTTTATCTTTTGCATGATTCACATCATAATCGATCTTGAGCTTTGATAAAGGTGGAAATACAATATAAGCACCAATTAAATAAACAATATGATAAAACAATGATGTGTATAAAACTGTATGCAGGTTATCCAAAACTGATTTAGAAGTAATCAAATTATGATTCAATAAAAATGGAATAACATAATCTCTTATCAAAGTAGGTTGTGGAAAACCTACTAGAAACTCAACTAAAAATCTCATTTCAATAAAAAAAATCAAAGAAGTATGTGTTAGTTATAACAACAAAGGACGATATATTAGTAACAAAAACACAAACCTATCATTATTTTATGTAATTTTTGAATTCACAAAGCGATGAATCTGTCAAAAGATGTGCATAAAGAAGGCTCGAGTTATTGCGGAACAATATAAACCCTCTTATATAGAGCAGGAAGATCGAGATGATCAAATGTTCTTCTAAGAATCACCCGAAATTTGACAATCTCAAACTTCGAGATTAAGCTAACACGAGTACCAAAAAGGAAAGAAAAAATAAAAAACCCCGCAATAATCAAATAAAAGAAATAAAAAAAAAGAAAAAACAAATAATTTGTCATGTAAAGAATTACATCAAAATCACAAAGAACCTTTATAATATAAAATATTTATTATAAGGCTTTTCATAAACATACACATTAAAACAACACAAGAAATACACAGGATAAATATAGAACGTCATAAATTATTGAACAATTAAATAGTATTTTATCTACTATTATTATTGTCTAATTGTCTTAACATAAAGTTGAATCACAAATCAACAAGCTAAATCAATTAATTACCTTCTTTCTTAACCGAGTTAGCTAATTTAGCATCAATGTTAGCTAAGATTAGGGCAGCTCTCTGTAATTGAAGAACATTAGTGAATTGTTTGAACAAATAAAGTGGAGTACTAATAAAAATGATCCATTTACCAAAAGTGTAATATTGATCAAAATGCATCATATACAAACCAGCATAAAATGCTTCATTGAAAAAACAAACAGTGAATAGTACATCTCTTCTTGTATAATACAAGTGTAATAGCTTAGAAGAATCTGCTGAAACTTGTTTGTGAGATTTAGCTCCACCAGTCAAGCTAGCATACATATGCATATAATGACTTGAAATATCCAGAGCTAACAAAGTTTGAAAAATAACAGCATATTTAGAATAAGCCATACAAAGGAAACACATTAATCCGGAAGTTGTTGATCTGTCGGTAACCATATCCAAAACTGCGCCCAACCCACTACACTGATTATATTTTCTAGCCATAGTACCATCTAACGCATCTAACAAGCATGATGTACTGTAAAGAAAAGCGGTCAGTAATGGATGACTTTGCATTGTCATAAAGGATAAAATAGCTGTGATTACACGAATGTAACCAATCTTGTTTGGGATATACCATAACACATCTCTAGCAGTAACTTCTGTAGACTTTTCCTTGGGTTCAGCCATCTTCAATTAGAATGTATTATTGATTGGAGAATCTCTAAATCAATTATTTTCAATTAGTTATCCATTTAAGCTCCAAGACTCACAACTAGTTTGAAAGGTTTCTTCTCTTGTAAATTCTTTTCTAATTTTTTTCACCATTTGTCTACGTCGAAAAAGTTGAATTTAAGGAAAAAAAATATCACAGGACCATACCAGAAAATTTCAGAGAAATTCGGGTAAGCCAAATAACTTGCTTGTATATACTCCAAATTACATCAATAAATAAGCACCATCCATACCCAAAGTCAGCTATTCATATAGACACCTAATTTTGCATAACTTAAGCTTTAAAATATCATAACTATACATTAATTTTAATTTTATATTTTTATTCATTCATTTATATATATGGTAAAAAAACAAATACAATAATAAAACAACAAATATAGATAAAAGTATCCTAATCAATTAAGATATTATAACTTTAAACGTTTTAAGTTTTCAATTGTTGCTTCTAAACCTTCAATTTCAGCAACAGTATTGTCGTATTTGACCCTATTGGCCTCCTTTGCCTGAGCGTTTGCTTTAGTATCATAGTCCTTACTATTGATAATCTTTTCAATGTTTTGCTTATTCTTAATAGACTTATCTAATTTCTTTTGTACCTTGGCAATTTCAGCATCAATATCGACATGACCCTTGACCAATAGATGAACATTAACTTCTGGGTTGACAGCCTTTAAGACACAACCTTCTGGAATTTTAGAAGCATCAGAGACAACTTCAACGGAGTCAATAGCCTTAATCAAAGAAACAATAGAATCCTTTTGAGAATTAGCCGTTTCAAAGGATTCAACATGACTGGATTCAATATAAACCTTACCGTTCTTTAAAATGTTGTATTCTGCCAATAAAGAACGAGCCTCCTTTGTAACATTCAAAATTAAATCATAAGCCGTAGCAGCAGCAACATTTTCAAATTCCTTCTTATAAACTGGGTAACTTGCCTTGACAATAGTTGTAGCAGTTTCAGTAGAACGTTTTGCCAAACGTTGCCACATTTCTTCAGAGATGAATGGCATGAATGGATGAATCAACTTCAAAGCATTGTCTAACAAGATGTATAAAGTATCCTTAGCAGATTTCTTTTCGACTTCAGAACCTTCTTGGATTAAATATTTGGAGTTTTCAATGAAGACATCACAGACTAAGTACCAGAATTCATAAATTGCATTAGTGGAATTGAAGAAATCACGTTTATCTAGAGCTTCATTGACAATCTTACTAGTTTCATTTAATTTATGCAAAATCCATTTTTCAACTAATGTTTCATTACCAGAAAGACATTCAGTGGCAGGTGGTTGGTAATCATCACCTAATCTCATTAAAGCAAATTTAGTAGCTTGGTAAATTTTGTTACAGAACTTTCTGTAACCTTCAACACGCAAGATATCTAAGTTAATGTCACGACCACCAGTAGTGTAAGCACATAACGCAAATCTCATAGCATCTGTACCACACTGAGGAATACCATTTGGATAAGATTCCTTTTGACCTAATTTAGCTCTTTCGACTTCTCTTGGATCTAGGTTACCTAGTAGCAATTTAGCATGCAAATCTTCTAGCTTAATACCACTGATAACATCTAGTGGGTCAACAACATTACCCAATGATTTGGACATCTTACGACCCTGAGCGTCACGAACTAAAGAATGACAGAAAACTTCTCTAAATGGGATAGAACCAGTTAATTTCAAACCTAATAAAATCATTCTGCTTACCCAGAAGAAAAGAATATCCCAACCAGTTTCTAACATAGAAAATGGATAAAAGGTTTCCATATCTTTAGTCTTCTCTGGCCAGCCTAGAGTAGAGAATGGCCATAAACCTGAAGAAAACCACGTATCTAAAACATCTTCATCTTGCTCCAAAGTAAATTTGGCACCTGGAAATTTAGCTTTAGCCTTTGCTTCAGCTTCTTCTAAACTCTTAGCAGCAACCCAATGAGTGTTACCAGCTCTATCACAATTTTGACCCTCAATGTTAACGAAATAGACTGGACAACGGTGACCCCACCATAATTGTCTAGATATACACCAATCTTGAATGTTATTTAGCCAATGGAAGTATTCAGCTTCGGATGATTTTGGTGTGATAGTGATTTGACCATCTTGCACTGCCTTGATGGCCTCCTTAGCCATATCTTCTTGAGAAACCCACCATTGTGGCTTCAATAAAGGTTCAATAATATCACCAGATCTGGAACAGGTTGGAATGGTCATTTCATTATCTTCTTGACCAATGTAAAGGTTCTTTTCTTTTAATTGTTCAATAACTTTTTTTCTGGCATCAAATCTCTTCATACCTTCCCATTCCGGACCACAGTTTTCATTTAACAAACCATCATCAGTAAAGATGTTAATAAATTCCAAATTGTGACGTTTACCGGTATTGTAATCGTTTTGATCATGTGCTGGAGTAATCTTAACAGCACCGGTACCGAATTCCATATCAACAGCTTCTTTATCCAAAACAATTGGAATCTTTCTTGGTAAGAAAGGATGTTGGACAAATTTATCATGTAGATGGATATAACGTGAATCGTCTGGATGAACAGCCACAGCAGTGTCACCAAAAATAGTTTCAGGTCTAGTAGTAGCAACCACTAATTTTTCGTCTGAGCCAACAACTTGATAAGCAAAAGAAGTCAAAACACCAAATTCAACCTTTTCATCATAGTTTGGCACACCTAACAAAGTTCTACCTTTAACGTCCTTGTTTTCAACTTCTAAGTTAGAGATGGCGGTGTTTAACTTAACGGACCAATTAACCAATCTGTTAGCACGGTAAATAGTACCTTCATCATGTAATCTGACAAAAGCTTCTTCAACAGCGTTTGATAACTTTGGATCCAAAGTAAATGCCTCACGAGACCAATCATAAGAGGCACCTAATTTCTTAACTTGGTTCTTAATCTTGCTATGATATTCTTCTTTCCATTCCCAAACCTTACTTACGAATTCTTCTCTAGAAAAATCGTGTCTTGTCTTCTTTTCCTTAGCCCATATTTGTTTTTCGACAACAGATTGAGTAGCAATACCAGCGTGGTCGAAACCAGGTAAGAAAAGAACAGTCTTACCCTTCATTCTATTGTATCTAATCAAGGAATCTTGAATGGAGATAGTCAAGGCATGACCAATATGCAAAGCACCAGTGACGTTTGGTGGAGGAGCGGGAATACAGAATAAACCTGCTGGTTTAATCTTGCCATCTTCCGTGAATTCTGGATCAAATGCTCCAGATTTGACCCACCAGTCGTACCAAGAACTTTCGACATTGGTAGGATTATAAGCTTTTAATGCAGGGTCATCTAAGGAGACTAAAATCTTTTTTTCACCTGGAACAGTCTTATCAACAAATTCGGGGATTACTTCAGCTTCCTTCTTAGCTTTCTTAGCCTTCTTTTGACCATTGTTATTATTGGCAGCAGCAGCAGCTTTCTTGGCCTGCTTAGCAGCAAATTTCAATAATTTTTCGGCCTTCTTTCTTTCCTTTTCGATCTCCTTAGGAGTCTTAGGAGTACCATCCTCTTTTAATGGATTGATGATAATTTCACCGGTCTTTGGATCAACTGGTGGTAGGTTGTCTAAATCACTCATTTAGCTAAGATTGTATCACTTTGATGGGGTATTCGAGAAGGTAAAAGAAAACAAAAGTTACGTATTTTGCAAATATGCGTAGAAAACGGTATCAATAAAAATATCTATATCGAGAGTGTCTACTGTTTAACATTTAAAGTTTCTAATTGTTTTCGAAGACTTAAATTTTTGGAAATCGTCGGAAGTGAAAATTCCACAAGATAAAAAAAAATTTTTTCAAATTTGTCGAGACAAAAAAAAGAAAGACTCAATTTCCTATACAGTAAAAAACAATACAATATGATATGATATGTAAAATAATATAGACAGTACAGCAAGGCACATTTACGGCTTGCTATATAATGAAACTAACATAGATAATGTTAAATATCAATCTTGAAATGATGTTACTATTGCCAACATATAAAGAGTACTTGAAAAATAAATCTGAAAGCATATTACTGTACTGCACATTAACACATTCCTATTTCTGTAATATATTCTATTTTAGGAAATTAAAATTGCCCATTTCACTAATTGTGATATTTGTTATATTTTTTTATGCGATTTGTGAAAAAAAGAAAAAAAAAATAAAAAATTTTTCCTTCTGTATTTTGTTTAATGATTTACTCCATCTCATCTCATCGAAAGTCTTTGAATAGTTACTTTATCTATTTGATCTATAATAGTCCGTTTTTTTAAAACCTGTATATGTAGATGAATACATGGAACAGGTGGTAATATATGTTATTTGATCCCTTTAACAATCACGAAATAATTTGTATCGGAAAGAAAAAAAAAAGATAAAACGGTGCATACTATAGACAAATGTCTCGTATTATTATAAAGGGATTACCAATTTTTTTAACAGATGATAAATTAAAAGATCATTTCAATAAAAGGTTAATTGAAAAATATAATATTTCTCAACCAGATCTGATCACAGATTGTAAAATCTTAAGAGATAGAAAGGGAAACAGTAGACGGTTTGCATTTATTGGTTACAAAAATGAGGAAGACGCATTTGATGCAATCAATTATTTCAATGGATCCTACATCAACACTTCTAAATTAGAGGTTTCTATGGCAAAAAGTTTTGCTGATCCCAGGGTTCCTCAATCCATGAAGGAAAGAAAGAGAGAAGCCTATAAGAGAATGAGAGAGAGAGAAGAAAAACTATTGGAGGAAGAACAAAATAAGTCTAAGAAACACAATAATAAAAAGGCCAAGATCCATGAAAATTCAATTGATGCTGAGATTGCTAAGAATAAACAGTTGCAAGAATTCATCGAGACAATGAAACCAAGCTCAAAAATCACATCTTGGGAAACTGCTGGTATGAACAATAATACTTATGATACAGAAAAAAATAGTGATAGTACCAATAGTAGTAAAGAACAGATAACAGATGGAAGTTACGATGGTGACAAAGAAATTCAAGGAAATTCTCTTCTGGCCCATGCTTTAGCCATGCAAGATAATAATAACAATAATGATGAAAACATGGAAAGAATATCAGATCAAGAGAGTGATGGTGAATATGAAGATTTTAATGCCAAAAAAGGGAATGAAACAGACAAGCAAGAAGAAGAACCTATGATGACACTTGATCAAGTACCTATTAATGAAGTAAATAATAACAATAAAAATGATGATGATCAAGATAATCTAGCTAGAGACGAACAAATTTCAGATTTAGACTGGTTTAAGCAACGTAGAGTTAGAATCAGAGAAGGTGAAGATGCACCAGTGGAAAACGTTGATACTAAAGGACAGCAAGCAGATGAACGAGAAACAGTAGACAATGAAGATACATCCAAAGAACCTACCGAATCACCAGAAGAAATAGCTATAGAGAAAATAAGAGAGACTGGTAGATTATTTTTGCGTAACATATTATACACATCAACTGAGAAGGATTTTGAGAATCTTTTTAGTCCATTTGGTCAACTAGAAGAAGTACACATTGCGTTAGATACTAGAACCGGCAAATCCAAAGGGTTTGCTTATATTCTTTTCAAAAACCCAGACGATGCAGTACAGGCATACATTGAATTAGACAAACAAATTTTCCAAGGTAGATTATTACATATATTGCCAGCAGATTCTAAGAAATCTCATCGGTTAGATGAATTTGATTTGAAAAATATGCCATTAAAGAAACAACGTGAATTGAAAAGAAAGGCGAATGCATCGAAACAAACGTTTTCTTGGAACTCCTTATACATGAATCAGGATGCCGTACTAAGCAGCGTTGCTAATAAATTAGGTTTACAGAAATCTGAATTACTTGACCCAGAGAACTCAAGCTCTGCCGTTAAACAAGCATTAGCTGAAGCACATGTGATTGGTGACGTTAGGAAATATTTTGAGGAAAAAGGTGTTGATCTGTTAAAATTCCAACAGTTGAAAGATCCTAAACAAAGGGATGATACTGTCATCTTGATTAAAAATTTTCCATATAGTACAACAATAGAGGAATTAAGCGATCTTTTCTTACCATTTGGTAAATTAGAAAGATTCCTAATGCCACCGGCTGGTACCATTGCTATCGTTCAATATAGAGATGTTACATCTGCCAGAGCTGCATTTACAAAGCTAGCATATAAAAGATTTAAAGATGGTATACTTTATTTAGAAAAGGGTCCAAAGGACTGTTTCACAAGGGCTGCTAAGAAAGATGAGTCAGTTGAAAAAGACTCTGTGGCACCAGTGGAATCTAAGTTTTCTATAGACGATATCATGGAAGGTAAAAGGTCATCTGCAAACCCACCAGAATCAGAAAACATTAATAATATTACAAATGAGGATGCTAAGCTATATAATAATAATAATAAAGATGATGATAATGACGCTGACGATGACGACGATACTATTCATGGACCAACAGTCTCTATATTTATCAAAAACCTAAACTTTTCTACCACGACTGCCCAGTTAAATGATAGATTTAAAAACTTCAACGGATTTGTTGTTGCACAAGTGAAGACCAAACCAGATGCGAAACATCCAGGCAAGACCCTATCCATGGGGTTCGGTTTTGCTGAATTTAGAACTAAAGAACAAGCGAATGCCGTCATAGCGGCGATGGACGGTGAAGTGATTGATGGCCATAGAATCCAATTAAAATTATCACACAGACAAAGTGGCGTTAATCATGCCAATAGTAGTAATAACACGAATGGTAATTCTAAGAGGAAGATTAAAAGTGGCAAGATCATTGTTAAGAACTTGCCATTTGAAGCTACTAGAAAGGATGTCTTTGAATTATTTAATTCATTTGGTCAATTGAAATCAGTTCGTGTTCCAAAGAAATTCGATAAATCAGCAAGAGGTTTTGCATTTGTTGAATTCTTATTACCAAAGGAAGCTGAAAATGCAATAGATCAATTACAAGGTGTGCATTTATTAGGTCGTAGGCTAGTTATACAATATGCAGAATCAGATGCAGTAAATGCAGAAGAAGAGATAGCAAGAATGACTAAAAAAGTCAGGAAGCAAGTTGCTACTAAAGAGATATCCCTATTAAGAGAAAGTCGTGGTAGACGTAAACTCGACACGGAAGAATCCAGAGAGGATAAGGCAGACTATTAAAGATATATTACTTTTCCATTTTTCTTTTATATTATTTAACATCAAACCAAATAGATTATAAGTTTTTATCATATACAAATTCATCTATATATTGATATATATATATATATATCAATAATATATAAAATGCTCTATTCTAGTCACGCTGCCTTATCACAATAAGACGAAAAGAATAAAGAATAAAGAGACAAAAAAAAAGAAATCGCGACCACTAAAATTTGATCAATACAATACCCAAAATGCATAAAAGCGGGGGCTCCACTGCATCAAAAACAAAAAAAAAAACGAAAAAAACGAAAAAAAAAAACGCAGTAACATAAATATCTTTGTTGAGTAACAATATCCTTTGACTAACATGCTTCTGTTAACTTTTCACTTCTACTTCTAAGCCTACTTCCTCGTCCTTTTCATCTGTTTTTGAAAATATTTGCAAAATAAGATAAATGTATTAATTGGCTAGCATTGACTGAGTCAACTGTTGTAAAAAGAATTTTTCCATAGCTGTGTAAGATTTATTGAGCAACTTGATATAATAAAGAGGAATGTAATAGTATATGGAATAAAAAAAGATCGGAATCTTAAAACCAAGCTAAGAATAAAAAAAGTCCATTACAATTGCATCCAGATTCCATGGATATTTTGACAATCACCGTTATTTATTTACTTATCTTTACACTTTAGTTTTCTATAACTTGCTAATGACTCATCCTGTATAATAATACCCTCTTAATTAAGCACACATATACACACATATACATACATACATATACATATATATCTTGTTTATCTTTACACAAAAATAATTTGAAGATACATCATTGCTAATACATTCAAGACACAACTATTATGTATATGAAATGTTAAAACAAACTAACAATCACAAATTATCTTCTCAGTACTTTTAATATACCTCATTGAGCATCACTTTATTATATAAATTTTGTAATTTTTTTTTATCTTATCTTCTTTCCTTTTTTATTTTTCATTTTTTCTATTGCAATCAAATTTCCCCCGTTAAATATCTGACTTCCGTCTTTAACATATCATCCTCCTTCTCTCCATCCCTCCCTCTCCTCCTCTCTTCCTTCCTCATTTCAAATCGAAGTCATAGGTCAAACTAATTGTGTATTCCATTGAAATCCTAATCCCAATCCCAATCTTGATCCTAATCTCATTATTCAAAGACTTCAAGAAATATAATTTGTCATAAATTATCTTTCATAATCTCAAAAAAAAAAAAACTGTTGCAACTATATAGACCAACTCTCAAGTTGCTAATAAAAAGACCAGTAATAAAATGTATAGTTTCTCTAAATCTCTCCTACATGGCATAAAACATGTACCATCTGGAAAATCTCCTGCTGCAAACAATAACTCTAATGAACCTTCAACAAACTCAACCTCTCATCATTTGGGCTCCTCCTCTCCGTCTTCCTCCTTCCCTTTAAATCCATATACTATAGCCTCTAATGAACTTAAAAGATTCCTTAAACCCTCTATTATCAATAAATCCAAGGATAGATCTTCTCCTTTTGCTTCTTCTTCAACAAATAACATTACTACCAACGCAACGCTCACTCTTTCTGCTCCTCTAGAACAGACTAAACAAAAATCAAAGAAAATCACCACAAAGACCAATACTGTCTTGGAATTGGAAGATATCAAAAATAGGTACGGTGAAATCGGCAAACTATTGGGGTCTGGTGCAAATGGTTCTGTCCATATCATCACTAGACAATCAGATCAAGTCAAATTTGCTATTAAACAGTTCAGTCCAAAACATTCGACTGAAACTCAGGCACAGTATTTTAAACGTTGTAATCAGGAATATTTAATTGGTTCCTCCTTGACCCATACAAATATAGTACATATTTTAGATTTTATTATGGTTCCAAAGGACGAATCTCCTACCTCTTCTCAACATCTCAACTCTCATTCCAATTCTCACTCTCACTCTTCAAGTAATGCCTCATCTTATCTATACTACGAAATCATGGAATTCTTACCTATTGATTTATTTGATGTTGTAATGAGCAATGAAATGTCTAGATACGAAATCAATTGTTGTTTTAAACAGTTATTGGAGGCCGTGGATTTCCTACATCAACAGGGTGTCGCCCATCGTGATTTAAAATTAGATAATTGTTGTATGACAAAGGATGGCATCCTAAAATTACTTGATTTCGGATCTGCTTTTGTCTTTCATTACCCTTTCGAACCCAAGAAGAGGATGGCTACCGGTGTAATGGGCAGTGATCCATACTTGCCACCTGAATTATACTGTAACGATGGAAACTCCCACAGTTTTTCAAGCGATGAATATGATCCATCAAAAGTAGACGTATGGTCATTAGCCATAATATATTGTTGTATGATACTCAAAAGATTTCCGTGGAAGAAACCATGTGCCAATGATCCAAGTTTCAAAAACTTTTTGATGCCAGACAATGAGCCACATGATTATGTTGCCTCTGCACGTACACATGAAGAATTAGTACAGAAAAGAAAACAATTACGTAATGTGGGACAAGATCCATCGCAGATTAAATTCCCTGATCATTTAAGACAAAAAGTACATCCAAAGGATCTACATGGACCATACAGTCTATTTAGATTGCTGCCACATGGATGTAGGCCCATAATATCATGTATGATGGCTATTGATCCAAAGGAAAGACCGACAATGAAAGAAATAATGGCAGATCCATGGGTTCAATCGATTGATAACTGCACAATAGATTCGCAGACGCACAAGACAGTAAGAGCTAAGGGGCACCATCATACTGTAGTTATGGGTGATATTCCTTCTTATAAAGTATAAACAATATATAAAAGAAAATGAAACAAAAGTATCAACTTATCAACCTACTGATTCTCTTTAGCCTCCCTTCCCCAGCTACTTATATTCACACCATTCATGCAAATATCAATGAAAAAAAAAACGCTCCTCTCATATAAATAGATAATAAGTACCTGTTCTTTCTTATATATTCCTTCAATATTTTAATGATCGCTATAAGCTATCTAATGTATGTACATAGATATGCTTTATTGTATATACACTATTGGACATGTTTGAATGCATCACATCTAAATCTTTTATTCTTCCTTTTGTTCTTTCTTTCTCGAGCAACAACATCTTTGTTTGTGTGTGCTATGAATGAAAATAATCCATAGAAGAAAGGAAAAGTAAAAATAAAAAAAAAAGATGAGAACAGTGGCGATTTCAACTTTTGATATACAAACTGAAAAAACCTTTTATGCGGAGTAGCAGGATTTTTCTCTCCAGACACATATATAACTGAACTTTGCCTATACTTATAGCCAGAGCCCAATAATTCAGCTATAATAATCACAGGGAAGTAATTAAAAACAAAAAACTGTCATTTACCACATCCCCCCTCTACATCGCACATGTCTACAAGTCTACAATTCGATAGAGTCACTATTGCCCCATTGGTCTTGCTTTCCATCCTTGACCATTATCAAAGAATTGATGTCCCTGAAGGAAAAAGATGTGTTGGTGTTATCCTAGGTGATGCGCCATCAAGACCAGATATCAATGGTGAACAGGTTATTAGAGTACAAAACTCATTTGCTTTGCCTTTTGAAGAAAATGATTCAAATGACAATGTTTGGTTTTTAGATCAAAACTATATAGAAAATATGACCGAAATGTGCAAGAAAATTAATGCTAAAGAGAGAGTTATTGGTTGGTATCACAGTGGACCTAAATTAAAAGCTTCAGATTTACAAATCAACGATTTATTCAAAAAATATGCAGTGGGAAATAATCCCTTACTATTAATTGTAGATGTTAAACAACAAGGGGTAGGGTTACCAACTGATGCATACATGTCAATTGAGCAAGTAAAAGATGATGGGACATCCACAGAGAAGACTTTCTTACATTTGCCATGTAGTATTGAAGCTGAAGAAGCTGAAGAAATTGGTGTTGAACATCTTTTAAGAGATGTTAGAGACCAAGCAGCTGGAAATCTTTCTGTTAGATTAACCAATCAATTAAAATCTTTAAAAGGCTTACAAAGTAAGTTGAACGATATTGTTAGTTATTTGAATAAAGTCATTAAGAAAGAATTGCCTGTCAACCATACAATTTTAGGTAAATTACAAGATGTTTTCAATTTATTGCCCAATTTAGGTGATTCCAACGAATTAGTTGGATTTGGAACCGAAAATTCTGATGCAAGAAAAGATAACATTCCAAATATTGCTACCAATAATAATCATAATAATTTGCAAAAGGCTCTTACAATGAAAACTAATGATGAATTAATGATCATATATATTAGTAATTTAGTTAGAGCTATTATAGCATTCGATAACCTGATTGAAAATAAAATACAGAATAAAAAATTACAAGAAGAGAAGTTAGAATCTGAAAAAAATGAAGAGAAAAAAGAAAATGAATCCTTAGACGGTGAAACTGATACCAATTCTACTGGTAATAATAATGGAACGGATAATTTAAATCATTCAAGCAATGAAGATCATAATAAAGATAAAGAAGGTGATACAAATAAAAAATAAGATAACTATAAAATAGAAAAATACATTGATATGGTGATGTCACTTACTAACTAAGATCAATAATTATTACTATATCTGTGTTCTATCTTCCATTAGAATAATACGAAATGATATATACATATTTATATATTTAATACACATATATATGATCCATTATAATATACAAAGATATATCATCTATCACTGTGGGTTTTTCTTTTTTTCTTTACTGTGTTCATATATATGTATGACTGTGCCTTTGTCTCTAGTTCTGTCTTTATTTGTTCTGAAAAGAAACAAAGAAAGTTAATAAATCAAAAAATTAGGTCTTCTTAAAGAAGCAGAAAAATTACATAAAAAAGGAATTTATAATGAAACCCTAATATTGTAGAACGAAAGAAAAAGAAAATATCTTTTATTTTTATGGAGATATTAAAAAGGAAATCCTAAACCCTAATCTTAATCAGTTCAGGAGTTTGTTGAAATTTTTACCAACTAGTATGAAACCAATAATAACATATCACAATTAGGATGCACCAACCTTACTTAGATTATATCTGCTGAATCACAAGAACTTTTGTCAAGTCTGTAACAAAATACATGTATAGAACTGTGATTACAAACATATAAACTAGGTGATATACGATTATTATTACTATTTTCTATATCGCTATTGATAGACAGAAATTAAGGAGGGTGCATTAAACGGTTTCAAACTATACTACTTACATATACATCAAATTTCTTCTTTATAGCTTTAGTTTATTCTTCTCCATTAATCTTTTGAGCAAAATTCATTTTGTCAATTCGCAATTGGCTTTTTTCCTCTCTCTTTTTGATGATACAAAGGTGTGGGTATATATACTACAGATCAAATATACTCCTATTTAGGACTAATTGGCACAGATTAAGAAACTTCCACAGATGTCGAATAGTTTCTAATAAGACAGGTTTAAAAGATTTATCAATAAATAGTATTTTCATACAAAACCATCAAGAGGACTTATATGCAAACACAGCAGAGATTAACTTCACTCCAAATATTATATGTGCCAAAAAGATAAATCGTTCCAAATCCACCACTGCGAATACAGACGATTCATCCCAGCATAATAGTAAACATAATTTAGAAGAATTTGCCCTATCGTTGCGTTGTACTGATTCCTCAAATAAAGAAACTCAATTAAATTCTATCAAAACCACCGAGACAATATCCAACAAGACTACCACTAATACTACTAATTATGATTCAATCCATACTACAGATTTACCATTTGATATTAAATTTGTTGATAAAACAACTTGTACAAGACAATCCATAACTGATAAATATAAGGAAATTCAATTATTAAAGAAGGGTCCTATAACTTTTCCGATGTTAAAAAAATATTATATTACTCCATACATACAGTTAAGTAAACCAAGATTAACTATCTTAGTCATGTTAAGTGCTATTTGTTCTTATGCATTGTCACCTAATGCTGCTTCAATATTACAACTACTAAGTTTAACAGTTGGTACAACATTATGTTCCAGTTCAGCTAACGCAATCAATATGGGGAGGGAGCTTGAATTTGATAGGCAAATGATAAGAACTCAGGCGAGACCTGTGGTAAGAGGATTAATCTCACAAAGGGAAGCTTATTTATTTGCTACTGTTATGGGAGTTCTCGGTGTGAGTTCCTTATATTATGGAGTTAATTCAACCGTAGCATTACTTGGTGGTCTGAATATCCCATTATATTCTTGGATATATACTTCATTAAAAAGAAAATATATCATCAATACTTGGGTTGGAGCTATTGTAGGTGCCATTCCACCATTAATGGGCTGGTGTGCGGCAAGTTCACTGACCGACCCTGCGGCATGGATCCTGGCTGGTTTATTATATGCGTGGCAATTCCCACATTTTAATGCTTTGTCACATAGTATTAGAAACCAATATAAAAACGCTGGCTATGTCATGACTGCATGGAAGAACCCCAAATTGAATGCTAGAGTATGTTTAAGATATTCACTTTTGATGTTTCCATTATGTTTTGCATTGGTCTATTATGATATTACTGACCCATACTATGCGATTGATTCCTCGTTAGCTAATCTATGGTTAACCTACTGGTCTTTTAAATTTTACTGGCAACAAAGATATAATTATTCAAAAGGGATTTTGAAAGATAAAATAAAATTTAATGAAGGGATGAATTTAGCTAATCTTTATGCTAGAAAAACAATGCTAGCTAGTGTCTTGCAATTACCTGCAGTATTTATTTTGGCAATTCTTCATAAGAAAGGAAGATGGGATTGGATATTTAATAAAAATCAGCTGGCACTGAAACCGTAAAAACATCTCATCTACTTACTAACAAACTCATTCACACGATAAGGATTAATTGAAACCAGATATAAACTTGCACGGTTTTCTAATTATGTATATCAATACCTTATACAATACTCATGTAAATATGGTTTATTTCATTTATTACTGTAGTTAGGATACAAATTTTATATATTATTTACAGGTACAACTACTGTATGTGTATAGTATGTGGAATTATAAACATCATTCATGGTTTTCTTTTATTATGTTTTATTACAAACTCTTCGACTTTTGGCAGTTATTAATTATTTCTTTTGTTGACTTTCAAGGAAATTCTTAACCCTTTCACTAATCAGTATCTTATCTTCCTCTGTCAATTTAGGTCTCTCAACATTCATTAACTGATCTTTCATAGATAATGCAACTTTCTCAGATTCAGTCATTGGCATCTTTGGTTTAACTAAATATTTCAAATCGTTAGCAGTAATCTTACCGCGTCTATATTTAGATTTTGGATTCCGTATTGTCAAGAATGCATTATTTGGAATAGAATTTCTAACTACACTATCCACCCAAAAAGTTTGTTCTCTAGTGACTTCTGGTGCCGTTGCTAAACTTCCATCCTCAATTGGTTCAGGTCTTGGCCATGGGATAACTAAATCTGTTTGACCAAAAACACATCTGTATGGTAAAACTTTTTTATAGTCTTCATCATAGTATTTACCCTTAAAAACAATATTCTGTATGGCAACTGTTTTAAGTTTGCTTGGATCAGATTCATCTTCAACATCAGCGACTAATCGTAAATCGCATTGTCTCATTGCTTTTGGAATATCCACCACATGAGAGGTTTGTCCCTCTTGCCAATATTCCTTTGGAACAACAACTTGTTTACTAGGACCATTTTCATCTAAAAGATAACCATTGGTGTGTTCATCTCTACCTTTGATAACACAAATATTACCTTTATGCTCACCATTGACAATGACTACTCTATCACCAGGTAAGAATTTCCAATCTTGTTCAGTTTTGAATCTCTTGGCTTCGTCTACAATGGGTAAATCTGGTCTCATAAATTCAGGCAATGATTGCAGTCTTTGAGCCTCTTTAGATTTGGCATATTTATCTACTGGATTATTTACTCTATCAAGGATACGGGTACCTGCTTTCGAAATATGCCTATAATTAAATGACATATTGTTTTCGTTTTCCTTTATCCTCCTCCTTCTTCTTCTTCCTTAATCGTACTTATTTCTTATTTATTCAAAACTTTAAAGTGTAGCTATAACTTTGCCTAAAAGTGTAGTAACTTATAGATAATTCAACTAGCAACTGAGTTCTCAATCAACCAATGACTAAATCATTTAAAGAACTAAACAAATGTATCTTCACCCCTCTCGTATGTCAAATTCTTCGATCTTTCCAATTTTTTCAATCTTAAAAAAAAAACAAAGAGTAAAGCCCAAATTTCTACAAAACCCGATCAATTAGGTATTTTACTCAAAGATAAAAGCCAAGAGACTAGAAGAAATATTAAAGAATGAAGAAGTATAAGCAGAGATTGCATGAGCAAGTATGGATGTTGGATAAGCAATAAAGATCTAAAATGAACATGCTACTTATACGTGAAAAAGAAAAAAAAGTAAATAGTAAATTATCTTGTTAGGAGGTCATAGAAATGTCTCAATGGAGGTTAAACTAGATGATAGAGTGTTCGTAGGGGGCACCATCAATGATTTTGCTACTGTTAAATTCTATGGGCTAACTGATTTTGCTGAAGGATACTGGGTTGGTTTAGAATTAGATAATAAAATTGGGAAGAATGATGGAAGTGTCAACGGAGTTCGATATTTCAATATGGCCGATAGAGAAGATTTTTTGAACCATGGCTTATTTACTAGGGTAGAACAGATCAGATCGATCACTGAGGCCGAAAGCCAACTGTTATCCAAATTAAATCAAACAACTAATCAATTGGCTGTATTAATTAACCAGCAGAAAAAAATTAAACAATCCTATGAGTCACAAATCGAAGATTTAGTTTCAACAATCAATAATTTAAGTTTACATGAAACTGATTTTCTCTCAAAAGAAAATGAATTAATGGATAAATTGGAGAAATTAAAGGAAGAGAATCTTAATTTAAGACAAGAGTTATTAGTTTGGAAAACTTTAGAGGATGATTCTAACGGTCCCATAAATTTGAATGACATTGATGTGAAGAAATTATTCACTCAAAATAAACAGTTTCAAAGAATAATTGAAAATTTGAAAGATTCATCCAATGATGTAATTAGACAATATGAGAAATCACTTGAGGATAATACTAATCTAGTGAAACAGAATATAGAATTGAATAATAAAGTTTCAGAATTGAGTCTTGAAAATAAACATAGTACAGTATTAATAACAGAATTAAAAGAACGGTTAGACTCAATAGATCAATCTGATAATATTATACAGTATTTAACAGAGACAAACAATGATTTAACTGTTAACATTAATGAATTAAATGGTAAACTAAGTGAAAAGGATGCAATTATTGAGGAATTAAAATCCGCACATTCAAATCAAGACAAAATTCAATCTGAAATGGATGCACTGAAGCATGAATTGAACCTTACCATCAGTATCTTGGAATCAGAATATGAAAAGGCAATTATAGTTACTGATGAACTTAATAATTCAAAGAATAAAATTGCTGATTTGAAAAACCAAAACATTGTTTTAAAAAGGGAAATTGAAAGAATGAATTTATATAAAAAAATTGGTAAATTTATCTTAAATAAGTCTGATAATATATCGCTAGATTTATTTTTAATTCAATTCCAAATATTTCAAATTATCTTAAGCTGGAGAAATTTTAACAAGGAAGAAGAAATTAATTTTCAGTTGAATCTTTATTTGCAAATAACATCAAGTATTGCAACTTATTTAAAAAGAACAGACAACATTAATCTAGTTTATGAAATGAATATGAATAATATTTTGCAGGATCTTGTTAACTTATTTAAGGATTGGAATAATTGTTTGTTGAATGGAAATAACGTAGTTCATTTAAATGATTCACATCTTAACATTATTTTTGATACGATGACGAGACTTTTATCTTCTGATGCTGCAGAGAACTACAACTCTAATAACAAACTTGAATTTTCTGTTATTGCAATTGATGATATTTTCAAGAATATAATTCCCAAAGTACTAACAAATTTATCGAAAACTGTCGATAAAAAGATTATGCATCACGTATATGATAAAATTTCCAATATAAATAAGAAATTGGAAAGTTTATTAGGAATCTTTAGGAATCAATCTAAAATTTTTTCTGATGATTTTGAAATAAATATATTTAAGTCTATAATAGAAGAATTTTTTCAAATCTTAATAAGTATTCCAAAGGATGATGGTAAGGAGTTCATTAATATAATAAATAAATTTAATAATTATTTACTTGAAATAGAAATAATGATTAACCAAAACACTAATATGGTCACCAACATTACAGACTATGAATTATCAACAATGACTATTCCAAAAATCAAAAAGATATCAGATAGTGATAGCTGTACTGTATATCATGATGATATTATGCAAGAAGCTGTGAAAGAACGAGCAGAACAAGAACAATTAGTTAATGAATTACAGTTAAAAATCAATGTTTTAACAGAAAAAGCTAATGAATCCAAAATTAGAGACAAAATAAACATTGAGTTAAAAGATGAGATAAAAGATTTAACTGCAAAATTAGATGAAGAGAACTCAAAAGTACGGAATTATACTAATGAGATAAATGAACTGAAAAAGGATTTAAAAGAATTGAAATTTGATAATATACAAATAATTAAGGATAGAAAATTGATCAATAACTTTTTAACTATTGATGAGCTTAATAAAATGGATCTATTAACAGAGATACATTATTTAAAGGACAATGTATTGAATAAGATGCAAACCGATAATTTTAAAAAAAAGTCGGTAAATAAACCGCTAGAATGGTTACGTAAGGATGAACTATTATATGAGAAGAAACAAACATTGGACCATAGTTCTCTATTGCACACTGATCAATTGGATATAAATATGGACCGATTATTGAAAAATCTTTCTAAATTGGTGGACGAGGTAATACTACATGATCTTCCAATCAACAAAGATAAAGACAATAAAGTTTTCAATAAAATCCAAAGATATGACAACATTGTGAAGAATAGTATAAAAGAATTCTAAGTATCAATAATCTTGGAATCTGAGACAGAAACATCGTTCTTATTAGTAATGGTAATGAACTCTATGACTTGGATTTTCGGTGAACTGGCCATTTGGGGGCCTTTTCGATGGAAGACTCAGGTTGAAGAAACTCGAGTACTGTAAATAACAAATATTCTACAATACAACATAATACAAGTAAGGGTCTTGCCCACCTACCATTATCTCTATAGTATACTCTTTTCAACATTATATACCAATTTTTATCATTTGATAAAGTGTCATTCATTATTTGATCATAAACTTTCAAAGTCCTCCTTGCAATATCCATCCAGTCGTACATTTGCTCGACCTCTTTGTGGAAAGTGAAGGTATCGACACTGCCTGATCTAAACAAAGCAATAGCTTTATTGGTTGCATCGACCAGACTTGAAACAGAGGTTTCCATTGCGTAGACAGTCATATGGTCTGGTAACACTTCAGGGATTCCACCGACATGTGTTGTGACGATCAATAAGCCACAAGACGCTGCTTCGACAAGCACAGTGCCGAAGGCTTCAGTCAAAGTTGTGTGTAAGTAGATATCGCCTTGGCACAAGACATTTCTAATATTCTCATGGGCCACAGCACCTAGTAGGGTGACTCTATCCTGCAGTCTAAAGCTTTCCACTGTTTGTTGTAATTCAACGAACTTAGGGCCATCACCGGCCAGAATGAAGTTGACATCTGGATGTAATTGACAGATTTGAGGTATAATTCGGATGATTAGGTCTGCACCTTTATTGGGGAACAATCTAGAAATGGCCACAATTGTGACAGTTCCATCATTCTTCTTTTTCAATTTAATGTCATTAACCCATGTGGTACTAGAGTCAGGGTCGGGGCTAGAGAGATGTCTATTATTATTATTATTATTATTATTATTATTATTATTATTATTATTGTTGTTGTTGTTGTTGTAGTTCAAAGGTTTAAATTCGTCACTAATTACAGCGTTCGGTATAACAGAGAGTTTAGCTGGATCCATATTACCTCTAACAATCATATTATCTTTACAAATATTAGAGACACAAATGACTCTATCGACGTTAGCCAAGGTGAACAACAACAGTTTGTTTAATAGAATGGAGCCTAGGACAGAGAACCCGTATAAAGAATGATCAGTGAACACGGTTTTTAAACCTAAAGTGTTTGCATGTACCAGAGATTCTTGAGCCATTGCACTCCCACTACCATGGCCGTGAACGATATCTATTCTTTCACGTAACATGATATGTCGTAGGATGGGAGCCATTGAGAATACAGATGGGAAAGTAGTTTCTCTGTGTAAGACAAATAAGGGAGTGTAATATATTTTCAATCCATTTGTCAAGTACCGTACACCTAATCTTTCGTTGTGATATGAATGTGTTATGATAATAACGTTGTGACCTAGAGATATTAGGTTTTGTGCAAGATGGTATATATGGATTTCCACACCACCTAGCTGTGGATAAAAGAAATCGCATATCATAGCAATGTTATAACCCATCTTAATCGAATTGTGACTAATAAATAGTTAGATATTGTATTAGTTGTATAGAATATAGATAGGGAGAGAGATAGGTATATATATATATATATATATATATATATAATTCTCTATTCGATTTAGACAAGTTTTTATTTGATGCTCTTTCCTTCCTTTTTCTTTTTCATCTTTTTTATTTTTTTTTCTAAGATTATTGTTTAATGTTATTTTTTTTTATTTTTTATATTCACCCGAATCGTATAAATAAATATACATACAAGTCTATTCGATTTCTACGATATGTTACGAAGAAAAACAAGTTTCAGGTATATATATATGGTACCTGTACATCAAACAGAGAAAGAAAAGTTTGTTGCGATGGAACATGAGAATGCTTTTAATTTATCAATTTGTAAGTTTGTACTGTAAGCTTTTCCCATACATACGTGTAGTAATAAATAGACATTAGTACGGGGAAAAAACATGTGTTTGTTCTATATTATTTACCAAAACCCTTCAAATATATAGTAAAGACAAGAAAAGATAAGATAAGATAATGAAAGAGAGATGTATATTGCTTTGTAGATTGTTCTCTGGGTTCCTCTCCTCTTTCACTGAAGGACGGCGGACCAATGGAACAACGCCCACATAGTAAAAACGAAACAATAAGAGGGGGGATGCCAATCAAAGAAAAGAAAAGAAAAGAAAAGAAAGAAAATAACAGACCAAAATAGTTTCACATTCATGTTGTTTTGATCCAAAAGAAGAGGAAGTAAGAATCAATCAATACAAACACATCTTATTGATCGTCCCAGCTCATTCCGTCCCGTCCACCAATCAAAACAAAACAAAAAACCCCGAGATATTTCTAGTTAAGGGGAGAAAAAAAAAAGGAAAAAGAAAAAAAAGAAAATAACAAAATTAGGGGTTGCAGCATAATCTAATTCTCCAAAAACAAATGAAAGAAACAAAAGAAAGTAACATCATTCTATTCTACTATTTCTTTTCTTCTTTTTCTTTCAATACACACAAAACACGCTCTTTGTGTGTATTCAGCTCTTCATATTTGCCCTACCTCTTGGAGAACATTTCACAAGATTTAGAAGATTTACCTAGATGTTCTCTCAAGTTATATTATAAATACACGTACACACACGCAAATACACACACACATATATATATATATATATATATAGAGAGAGAGAGAGAGAGAAAGAGAAGTCATTTAGTACACTTGATGTTAGAATACGTTGCTATACTTACATTCTGTACTTATTGTCGTCTCCACTGTGTAAATCCTACATTACATTATATTACTGTTGTGCTGTTTGACGTGTTGTCGTTGTGTTGTGTTGTGTTGTGTTGTGTTGTGTTATGCTGTGTTCCTACTGGTGTCACACTCTCAATTTTGCTGTTTTTATTTTTACTTTCTTTTTTTCCTTCATTTTTTTCGATTTGTTTTTTTCACTTTTTTCCCTGTTCTGCTTCGTCCAATAAATCGACCTTGTTGAATATTATTTGTTTGATTTTCTTGTTTATATACTTTTATTTATGTATTATTTATTTATTTATTTATTTTGTTCCCTTGTCAGTTTTTCGTTATTCCTTACCTTTGTTCACAATCCTCTTTTCTCATCCTCTCCTTGTCACTCCTTCTAATTTTTTTAATTGGAAAAGAATATATATACACAAGTTATTACTATTGTGACTAATAGTGGTAGTAGTAATATTATCAGTATTAGTATCAGTATTAGCACTACCAACATTATCTCTTGCTTTTCTCCTTTTTCTTTTTCTTTTTCTTTTTTTTTTTTTTTTTTTTAACAACAAAGTTAGAATAAAATAAAATAAAAAAGGTAGGTTCCTTCTTTCCCTTCCTCTCATATCTTTCACTTCACAAATATATACATACCATACCATACCATACATAGAAAAATATATAGATTTCCCCCTTTAGAGCAAAAAAGAACATCTCTCTCAACACAACATATACATAATTACCAACCACAACAAAACAAAACAAAAATAATAAACTAACTAAATTCTATTTAATTAATATTCTATTATCTATAACATTTATCATTCGACAAAATGTTATCTTTACGTACAAGGTGTCATGCACATAGAAATAGTTTATTTAAACTATCTTTAAATTTTCTAAAGACAAGAGCAGCTTTCTCCACAACCACATTTAACAATTTGGCTCAACCAAACAACAGCAGCAGCAGTAGTAGCAGCAGCAGTTTTAGCAAAGACTACCACATTATCGACCATGAATATGACTGTGTTGTTGTTGGTGCCGGTGGTGCCGGTCTTCGAGCAGCTTTTGGTCTGGCTGAGGCTGGGTTTAAGACCGCTTGTATCTCCAAATTGTTTCCAACCAGATCACACACAGTTGCCGCTCAAGGTGGTATCAACGCAGCTTTGGGTAACATGCATCCAGATAACTGGAAATGGCACATGTATGACACCGTCAAGGGCTCTGATTGGTTAGGTGACCAGGACTCTATCCATTACATGACCAGAGAGGCTCCAAAAGCCATCATCGAACTGGAACATTTCGGTATGCCCTTCTCGAGAAATGAAGAAGGTAGAATCTATCAAAGAGCCTTTGGTGGGCAATCCAAGGAATTCGGTAAAGGTGGTCAAGCCTACAGAACTTGTGCTGTGGCAGACAGAACTGGTCACGCAATGTTACACACCCTATACGGTCAGGCTCTAAACCATGACTGTAACTTCTTCATTGAATTCTTCGCCATGGATCTTTTGACCCATAATGGTGAAGTCGTCGGTGTGATCGCTTATAACCAAGAGGATGGAACCATCCACAGATTCAGATCTCACAAAACCGTCATCGCTACCGGTGGCTATGGTAGAGCCTACTTCTCTTGTACTTCAGCCCATACCTGCACAGGTGATGGCAATGCCATGGTCTCACGTGCCGGTTTCCCACTGCAAGATTTGGAGTTCGTTCAATTCCATCCTTCCGGTATATACGGGTCCGGTTGTTTGATCACCGAAGGTGCAAGGGGTGAAGGTGGTTTCTTACTAAACTCTGAAGGTGAAAGATTCATGGAAAGATACGCACCAACCGCCAAAGACCTTGCTTCCAGAGACGTCGTCTCAAGGGCCATCACCATGGAAATTAGAGCAGGCAGAGGGGTCGGTAAAGACAAGGACCATATGTACTTACAACTCTCTCACTTACCACCAAGTGTCTTGAAGGAAAGACTACCAGGTATATCCGAGACTGCTGCCATCTTCGCAGGCGTTGATGTCACTAAAGAACCAATCCCAATCTTACCAACCGTCCATTACAACATGGGTGGTATTCCAACTAGGTGGACTGGTGAAGCCTTGACCATTGACCAAGAGACCGGTGAAGATAAGGTCATCCCAGGTCTTTTCGCTTGTGGTGAAGCCGCTTGTGTTTCTGTTCACGGTGCCAACAGATTAGGCGCTAACTCTCTATTAGACTTAGTCGTCTTTGGTCGTGCTGTCGCTCATACCATCAGTGATACTTTACAACCCGGTTTACCACATAAACCTCTCCCAAACGATATCGGTAAAGAGTCTATTGCTAATCTAGATAGAATAAGAAACGCTAGCGGTTCCAGACCAACCTCTGAAATTAGAATGAAGATGAAAAAGACTATGCAAAGGGACGTCTCTGTCTTTAGAACACAGGAGACTTTAGATGAAGGTGTAAGCAATATTATCGCCGTCGCTGATTCTTTCAAAGATGTGGGCACCACAGACAGATCCATGATTTGGAACTCCGACTTGGTAGAAACTTTAGAATTACAAAACTTATTGACTTGTGCTAAGCAAACTGCTGTATCTGCTGCTGCAAGAAAGGAATCTAGAGGTGCTCACGCCAGAGAAGACTATCCAAAGAGAGATGACGAGAACTGGATGAAACATACTTTATCTTGGAATAAAGATATTTCTGATCCAGTTACTTTGAAATATAGAAATGTTATCTACAAAACCTTGGATGAAAATGAATGTCCATCCGTTCCACCTGCTATTAGGTCTTATTAAAGTGGTTCTGATAATAACTACTAACAATAATGTAATAAAAAAATAAAAATAAAAAAAAAAGAATTATTATTATTATTATTTTATAATATACTGTCAATAGTAAAAATAAGAATGTATGAAAGGAGGAGGAAATAGCTCATTATTTCATTCATTATTTATTTGCATCTTTCAACTGTTAATATTTTCAAATATTCTATTTTGTTCAATATCTCATATTCTTTCTTTTATTTTCATTGCTATTTTTTTCAATGCTAAATGTTTTTTTTTTTTTATTTAATTTGTATATAATATTTATTTATTTATTTATTGATAACATACTTATCTATTTATTCATTTATTTTAAAGATTGTTGAACTCTTTGTCTTAATTTCTCTTCCATCCTTCTACGATATGGGTCAATTTTTGAAGGTTGCTGTTTTTTGGTGATTTTATCAATGATAAGGGACTTTATATTGTCAAAGTTTTGTGAATACCATATCTGTGTTAAAGAGCCAGCTAATTTACATACTTTTACTGGATTCAAATTGATAATACATGGCTGCTCCTTGATATGTAGCATGATCTCAATTAAATCGTCACTATCTACACATTCTTCATCGTCCACTTCAGATAATAAAATATCGTTTAAATGCAAAATAATCATCACTATTAAACTTGCCATATATATCTTTATGGGGAAAGTGAAAGTCAATAAATGATCCCAGATTATATAAACTTTTTCCATCGGCAATTCCCTCAAAAATAATAATCGTGTCCATCTAATTAACCAAATCATGTTGAAATGTCTGTTTCTTGTAATATCATTATTTTCTGTTGTCGCAGTGTTTGTTTCATTATAAAACAATTTGTAAATCTTTGGTGAACACTGCTCTAACATTCTAGCAAAAATTGTCTCCTCCCATTGAATCAGATTTGCTTCATTATAGAAGATCGGTTCGATTTGGTTCATTAAAGTTTCAAATACAACTAATGTGTTCTTCATATATGATTCTTTATTTGTAGTAACAGGATCATATATTTGTAAAAAAATCAAGCCCAATATTTCATGGAATCCTTGTTTATAATAATATTTCAAACTATACAAATCTAAATGATCATATTTCATATTATGATTATTATTATTAATGGAAACATTGATATTATTTAACGTACCACCAATACCACAATGACTGGTATTACCAGTAGTCATGATATGTGTACTATTATTATTCTTTTGTAAGGAGAGATGAACTAAGTAATTGAACAGAATTTGTCTCATTTCTGCATTAACTTTAGGTTCCCTAAATATGTCATCAATAATCAGGCGTGAGAGATCCAAATCAATAATTTCCAAAGTTTCTTGCAAATTTAAAGAATCGGTTTCATCATCATCATCATGATTATCATACTGATGAATTGAATGTATGCGATTAGAGTTATAATTGTGATCGTGATGATGGTGCTGATTTGAAGATTGTCGAAGTGGATGTATGTAAGTTTCATGTGGCGTTAACCTTCTTATTCCCTGTGACAATTTCTTAATTGGTAACTCTAAAGAACTAATTCTTTTATGATGATTCGTGGTGGTGATACTATGTGTATTGGTATTGTTACTAGAATAATTGGATGATATGATAGGTACGAGTAACAGATCAATATTATTGTTAAGATATCCCGCATTTAAAAAATTAGTCTCATTTTCCAAGACAGTCAACACTAAAGTCTTCCAAATCCATCCTCTAGTACGTCTATCAAATGAAGTAAATGCACGATTACCACAGTTGTCATTATCTAGAAATGATAGTGAGTTAGAATTAGTATCGGAATCAGGATCAGAATCAGAATTTGATTGAATTTTATATATATTACCTTCCCATATGCCTTCTTGGATCAATTGGTCCCTATTTGGATATTTCTGTATGACTTTTTGTAATAGATAATCACTCATATATAATTATGCTATTTATCACTATTCTTAAATTATTTTCTCTTTTTTTCTATTGCTCACTTGCCAGCTTGTATATAAATAATCATAAAGAGAGGGGATCCATATATATACATGCGTACATATAAATCGATGCTTTTATTGTAAGATGTCGTTTGATCTTGCATGAACCTTTCTCGAGATCAGGGTTTTCCAGTTCTGGCAGGCAGGCAAGAAATAAAGGGATAGAGAAGAGAACATCAGGACTCAACTCAAAAGAAAATGGAAAGCGGGACAATTCGAACGCCAGCCTTATTTCTGCTCTCCTCACCCTTTCTTTTTTCTTTTGTCTTAAATTTGTTATTGAAAGAAAACAGAATAAAACAACAAAGAAAAAACAATATAATACAAAAAAAAAAAAAAAAGAAAAAAAAAACAAAAAGCGAAAGAAAAATACATGAGTTCCGCGGATATTATCAACAAAACAAAAAATAAAAAAAAAGAAATTATACAATGAAAATTTCGTATAACATGATTGAAAAAGTATATTTATTTTTGTATATGAGTACTTGCATATTGATGTATTGTATTTTATGTAGAATTATCTATTGTTGTATTTATCAACGATTGTTCTGACTATAAACTAACATTCTTAGTCTATTTAAAGAAATAAAGGTATTAGTGGAATTACAACGTTTTGTGGTTCATATAAATATGTGTTTAAAGTTTAACGACATAACAACATAAAGATAAAGCAGCAGCTGCTATTAATTAGAGTAGCAAGTGGTTCTCAACTATTAGCATACGTGCCAACACATGATTATATAGATGATAAAGTGCCACGTATCTTCAGGAAAATAGAAGCAATGGAGTAAGTATAACTGGATTTATTATAGATATATACTTTGTGGGCAACAAAGATAGAGGTTATATTTTCTATATATAGATCCAGTAAAATATTCGACTTATTTGAGTATTCTTTATATATTTTTTACGAACGTATTGTTTTTGCTGCATGTATTGTGTTTCTCATATGAAACAATAGTTCTATAGTAAAACCGATTGTCTATGTTTGTTTTGTTTTCCTCACGTTATCAACCGTCTTTTCTCAAGGGGAAGGAAAAAAATTTTGCAAGAAGGGGAAAACACAAAACAAAAAAAAAAAAAGAAATACTGTTGAAACGATCGTTTGACTAAATTTACAAAGGGGGAAATACCAGAGAACATAAAAAAAGGAATTTGGTTTAGAAGAAGACGAAGAAGGAAGAGAAAATAAGGAAACACTTACTTGTTTCAAAAAGAGTATATGATCAATCATTTTTTCGATCTTCTCTTCGCTGCAGGTTGTGTGCCATTTGATGCACTATACCTTCTCTTGTTATGAAAAAACATATCTTGGTTCTATTGATTTGAAAGTCGTTCCCCTACTTCAACTCATTTGTGCGCTTTTTTATAACATATGTATGTTTTGTGGAAACCCTATGTATTATTTTTGATCATTTGAATTCACTTTAACATTCAAAAGCACATATATATCTATATATGTATATAATATTATCTCTTCACACTAGCAAGAAAAATAAATAAATATTTATAAAAAAAAGTGTGTCGTTGTAACACTTAATTTCCTTATTGACTCAACCAATCTCACAATTCTTTCTATTTTTTCTTCTTTCTGTTCTTTTATCATTAATATTGTTATTATTATTCTTTTTACTTATTCATTTCTTCATTTGATTTATAATAAAATGGACTCTAAAGAAACTCAAACATACTTCAAAGAACATAATATCCCCTTTTTGGATGTGGACTGGTTCATCAGTTCAAAGAAAATATCTAAAAAATCAATATCTAAAAAAATAAACGAAAGCATTAATCCAATCGCTAACACAGATATATCATCGACTAATGATCCCCAACAATTATTGCATAGAAGAAATACTAATCCTGATTTATCAACATCGTCTAAGTCTACCTCTACCCAAATAAATGGCAGCAGTCCAAGACAACAAAATGATAACACGTCTGACATCACAACAGCTTCCTCTTTATTCAAAGCTAAATATTTAGACAAAAGTCAAGATAACATAAGGAACAACGACCATACAGAAAATAATTCTTTTTATGTTCCTTTGAGAAGAACTAAATCGTTATCTGCTGCTAGTTCTTCACCACATAAGATGCAACAATCACAAGAACCACCCCGACAACAACATGAAAAAAAATTGGGCTTCTTCAGAAGTTTATTCAGTAGAAGAAAATCTACATCCACTCCACCTTCTCAATTTAAATTGAAACATGATTCTACTTCTTCTCCTTCTTCTAATACTAATACTGATAGGAATGACTCTGATAATCCTTTGCCTAAAGTAAACCCTCTACCTGTAAATAATACCACCAAAACATCTACATCCAGTCAAACTCCAAACATCACAACTCCTCCTTCCGGCTTAAACCCATTAACTAGATCTAAGACCATATCAGACGGATTTGATAACTCAAATCATCATCACCATCACCATCATGGTCACTATGATGGTTCCACCACTTCTTTCTCAAACAGTGTTGATATCTTAAGCGAAACAAATCTAAATGAATTACCCAATGCCCATTCTGATAATAATGACCCCAGATTAACAGAATTTCTAGAATATTATAAAGCCAGAAATTACTCTATTGCTGCATTCAAAGAAAAAAATCCATATAATATCACAAATACTAAACCAAAAAGGGCCATGTTTACGATTAATGAACATTTAGTAGAAAATTCAGGTAATGATGGTGATGATGATAATGATGATGATGATAAAGCATCAAATAACGAAATAGAGAAATCTAAAAGATTTGATGCTAGAGGTAGACCCCTGCCATCTCATCCTGCAAAATCCAAATTACCATCTGCACTCAAGAAGAGTTCAGTCGATACAGATAAGATTAACGATGACAGTAATTCATATTTGTCTTCAATAGATAGAGTTAAAAAAAGATTGGATAAAGTTGATACAAGTACATCCACAATTTCATCCGTTTCATCTAATTCACCATCCTCTTCCAAGAGATTTGGTGCGTTTTTGAAAAGGGTCACATCATATGGTGCTTCAAATGATTCTGGTAATGAAATAGTTTCGCAGGATTCCGAATCAAATGTCTCAGCAATGCACAAAAATCAAATATATCCTAAAAAACAAGAAGAATTTGATCCTTCAAAGGCTGTAACAGTTCCAGGTCTAGAAAATGAAAAACCTCTAAAGCATGTTACGTTTGCCGCCAACACATATTTTAATGATCCACCCCAACAAATTTGTTCTAAAAATCCAAGGAAGGGTGAAGTGGAAGTTAAACCGAATGGTGCTGTTATTATCCATAGACTAACTCCTCAAGAAAGAAGAAAGATTATGAAAGAATCAAGCTGTGGTATTGTAGTTGGTGGATCTGGTCAATTGAAACTATTAGTTCCAGAGGAGGATATTGAGGAACCAATTAATAACAATGACAATAATGATTTAGAAGATCGTGGGAAAGCTTCCATGGATGATACAGATCCTCAAATGAGGTCAGTTAAATTGGCTGCAGCAGAGGCAGCAGCAGAAGCTAGAGGACAGGCAGCGCCTAATGAATTATGTCGTACTATCACCAATAATGAAGAAGAAGTTGTTGTTAGTCAAAGTGCATCTCACTTTACTATTGATAAACCAATGGTTAGTAGGCGGTCTTCTAATAACTTATCATCCTCTAATTCTTTAGATTCACTGTTGTCTCATACGTCTCAATTGTCTAACGATATTGATCCAGATAAGGAATCTATTTTTCCTCCACCAGATTTGAAAATACCCCATGACATTGTATATACAAGATGTTGTCATTTAAGGGAAATTTTACCTATTCCAGCAACTTTGAAACAACTAAAGCCAGGCTCCACAGACCCAATCTCCTCATTACAATTGCGTAACCCACGTCCTTCAATGGTGGAAGTCCTTTCATTCAGTGATTTTATTGGTGTGGTTCCCATTCTATGTATTACTTTAGATGGTGTTCATTTGACTGCTGAGATGCTAAGAATCATTTTAAGTTCTTTGATTCACAAAACATCTTTTGAAAAGTTGTCCTTAAGAAACACACCATTAGATGAAGAAGGTTGGAAAATTCTGGCACAATTTGTATCTAAATGTAAATCCCTTAGTGCATTGGATTTGACAATGGTACCAAATATTAAAACGAATGTACAAAAACCATCAAAGTCATCTTTAAAGAATGTATTACCAAGAATGGAATGTAGAATGGAAGACAGATCTGATATGGATTGGGATTTATTGACAGCTGCTATCGCATTTCGAGATGGTATAGATGAAATTGTTTTGGCTGGTGCCAAGATGTCTTTAACTCACTTCAAAACTTTTATTGAAATAGCCTGTGTGAATTCTACTAGATTAGGTCTGGCATATAATGAATTGTCTAACCAACAATGTGCTATCCTGGCTCAGTGGATAGTCCATTCTAAAGTTACTGGGTTGGATATTGGTTTTAATGATTTACAAGGTAAATTATCACCATTCTGTGATGCATTATGGGATAAGATCAATAATAAAGGTGAAAAGAACGTTTTCAAGTATTTGTCATTGAATGGTACAAATATAGAAGTGAAGGAAAATGATACAAGTGAGAGTAATGAATTTTTAAAGTTACTGAGTATAATGTGTTATTCGGAGAATTTGAAGTATTTGGATCTTTCAAATAATCCAAAGATTTTTCCATACTGCTTACCGACCTTAGTTGATTGTTTACCTGTTTTTGTAAATTTAGTTAGATTACATTTGGATAATGACAAATTAGGAAGAACTGCTATGGTTACATTATTTGAAGCGTTACCATTGTGCAGAAAATTAAATCATATATCTTTGATAGGTACTGAGTTGGATCTTGCATCATGTAAAGCTTTGACTGAAGCAGTTAAGAAAAGTTCTTCATTAATTACCATCGATCTTGATTGGGCCTATGTTCCTGATAACATTAAGGAGCAGTTGTCATTATATGCAATGAGAAATATCCAGAGTGAATTAGCTAGAATGAAAGAAAGTAATGAGGCAAGTAAACCAAATTTTATTAATGGTAACAAAGGAGCTAATAAAGATGATGATTCACAACAGTTACAGAGTATACAAGATGAACTAACCACTTTATTAACTGAGGACTGGTCTCATAAGAATAGAGAAGATTACAATAAGATGGTTTCTGAATTTATCCAAAAAGTTACCAAAGGCCGTGAAAAGATTCAAAAAGTTGTTATGGATTTATTTTTAATCAGACTTCAGGGTGAATTGAATTTAGAGGGAAAAGAAACTTTAATTAGATTATGTATCATAGACGCAAGTTTGGAAAAAGGTCTGAAATTATTAAAACAAAGACACTATAAAATAGCCACCGACTCAAGTTCGGGAAATTTGGCTAATAAAAGCACAAATAATGATGAAAAGAATGCTTCTGATATCTCTTTACTTGAGAATAGGACATCTGTTTTATCTTCCAGCACGTTTGGTAAAACTGGTCATTCAGTGTTGTTGCCATTTGGAAGTGAAAATATTGAAAAGACTTTTAATAGTGCAGATGATACTGTAGATTTTACAGATGAGACGCCATCTGAATTAGTGGCACCTAAAATTACACTACCTAATGTAAATAATTCCACATCTAATAATTCAAGTGATAAGGAGAGAAGTACTATGTATACTGAGATACCTCATGATATCACCAACGAGCAGAAGATTGCATTGACTACGGCAGCCAAATCAATGGATAGTGACCGAATCAAAGATTTCTTATTGAAAAGTGATATAAATACTGTCATTGGTGTCATTGATGAATTGCATAAACATGGATATCATTTCCATCACATTTTTAAAAATTCAAATCGATCTCATGATAAAACAGCAAAGATCTTTAATAAGGTTGATAATGCTGCTTCGCCTACTGAAGTAGATGCAAAATTGAGTGATATTATCCCACAAGATCCAGACAAATTTGATAAATTCATTAACAGCCAGGAGGATGAAGCTATAAGTGCAGCATATGACCAAGTGTTGGATCATTTACAAAAAATAAGAAACAAAAAACATCTGAATATACAGCAGTCTGACGAATCTCAACGGTAGCAGAAATAACAAGGAGATTTAAAATAGTTATCAGACTTTAACTTATATATTAGTATTTATTTAATAGTACATATATTAATGCAACGTTACAGTTATTTATGTATATGTAGTATGACTTTTTTTATTTTGTTCAAAGTTAATAAACTAAAACCAGTAGAGACTAATATTTAACGTAATTCTAGATAGTTTTGCTACTGCTCGATGATTTTCTGTTATGTATTTTCGAACTAAGTAATGAAGTCAAAAGGAATTTTGAAAAAACTTAAAAAATAAAAATAAAAATAAAAATACAAAAAAGAAACTTGAACATTTGAAGACTCAAAGATGAACAAAGTTATAGACATCCAGAATTTAGGGTTCGAGATTCATTAAGAGAGAGAACGATCCCATCCAATTCTATTTTCCTAGTTTTATAATATATTATATCATTGAATAAAGTATTACCAACAAGAGTACATTATATATATTGTTATTATCTACAAAGAATTCATTTTTTTAATTTTATCTTTTATTGCTACTTTTATTGATAATACTACATTGATTATTCAAAAAGAAAACAATTATCCTAGAACATACCTATTAGTATAAATAGATATATAGGAACACCCCATTAATTAGTTTTTTTATATTTTTTTTGTGAAATGTTTTCTTCATCTGCATTTGGATCCAACAATAATAATAGCAGTACCAGTAGTGGTTCAGCATTTGGCTCAGCATTTGGAAACAATAATAACAACAATAATAATACCAATTCACCATTTAGTACTACATCTACTGGATTTGGTGCATTTGGCAATACTAATAATACAAACAATAATTCTGCATTCAGTGGTTTTGGCAACAATGCTAACAATTCAAACACTGCTGCCGGAAGTATTTTTGGTACTGGAATGAACAATACAACCAATAACAGTGCTGCTGCTGCTACTACTACTACTACTGGAAATAATATATTTGGATCTAATGCTGCATCTGGTACGGCAAACCAATCTCCTTTTGGTTCTCTAAATACCCAAAATAATGCCAATGCAGGAACTTCTAACCCTTCTCCATTTGGATCCACTACCACAAATAATGGTGGTAGTACTACATCCTTATTTGGTGGTAGTGCTGTTGGTAACAATAACAATAACACAAATAATTCCACTGCTGGAGCATCTACTTTTGGCAGTACCTCAAATAGCACATCTTTGTTTGGTTCTAATTCAACTGCTAATAAACCGGCATTTGGTGGCTTTGGAACAAACACTGCTACAAACAATCTCAATAATGCAAGCACTATTGCTAGTGCTACTTCCACTACTTCCGCTACCCCATCGTTTGGTGGATTTGGTACCACTAATAATAATAATAATGCTTCCAACACATCTAGTAGTAATTTGTTTGGTAACCTATCAAAAACTGCACCAGCTACAAGTTCTAACATAGCTACAAACACAACATCTACTTTTGGTACTAAAACTGGATCTTTGTTTGGAAATACTTCCACTTCAAATTCAACCAACTCAACACAATTAAAACCATTATTTGGTGCCTCTGCTCTCACATGTGCAACTGCAGATAACAAAATCAATACTACTGCGACAACAGCTGCCACTGACAGTTCTAAGTCTACGTTTAGTTTTGGTGCTGCTACAAATAATACATCAACTGATACATCTAAACCAGACTTTAGTTTTGGTACAACTAATTCTGCTTCTACAACAGAGAAAAAGGAATCTGCTAAGCCAGCTTTCAGTTTTGGGGCTTCAACTACTACTCAAGATGAGAAAAAGAATGATTCTTCTAAACCGGCTTTCAGTTTTGGTGCAAGTAGTTCTACCTCTACAACAGAGAAAAAGGAATCTGCTAAACCAGCTTTTAGTTTTGGCACTTCATCTACTACACAGATGGAAAAGAAGGATGATCCTGCTAAACCAGCATTCAGTTTTGGTGGCAACGCTTCTGTGAATACGTCTATTGATACCAAAAAAAATGATTCAAAAGAGGAAAACAAGCCAACTTTCAGTTTTGGAGGATCAACATCATCTACTAATAAACCAAATGAAACTGGTAAGACAGGATTTTCCTTTAGTGGAGTTTCAAAGACAGAAGAAAAAAAGACAGACGAACCAACTAAGTCAACATTCAGTTTTGGTAAGACAACTGCTAATACTACAATCCCTACTACTACAACTAGTGCTGGTGCAGATTCCAATAAGAAAGATGAGTCTACAAAAACTGATAAACCATCTGGTAGTTTTTCCTTTGAAAATGTTTTAAAGAAAACAGATGATAGTGTTACTAAAAGCACAATAGAAGAAAAGAAACCATTATTCTCCATGACTGGAAATTCTGATTCTAAAACATCTGCTAAGCCATCGTTATCCTTTGGTTTCACTAAGCCAGCAACTGAAGATGAAAAGAAGACCGACAGTGTCAAATCTTCGGAATTTTCCTTTGGAGCAAAGAAAGATGAAGCTGCTGAGAAGAAGACCACTGAACCTGTAAAGACTGGGTTCTCATTTGGTGCTAAAAAGGAAGATCCTAGTTCCACCGCCACAAAGACCGGGTTTTCCTTTGGAGCTAAAAAAGATACAGAAGACAACAAGAATACCACTTCAACTACTGCTAATAGTGATAAGAAAACTGACACTACTTCTAGTACTACAACAAATGCTAATAAAACTTTGAATCCAAAAACAGTTGAAATGAAACCAGTATCATTAGATAATAAGACCTTAGATGACATAATTACTAGATGGACAAATCAATTAACCAATTCTGCTAATCATTTTGAAGCGTATTCTAAAAAGATCAACGAATGGGATGAATTACTTGTGAAAGGCGGGGAACAAATCAATGAATTATATATGAGTTCGCTGGCTACAGAACAAACTCAAAATAAGATAGATCAATCGTTACAATATATTGAAAGACAACAAGATGAATTAGAGAATTTCCTTAATAATTATGAAAAGAAGACGGAGGCCTTATTAGTAGATATATTATCCACTGGAACAAGTAATACATCGACTAATGTCAATGGTAATAATAATGATCAAAAGAGACAGCAAGCTTATCAAACAGCAGAATTGCTTGATGAAAATTTGAATTCGTTATCTTTGAACCTTTCTTCATTAATTAAAGAAATTAATGATGTTAGCAATACATTTAACAAAGTAACTAACATTAATACTAGTAATCAAGATGACAATGCACAATTAGTGAAATTGCTAAATATCCACTTAGATGCCTTAAAATCTTTAGATAATAGCGCCACCCACCTAGAACAAAAAGTACAGACCATAACTAAATGAGGATGCAGCAGTTCCTATTGTATGTTATTAGCCCATTTTAAAAGTGTAATCAGACATGTTCATACATATGTACATCCTCTTTCTCTCTCTCCCCTCTATATATATATACTGTCTGCACCTTATGTATTACTGTATATTATCATAAAAGAAATGAAAAGTTAGTGCAGAACATGAAACCAATTATGTCACCATGACAAACTTTTAAAACTGAAACACTAACCTTGAGTTCAAGTGAACTAGTTACTGGATCCCGATTAAGTATTCTTGTCATTACTGAATCCCAATTCCTCAATTTTGTACAACGCTATCAGGTAAGTTAGGGTTGGTTTAGGGCTTGTTACCTAGGGTTTTATTTTTTTTCATTTCTTTGTGATTTTTTTTCTTTTCTTTCCCTTTTCATTTCGCCCATAACCTTTGATTAATTTGGATGGTGGCAAAAACTGCAGAATAAAGAAAACTGAAAATTTTGAAGAAACTCAAGGATATGGAAAGGTTATAGTATTTGTTAGATGAAAACAATCTTTTATGATGAGTGTTTTTATGAAGTCACATTCGTCCACTATCTATTATACGATTATCTTGTACAAACAACAAAGTGAATCATAAAATACTTGTGTATAATTGTTTAAAATATTATATTGGAAAAGTTGCATGCCAAGTAGCATTATTTATCCTTATTGCATTAATTAAATAATTGATAAGGTGAACGTACAAACTATATAACACAAATAATAAAAATTTAAACTTAAACTGCTAAGATAAACAAAAAAAATAACTAATTAACGATGCCACCAAAGGAAGACTGGGAAAAGTATAAAGCACCAATCGAAGATGAAACAGAGCAAAATAACAAGAAAAAGGATGAAATGGTCCCTTTGACGGAAGGTGACATTCAAGTGTTAAAAACTTATGGTGCTGCACCATATGCAAGTAAATTGAAAGCCATTGAAAAGGATTTAAAAGATATTGAGGCAAGAATCAAAGAGAAAGGTGGCGTCAAAGAGAGTGATACTGGGTTAGCACCATCTCATTTATGGGACATAATGGGTGATAGACAAAGATTGAGTGAGGAACATCCTTTGCAAGTTGCACGTTGTACAAAAATTATAAAGGGGAATAGTGGAGATAATAATAACGGTAACACAACTAATAGTATAAATCAGGGAAATGAGAATAGTCAACCTAATAATACTAGTAGTAATGTACCATCTGCTAATGATGAGGAAGATGATGAGGAAGCTAAATATGTTATTAATTTGAAACAAATTGCTAAGTTTGTTGTTGGTTTGGGCGAACGTGTATCTCCAACAGATATTGAAGAAGGGATGAGAGTTGGTGTGGATAGATCTAAATACCATATTGAATTACCCCTACCACCAAGAATCGATCCAACTGTAACAATGATGACAGTGGAAGAAAAACCAGATGTGACATACAGTGACGTTGGTGGTTGTAAAGAACAAATTGAAAAGTTAAGAGAAGTTGTAGAATTGCCATTACTTTCTCCAGAAAGATTTGCTACATTAGGTATTGACCCACCGAAGGGTATATTATTATACGGGCCACCAGGGACAGGTAAGACCTTATGTGCTAGGGCTGTAGCCAACAGGACAGATGCCACATTTATCAGAGTTATTGGTTCTGAATTGGTACAAAAATATGTTGGTGAAGGTGCACGTATGGTTAGAGAATTGTTTGAGATGGCAAGAACCAAGAAAGCATGTATTATATTCTTTGATGAAATCGATGCTATAGGTGGAGCACGTTTTGATGATGGTGCAGGTGGTGACAACGAAGTTCAAAGAACTATGTTAGAATTAATCACACAGTTGGATGGGTTTGATCCTCGTGGTAATATTAAAGTAATGTTTGCTACTAATAGGCCAAACACATTAGATCCAGCCCTATTGAGACCAGGTAGAATTGATCGTAAAGTAGAATTCTCTTTACCTGATTTAGAAGGACGAGCAAACATTTTCCGTATCCATTCTAAATCTATGAGCGTGGAGCGTGGTATAAGATGGGAGCTTATATCCAGGTTATGTCCAAATACCACTGGTGCTGAATTAAGATCTGTTTGTACTGAGGCTGGGATGTTTGCTATTCGTGCAAGAAGGAAAGTAGCCACGGAAAAGGATTTCTTAAAAGCTGTGGATAAAGTTATTAATGGTTACAAAAAATTTAGTTCTACTTCACGTTATATGCAATATAATTAGATAGATCATTTGTTTAATCAAAGACTTATTAATTCATTTTATTCAACTCCATAGATGCTTACACACGCACATATATATATATATATATATTTAAATTTATTTAAATATCAGACGATAAGACTATATATATATATTTATTGTTTTCTGTTGAGAATGAGCGCCTTTATTCATTGGATATATAGTAAACATTCTCAATATTATATTAAACAGATTTAGTATGCAAAATTATAATAAAGTTCTTCACTTTCTTTCTCTATATACAACATAGAAATAATAATATACAAAGATTGTAAATAAGATAAAAATAATGTATGATGAAATCCTTGGCTTTATATATGTTAACATTCAGCCATTTTCCTCTACGAACAGTAAGATATTTAATAAACAAACTCAACAACTTTTGGTGACCTCTCAACAATTATTACTCAACAATTTATCGTTTAGTGTCTGCTAAAATCTTATTGTTCTATCTATTTTATCATAGAACATTCTATGTCAACATTTTCTATTTAAAATAAGTCATGCATAAACACATAAAACTTTAGGAAAGTAATTCTTATTGTTCTTTATAGATTCATTGTCTATTATTTAGCCTAACTACGTCCTCTTTTGATAACATATAAAAAAAAATCCTAAGAATCTTTATATCTTAAAATGGAATTACCTTTGCTATATTTGGTTTACACATATTAAATGAATGGTTTTCCTTTCGTAACTGCACATGCATTTCAAATTCTTCTTTTAAATCCCATTAAACATGATTTATATCAAGGATAGTTTCAAAGTTTTTTTTTTGTATACAGTTTGTTAACAAAGCTTTGAAAAATTTCTATTACACCACATTCTGTCTTATTTTGATTGAATATTTTAGTTTATTTTTCCATTTTAAGAGAAACAATAAAGGAGGAAGTTATCTAATTAATATCTTACAAAATTCATTAATTCCAATATTCAGTAAACTTATTGTTAAATACAATTAGTGTTTTCAAAATGGTGTCTATCATTTCTTGGGTGATTTTTCGAATAGTTCAATATATATATTTTATTTTAGATTTAACAATTTAAAGAAAAAAAAATTACCATTACTGTAAAAAACTTTAAATACAAAATGTGAAACACAAAATGGTGCTACTGAGAAGGGGATACACTTCTGAATAATTAACAATTATCATTAAAAATTAAGATCTGTATATATTTAATATATTGGATACTGCTGAAACAGGGTGTTCTAAAAATAAATAGACTTAGGACTACAAAACATAGTACGTAAGTTAAAAAAATTACCCTAAGGATTGAAACAATCCAGAGCATGTTGTCACAAAAAGATTATAAAGTATATTATGAACAAGTGTCGTATGAGTCTTGTACCAGGATGGCCACATATATTCTACTAAAAACTCAATAACTTGATCGTAATATTATGTCCCTTTGTTGCTAGATATGACATTATTAACCAACAATCATCAAATAGCTAATAATGTTATTTCTCAATATGGTAAACATTCTGTCTGAACAAACTAGTACTCCTAGTTATATAAATAGCCCATATATTCCAACTAACCTATTTTACAACTCTAGTATTGGTCTATTAAACTCCTGGGTTCACTCTTTAATAAAACACTTGACTGATTTGGGCTTGAAAGATTTGTTTCCTGACTTACATAATTGCACTGTCAAAGATCCAACGCCAGAAAAATCTCAAAGTCTAATACATTTGTTTTGTACTCTTATTCCCCAGAGCAGTTATCCAGATTGGATACAAGAATGCTTCCAAAAACAAATGCATCCCTACGATGTAATACGTCAAAAGCAATGGCATACGATGTTGAACATAGTAATGTCAATACTATTATCAACACCATTAGATCTTTAAAATATAATGGTGGCTACCCAGCTTTTCAATTTACCAGTTATCTTCATAACTTAATTGATCAGCTATATCTAATGGATCTTTAAACTCATGAGTTCCTCTTAAAACAAACTATCCTTGATACGTTAACGGGCACTTATGAATCCATTTCTAAACACATCTTTAAGAGTGATAACCTCTATACGATCAATGATATCTTCTCTTCTAGTAAGCGGGAATATTAATACTATCATCAAGTCTCCAAAATCTCAAATCTAAATTTTTTCTCAAATCCTCAATCTTTCGCGAAAAAACAGCGTTCACCAAATTCAATCCCTACCCACCAAGCAAACGAACAACTCATTGACCACTTCAACTGTTAAACCCACTACAGTCTCTTTTTCCACTAAAGCAAAAGCCAAATCCACCAAAGCTCGTTCCAAGAAGGTTAGCCAAGTTAAGACCCATTCAAATAGCACCTCTACTCCTCAACAAAATAACCCAGTCCATCCAACCTTACTTAGGCCTATTTCAACTTCACTAAATCCTGCATATTATATGATGCTAGATTCTGGTACTACGATTACCCTTGTAAAACATAAAGAGATGTTGCACAATCTTCGTGACTCTCATCCTGAATCTGTTCAAATAACCTCATGCTCCAACATGGATATCCCATACGATCAAGAGGGTGATTTAATTTTAAAAACATTAAATGGCAGACAAATAAAAATTCATGCCTTTTACACACCCACAATTGATCATACCATTTCATCTACTAGTGATCTCCATTCTCACCATCTGTTCTTAAACGAGCGTCTCAACACCATTGAAGATGCTAATGGTGATGTTACAGCAAACATTAACACCTACAATGGTATACATTGGTTATCCAATCATTATATTGTATTTCCATCTACTGCAAATCGTAAATCCGTAAATGCATTAAAAACTAAATTTCCTTTAGATCTGATTCATCGCATTTGGGTCACGTTAATGTTCAATCAATCTATACATCCATCAAAATAAGACCTTCATCTCTCTCTAGATGAAGTTGATTGGTCCAACCTTAACAACTTTCAGTGTCAGGACTGTCTCAAAAGAAAAAGCAGGAAAAGACCACATATTGTTGGTTCACGTCTACAATACCAGCAGGTGTTCAAACCATTTCAATATATTCACTCTGACCTGTTTGGACCAGTAATTGTGGCTACAAAACCTGAATGGTTTATATCGTTCACTGATGAAGCATCTAAGTTTAAGTGGACTTATTTACTAAAAAGAAAAGATGATGCAACGATCTTACATGTCCTCAAGTCCTTTATTGCGACTATTGAGCGACAATTCAATACCTCCATATTAAAATTCCAGTTTGACCGGGGAACAGAGTACACCAACTCTGCAGTGAAAACTTTTCTTTCTGAAAACGGTATTCAAATTGTTTATACCGATGCAGGTGATTCCCAAGCTCACGGTGTTGCGGAACGATTAAATTTAACATTATTAAATGAGTGTCGTGCTATTATGAATAGTGCAAAACTCCCACGCCACCTATGGTATTAAGCTGTGCAATATGCAACTATAATCTGCAATTCAATCTATAACAATTCTATGAGGGATTCACCTCGGTTTAAAGTCGGTCTACTAGGACTTGATACCAAGTCACTGCTTCCAAACCCCACGTCAGAGTTGGAACAAAAAAAAAGATCCCAACTCAGGTTCTAAATGCTGATTCGTATGGCTACCTATTTTATCTTCCAACTAAACGTAAGATCGTAACCTTCTAGGGATCTCTGGTAGCGATGTGAGTCGGTTGTTGTGAACACGATTGTAACATGTGTTTTCTTTATATCATTCTTTTATTTCCAGAAACACGAGTGCTTTCGATCAACGATTAAAAAAAAAAAAAAATTTTTTTCATAAACGAAAATAAAAATAAAAAACTGGGAAGCCCTAACGAAAAAATGGAAAAACGGTTGAAAAATATTAGGAAGCCCTAAGCATTCTTGATTTCAAAAATACGCCGTCGAGTTTGAAAGAATTTGGTTTTTTTCTGTTTTTCTTTTGATGGAACATTCTCAAAAAAAATTTGCTCTTATAGGAAAAGAAGAATGTTACATTTATTTTACTGTATTTTAATTTCTTTTCTTTTTCTTTATTTTTTTTTTTTAAGTTATCTGTTATCTTTTAAAACCTTCTATGCCTGTTGTAACAATAGTAGTCATCATGTGTAGCCAATTTTTTTTTTGACCTGCTATCTGATTAATCACCAAAATAACGATTTGACAAACCATAATTGCTATAATGTTCACTAGTGTCAACAACATTGGAATATTAGTTAATCTTACCGTCTAGTCACTTGTTATTCTTGCACCAGACTTGGTTAGTTTTCCGAATTGGTGATGGTGCACGACCACTAAGTATATTATATAGAAATATGGTATCAATGACTCAACATATGAAAGTCCTCATCTACCTGTTCTTCTTCATACAGTTATTTCTTTGTAATTCAATAGTTGCTTTACAGGGAGTAAACGATAAAAATGTGAGTGATATAAAGAATAGATTAATTAAAAATGTCAATGCCCATCATCTGGGTAAGTTTACCACTGTAGTGGATTTGTTATCTCAAAATGTTTCGTTTTCAATATTTGTTAGGATATTACAAAAAAAGAAACTTATACCATATCTCAATGAATTACACAATTTTACCCTTTTTGCTCCAATAAATTCTGCGTTCGTTGGTGATTGGATATCAACAAAAGAAGATGATATAATTAAAAACTTGGATCTGTTATCTGATTTCGATATTCAGAATTATTTGGTTCATAAGTCTGTTATTACCACAGACCAATTGATAAACTCCACAATCATAATAAATAATCATGTCAAATTCCCCTTCGTATTAAGCAACACAGGCTTCCAAGCAAATACTTTTGTTATTAACAATAATATACGGATAGTGGAACCTGACCTAATTCCAAACATGCAAAATGCAGTCCTTCATGGTATCTCAAAATATATATCTGATGCCCCAGACCTGTCCCATCTAATTGATAAAGTCGAGAATCGTACAAATGATCTATCGTACCACCATTTTAATCAAAATTTACAAATCTTACTTTCTAAATACGATTCGGACTCCTTATTATATAATAAAACTATATTGATTCCTTCAGATTTTAGTTTTGAATCACATTTTAACTCTATAGAATTAAATTATTTGTTGAATAGATACAATAAATTGGATGGTTTGGATCCCTTGATACAAAATAATTGGTATAAAGACATTGAGTTTCTGTTCAATAATCTTATTATTGATCAAATAATAGGTGGGTCTGTTGATCTTGTCACGCATAACAAAAACAATAAACTGCTACATATAGAAAACCAAGAGAAAGGTCATCAATTAATCCTAAATCATAAAGATAAATCCATTACTCAATTATCTAACCAGAGGTTCAACTCTGGAATAGCCCATTTTTTCGATGATATTGATTTTTTAAACTCATCGATAACTTTTAATGCAGAGAAATATTTACATGGTTTAAATTGCTCTGGATTCGTCAGAGAGATTTATTTTAGAGGGTTAGAGAAGTTCATTCTCAATAAAAATAACAATATGCCAATTACGATCTTCTTACCACAAGCATCCTTGAATGATGAGATTGAATTTACAAAGTCTACACTGTTATACCATTTCACTGAGACAGAAATATTATTAGAAAGAGATTTCCCAACTTTAAGCAAAAAGGAGGTTTATAACAGATTCTATAATTCATCATTTTGTTCTGCAAATAAAAAACTTGGTGGGAACTGTCAAAAATTGAAAATTACTAAATCTGATGAAGGTTACACAATAAATGATAAATTCCATATATTATATTCTAAACCATATAAGATTGGCAATACATCAATATACATCATAGACAATGATCTATCATTACCAAATGACTTAATTTTTTCTTTACCTCCAAGTCTAGATACATGTTCCAAATCTATCTCATTCCTAAGAAAATTGAATTATTTAGAATTGAAACCAAATCATGAGGGTTATACAGTGTTTCTACCATGTTTCAATTCTTGGGATTCTATGGGTCTTAATTATAAATATATTGACGCCAATATTACCGCCACACGATTAATTTTACAAAATTTTATCATTAATGGTTTATATTACACTGAATCACAAGATTTAACAATCATGAATACTACAACCCTTATGCATGTACCGGTATCTGTAACTTTTAATAATAGTAATAGTAGCAATAATCCGTCTGAGATTGAAGTAAATATCAGCTCTTTACGAGATAATTTAATTATTTATAAGGATTCAGATATAATTTTCAACCAAGGAGTTATTCATCCAACATATAATGTAGAATATCCAAAAGATTTAAAAATATCATTAATAGATTTATTGAAAACTTCTGGGAACCACAAATTTTTAAATCTATTGGAAAAATTACCAAATTTTGAAAATATTTTCCAAAATTCAAAGACATCCTTTTCTATCTTAGTTCCAAGTCTATCATCGTTTGATCATTCAAATATTAATGCAAATTATTCTAAATTGGAGGAATTTTTTAAATTGCATATTATTCCAGGTAATGAAACGGTAAACATTTTGAATTGTAATAATCAATTCAATACTTTACTTAATGAGAAATTGGAATGCAAAAGATATTCGCAGATTGACCAATATATTAAGATTAGCAATGGTACAAGTAACGAAGTTAGAATATTGAATAAAGGTTGTTCTACAGAAAACTCACAACAGGCATGCGTCTTTTTAATTGATAGACCATTATCTCTAGATTGGATCAATAAAGAGAAATATAATTTGAATTTACCTATTGTGGCTGTTGCATTTGGGGTGGTGTTCGGTGTTATCATGTTCTTAATCTTTGTTTGTTGTTTACTGGTGGCCAGAGTATCTAGAATAACACCGATAAATTCTATTACAGATATTACTGAAGCAAGGAACGAAAATAGCAATAGTAATAATAATAACGATCACAGGAATACTGACAATAACTCCAATTTGTATGATTTAGAACATCCATTATTGACCAAATATGAAAGAGAGAGATCTGGAAAATATCGTTCTATCGGTTCAACTTCTAAGTTATTAAACGTTATTGATAATTCAAGCATGAACAAAACTAACAGTAGTAGTCAAGTTAACTTCAATGAAACTGCATATTCAACAAACTCTATATCTAACCCAATCCATGTACCTAAAAAATAGAATATTTGACTTTTATCTAATATATCCCAATTTTAGCGTTTTGTAATTGTAATTATTTTTTCCTTTCCATGTTATTTTCAGAATACTAATGCTGGCACTAGTAATCTGAATCATCGAAAAATAGAAATGTGCATGCATGCATCCGTTAAGTAGAATAATTATATAACACACCATATATTAGAGATTAGAATCATACATTATATATTGTAATATTTATACACTAATAGCCAATCATACTAATTATTTTTTATTCAGTGAGGAAAGTGTTGTATATACATGGATATACATTTGTAAGTGTAAATATAAAGATAGAGGAGAGATCGATAAGAAAGATCTTAAAATAAAATTATTATGTTCAATCATGAATAACAAGCAGCCCCAAACAGATCGAAGATATCTATTAGAAAAAAGATGGGAGATTAATAACTTTGAATAAAATAATAATAATAATAAAGGGTACGAAAATTCACTTATAATATATTATTTACAAGACTAGCAGCTTTTTTATAAGTTTGTAAAAGATGTTCACAATTGGCTCTCTCCTGAGTTAAAGTTTCATCTTCTTTCAACAAATCATCCATAATAGAATCTTTATAAAGTTCAGTAACTAACCTATTATGAATAGATTCTTTACAATAGTTTACAAGTAAACACATGATAGCCTTTGGAACTTGATCTTGAATCATTTCTCTAACAATATCAAAATATGATATAATTAATCTTCTAATTAATTCACATTCTAATTCTTCTCTTTCAGTTAGTTGACTAGACGGATCATCAAAAGAATTTTCATTTATAATATATTCATTAGGTGCATTTCCGCTACTATTAACATTATTAATATTAATATCGTCAAGAGTTAAATTATTAAAGATCGAACCATCTTCCACCTTAGTTTGTTTTGAAAATTCAATATCATTCTTGGATTTAATATTAGATGTAAAACTATTGCCTTTGTTATTGTTAGACACACTCTCTTTATCTTTACCAAAAAAATAATTTAAAAATGTTTCCTTATCTGAATTATTATTCGTGAGAGTAGAACTATAATTTGAAGACAAATCACTTTTTTCTGTGTTAATAATATTTTTCATATTGGTATAATCAAAAGTATCCTTATTGATAATGCCTTTATTAATTTGACTATTAACAGGCTTTACATCAGATTGTGAATGATTCAATAAAGATGAAGATACTCCATTAATTAAATTAGTATCATCTAAAGTTTGATTTCTATTTTGTAATAAGTTATTATTATTATTATTATTAGTAGTAGTAGTATTATTGATGGGATTGTCGGTATTGTTATTATTATTACTTATTTGGTTCAAATTCGAATTTTTTTGAAAACTTTTTCTTTGTTGCAATTCTCTCTGTTTTAAAATATCGGTCATTACTTCTGTAGTACTTAAAAACCTTGGATGATTAGTATTTATATATGCTCTATGGATCTCAATCAAGGAATCCACATAATTAAAAGTGGGGACTAATCTTTCTCTCAATAAATCACTAACTACATCAGTTAAACTGTTTTGCAAATTAGGGTATCTAGCCAATTCTGAATTGCTTGAATTATGACAAATTTTCATCAATTCTTCGAATACCAATTCAACACAACGACGTGATGGATCCAATAATAATTTAATCTGTGGTTTAACTAGAAGATCAAACGCCAATTCTGGCACAAACAAAGTAGCACGAGGGCCTGTAGAGTTTCTTATGGCAGTCTTTATATCCAAAGTTGTCAAATTGGAAGTTGGATTCAAAGTCTGTAAAGATTTACCAAATATATTATTATAGATATAATATATCCTTGCACCACCACAAAGCTCCTTTGTATTGATATCGATAACATTACCATCAATTGAGGAAATGAAATTTTTAGCAAAAACGTTTATTAATTGTAAGATGATCCCCGCCTTGTTAGCCCTTGAGTTAATAGATTCAGTATCAGTTGATAGGGAACCACCATATGATATCAAATCCTTCTCGGTCTGTGTAATTAAATTGTTCAGTTTGGTCTTGATCTCTGGCAATTTTTCTTTAATGTGGTTCATCAAAGTTTTATTCAACAATTTCGCCAAATAACGGGTCCCACACTTATCTGCAATAGATCTATATATTGGATGTCTTTTAAAATAATGGTCTTCATTATCTAGAGACTCTTTAACAGTGACATTCAGTTGGATATCCTGTTGTGAACGATTAACCACACCAACAAACCCTAATTTCAAAGGGTAAACTTTCCCCAAAAGAATATCTAAGGCATGGGTCCCCGAATCCATTAGATCTAGTTTAGTAATAACACCGATAGTTCTTTGGCCTCTTGGATCGACTTCTTTAGCCAACTTCAAGGATTCAGAGTTGACGAGATCCACATTAGCTGGGGTGACTGCCAAAATCAAACAGTTAGGGGCAGCGACATAGTCTCGAATAAGATTATTAATTTGTCTTTCGATATCATGTGGCTGGTCACCTATGGGGACTTTAGTTATACCTGGTAAATCCACCAAAGTCAGATTGAGAACATGTGGGGAAAAAATCTTTAAATTTATAGGGATCTTACTGATTCCTTTATTTTTGCCTGCTATTCTTGTTGTTTCAAATTCGATCTCTTTCCTAATTTCATCGAAATCACAAAATTTCTGACCAGGTTTGTGTAAAAACTCTCCCCATTCTTCGATAGTACCTTCAACTTTACCATTCTTAACATCATCATCACCAGTAGAAAAAGAGGAGGAGAATGATGAAAAGTTATTATTATCGTTATTATCGTTATTATTGTTATTATTATTATTACTATGACTACCGCTACTGTTAGAGTTAATATTTTTAATGGTTGACTCATTATAAAGAGAAGAAGATGAGGAAGAGAAAGATGGAATTTTAGATGGAATATTATTTAATTGTAATACCAAAGGTCTTCTAGTAACGATACCTGTACCCCTTGGTAAGAAATCTTTACCGACCAAAGTCTCTAAGATAGAAGATTTACCAGAAGACTGTGAACTAACCACAGCCAAAATGGGTAAATCTAAGGAGTCTACTCCTGAGGAATAGATAACGTCTTGTAATTTATTTACAGTCGGAATTAAATCTTCTAGACTTGCCATATTTTCTTTTTTTAGATTAATATATGTCAGATAATCTGATATAAAATAAAGAAGAGATCGAGAAGAAAAGTAGAGAAGGAGAAACAGAAGGGAGAGGAGAATTTAAATAAACTAGGAGGAGATATTATATCGAATAAATAGAATTCTATTTCGAAGTAACTGTATAAGTGGAAAAACAATGGAAGAATATGAACAAAAATAAACCAAACAAAGGAGAATAGTAGTACGTCTGTAAGCAAATAAAACCAAATAGACAAACAAATAATCAATCAAACAAATAGTAGCCCACTTGAGCCAAATGTATGTTAAAAAAAACCCAATTGTTCCTATCTGTAATGTATTTTATCTGTTCAAAAGAATATAGATACAGCAATTAAGATGAGATTTACTTCTATAGCCTTGATTCTTTTTTTTTCTTCGTGTTTGATCTGTTTGACTATTCACAAAAAGAAAAGAAAAGAAAAACAAAATTGGGTGTCTGGATGAAACTCACGTGACTCAACAGCACGTGACATTAAAGCACGTGATGTCCGCCCAGACACTCAATTTTGTTTTTCTTTTCTTTTCTTTTCTTTTTCCTTTTTTTTTTTTTTTTTTTTAACAGTTAATTATTGTAGTTATCATTGTTATTATTACGATTATTATTAGTAGTAGCGTACAACTTCAAAGAATTCAAGGGTATTCTGTTTAGACATATTGGTTGGTCCATTAGTGTATTGGTTGTCCTAAATAGTGAAATTTTATCTTTAATAATAACGACAGCAGCATCGTCATTATCATCATCTATTTTAGGATATTATTTAATTTTAGTGTCCGCTAATTCTAGTCGATGAATATTGGCATAAGATATTAGAGTGACCGAGTGTGCTTTTTCTTATCTACTATCATTATCAATATAAATATTAATATTAGTACCATCGTTATTTATTCAGTGATAGATAATTTATTGTTAATGGATTCTATTTTCCGTTCTTGTTGTGTAAAAAAATGTCAATCAATATCAAAAACCCTGATCCAAAAACCATAAACGCCGTTTCACGTCATTTGAATGATAATATTGAAAACAGTTTACAAACACCTGGTGGTGATATCACAAGAGATTTATATAAATGGGTACAGGATAATAATAACAATAATGTGAGTACTCTAAATAACAATAACATAAATAATATTCCAGATTCTTGTAATAGTCAATCTTCAAGACCAAGCAATACCAATATTAACAATAACAATAACAACGTTACCAGTGATAATTTAACAAACAATGGTACAACCAACCTTAATTCCTATAGAAAAAGATCGATGAGTTTTTCAGCTATATCAGGCAATTCAGAGTTTTTCAATAATATGATACTCATGCCGAATTCAAGAACACACTCGATTGATCAAAGTTCGATGAACAATAACCATAATAATAATAATAATTCTGTTAATAACTCCAACAATAGTACAAATATGAATCTCAATAATCCTTTGATTATGACACATGAAGAAATCAGAGCTCCTGGTGGGTTTAGAAGATCTTTCATTATACACAAAAGAAGAGGTAAGCCTTTGTCTCAGGTTAAACCAAACTTTATAACAAGAAATTTTATAGAATTTCTAACTTTATACCCACATTTTGCTGGGGAAGATCTTTCAGAGAGTGAAAATGAACACGAAGAAGAAGAAGAGGAGGAGGAGGAGGAAGATGAAGTTGAGACAAGATTAGGCGTTCATACTCGTTTTAATGTCTCTCCTGAAGACTTAGAAGAAGCTATTGAATCAGAAACTGAAAGCTCTTCTCTGTTACCAAGAGATGAAAGAACATCATATTTGAAACAAAGATATATTATTCCTATGATCACTAACACAAAATCTAATCCTGTTAACAGGACTAAGAAAGTTTCAAAACATAAGGCGTCAACATTAAAGACAATTTTACTTCTACTGAAATCTTTCGTTGGTACAGGTGTCCTCTTCTTGCCAAGAGCATTCCATAACGGTGGTTGGGGGTTTAGTTCTTTATGTTTATTATTTTGTGCAATTTTATCATACTATTGTTTCATCCTATTGATTATTACCAAGGATAAAATTGGTGTGAATGGATATGGTGAAATGGGGTTAAAATTATATGGTAATAAAATGAAGTTATTGATTTTGCAATCTATTGCACTATCACAAGTAGGCTTCTCTGCTGCGTATACTGTTTTTACTGCCACAAATATGAAAGTTGTTATAGATGGATTATTTAATCTTACCGATGGCAATGATAGTAACTCAAACGGTTCCAACTCCCTAAGTTTATCTTTTTATATATGGTTGCAAGCTTTAATCTTCATCCCATTGGCTTTAACTAGAAATATTGCTAAATTAAGTGGAACTGCACTTATAGCAGACTTATTTATCTTATTAGGACTTATTTCCGTTTACTATTATTCAAGCTATTATGTAATCACCAATGGAATTCAATCACAGGCAATGGTGTGGTTCAATAAATCGCAATGGTCTTTATTTATCGGTACTGCAATCTTTACATTTGAAGGGATAGGATTGTTGATCCCAATCCAGGAGTCCATGAAGAGTCCAGCCCAATTCCAATCAACTTTATCTGGTGTTATGGTAGTAGTCACTATCATTTTCATATCGTGTGGTCTAATTTGTTACTGTGCATTTGGTTCAAATGTAGAGACCGTGGTATTGTTGAATTTTCCACAGAATACATATTATACAGCAATAGTTCAACTGTTATACGCCCTAGCTATTCTTTTATCAACACCTTTACAGATGTTTCCTGCCATTAGAATCTTGGAACATTGGACATTTCCCTCATCTTTGTCTGGGAAATATAACCCACGTGTCAAATGGTTAAAAAATTATTTTAGGACAGGTGTTGTGATAGTCACAATAGCGATTGCATGGGTTGGTGCTAATGACTTAGATAAATTTGTGTCCCTGGTTGGATCATTGGCATGTATACCGTTAATCTATATTCATCCGCCACTCCTACATTTTAAAGCCTCTCGACAGGAAGAACAGAATCCAAACAAACTATTTCTTCTTTTGGACTTATCAATCTGTATATTTGGGATTATCATCATGCTCTATACCTCATGGCAGACCATTAGCCTTTGGATATTTTCACAATAAATGACTTTTTTGCATTATCTCTTAGCAATATCATATCATATTGTTCATTGTCTGTGTATATACATATCATTATCTAAACATATTTTTCATTTTTTTACATCTAAATATTCAGATAATAAATAAAACCAAAGGATAAGGGACATTGTCCATCTTTAATTAAATATGACTTGTGATATGTTCTAATGATAAGATGGTTTGGCATTAGAATCGTTATAACTGCACAGTTTCCTTTTTCAGATATCATTTCCTATTTTGGTAGTTTCCTTATGAAAAAAATTTTTTTTAACTAAATTGAATAAAAAAAACTTCGATGGATTTTGTTTGTAAAGAAACAGGAAACAAGAAAAAGAGAGATGGAATATATCTGTATATGTGGGTGTGTATGTGTATGCTCCAAGAAGTAAGTTAATTTAATATTACATAATAGATTGGTCTGCGAGATACAAGTTTACAGAATTAGTTAAAGGTTAAAATTGGATCAGTTCATATCTATTTTGTGTTGTGTTCTCAATTAAGTCTACATTATTATAAAACAATAGGAAGAGATGTCTTTAAAATTGCCACAAAATCCTAATGCAGGGTTGTTTAAACAAGGCTACAACAGTTACTCTAATGCTGATGGTCAAATAAATAAATCAATTGCAGCTATTCGTGAAATCCACCAAATGTGTTTGACCTCAATGGGTCCCTGCGGTAGAAATAAAATCATTGTTAATCATTTAGGCAAAATCTTTATCACTAATGGTGCTGCCACAATGTTACGGGAGTTAGATATTGTTCATCCAGCTGTGAAATTGTTAGTCATGGCCACTGAACAACAAAAGATTGATATGGGAGATGGTACTAATCTTGTCATGATCCTTGCTGGTGAGTTATTGAACGTCTCCGAGAAATTGATTACAATGGGACTCTCTGCTGTGGAGATTATACAAGGCTATAATATGGCTAAGAATTTTGTTTTAAAAGAATTGGATGATTTAGTCGTTGATGAAATCGTAAATAAAAACGATAAGAAAGAATTGATTAAAGTTATCAAACCTGTTGTTGCTTCTAAGCAATATGGATATGAAGATTTATTAAGTGATTTAATTGCTGATGCTGTTTCTCATGTAATTCCAAAGGATGGTACTACGTTCTTCAACGTTGATTCTATTAGAGTAGTGAAAATTATGGGTGGTAGCCTGGCTGATTCCACGGTTGTCAAGGGGATGGTTTTTAATCGTGAACCTGAAGGTCATATAAAATCGTTATCTTTAGAGAAGAGGAAACATAAGGTGGCTGTTTTCACGTGTCCATTAGATATTGCCACAACTGAAACTAAAGGTACAGTACTTTTACATAACGCCCAAGAGATGTTAGACTTCTCCAAGGGTGAAGAAAAACAAATCGATTCAATGATGAAAGAAATTGCAGATATGGGTATTGAATGCATTGTTGCAGGTGCAGGTGTAGGTGAATTAGCCTTACATTATTTGAATAGATATGGTATCCTTGTATTGAAGGTGCCAAGTAAATTTGAATTAAGACGTATATGTCGTGTCTGTGGTGCTACTCCACTACCAAGATTAGGAGCCCCAACGCCAGAGGAAATCGGTACTATCGACACTGTTAAATATATGGAAATTGGTGGTGATCGTGTTACTATTTTTAAACAAAAGGATGAAGAAATCAGTAGAACAGCTACGATTGTCTTAAGAGGTGCTACACAAAACAACTTAGATGACATCGAAAGAGCTATTGATGATGGTGTTGCTGCAATTAAAGGTTTGATGAAAAAGGATGGTGGGAAATTATTACCTGGTGCTGGTGCCACAGAAATTGAATTAGTATCAAGAATCACTAAATATGGGGAAAGTACGCCTGGTCTATTACAATTAGCCATCAAACAATTCGCACTTGCCTTTGAAGTAGTACCAAGGATTCTTGCAGAGACTGCAGGTTTAGATGTGAATGAAGTGTTACCAAACTTATATGCTTCTCATAATGAAAATGATGATAAAGATAACTTATTGAAAGGTATTGACACAGAAGGTGAGTATGCTGGGGGAGTTAAAGATATTACAGAAGATGGAATTTATGATATGCTTGCTACAAAGAAATTTGCCATCAATGTTGCTACAGAAGCCGCATGTACCGTTCTTTCTGTAGATCAAATCATTATGGCTAAAAAAGCAGGTGGTCCTATTCCGCCTCAAGGTCCAAGACCAGGAAATTGGGATCACGATGATTAATACTATTATGTATGTTTATATATATACATATATTACGTTACTTTTTAAAAAAGCAAAACAAAAAAAAGAATGACATTCATATATATATGTGTACATAAATTTGCATAGAAATGTACTTTGTAAACTAAAATGAGCACTTGTGGTAGTTTAGTAATTCTAATATGATGTATTAATGGATAATATACAAGGACTACTGCTTTCATTCATTCTATATCTATCGATCTTCTTCTCTTAACACTCGGTTACGATTGTCACCTCGATTTGTTTACAGATCATATACTTTAGTTTTTTTTTTTATTTTTTTATTTTTTTTAATTTTTTTTTTTTTTATTTTTTCAATCTTTCAATTTTTCTAAGGCGAAAGAAAAATTTTTGTTTAAATGAACAGTGATGAGGTGAGATGAGATGAGATCAGATAAAATGAAGCTATAAAACGAAACCGTTGTGTTGTTTATACAAACTGCATCTGTATATCAATATTATCTGATCTTAAACTATTGAAGTTTGTCTCTTCACTGTTTAAATTTGGCGAATACAAAGAATAAATACAACTTATTAATAATGGCTAAACCAAGAGGAAGAAAACTGTTAAAAAAACAAAAAAAAGATGAGTTTGTTCCACAACAATCGTTGTCGAACACCGAAAACGATGTCAATGTAGATTATCACGACAATAATACAGAATTAGACACAGCTGGTTCAGCTACGAATTTATTTTTTGGTGTTTTGGATAGAGAAGAATTGGAATATTTTAAACAGGCTGAAGCTACGTTAGCAGTGGATGCATTCGAATCTATGGATGAGAAGCATCAATTTGTTACTAGTATTATTGAAGAAGCTAAGGGGAAAGAATTGAAACTGGTTACGTCCCAGATATGTTCTAAATTAATGGAAAGATTGATCCTTGATTGCGACGATTCCCAATTAAAATTCTTATTTCAAACATTCAATGGGTTTTTTTTCAACCTTGCATGTCATAAATATGCATCTCACGTTCTGGAAACGTTACTTGTCAGAAGTACAGCATTAGTGGAGAAAGAATTACTGACACCGACTTTTGATGATAATTTAGAACATTATGATAAAGATGATAATGTTGTCCCATCAATGGAAAATCTCTTCCTATTTATGCTAAATGAATTTAAGCCACATTTAAAAGAAATGATGACTCATCAATATGCGTCTCATAGTTTACGTCTTTTAATTTTAATCCTATCTTCAAAATTGTTGCCAAGCTCCACTGAAAACAATTCCACTCTACGTTCCAAGAAATCAAAAATTGCACGTAAAATGGTTGATTTAAGAGATAATTCAGATTTTAATAAAATATATCAGACACCGGAATCCTTTAAATTACAACTACGCGATATTTTAAGTGATTTATATAAAGATTTCACAGAGCATGTTGAATCACGTAATGATATTTCAATGACTGTAATTACTAAATTTAGAGAATTGTGTGTTGATAAGATTGCATCTCCAGTGATTCAATTAATTATTCAAGTTGAAGGTATCTTTGATAGAGATCGTTCTTTTTGGAGGCTTGCATTTTGTGTTGGTGATGAAAGGGATCCTAAAGAAGAATCATTTGTAGAATATTTGCTATCTGATGCAGTTGGGTCTCATTTCTTAGAAAATGTCATTCAATTTGCTAGAATCAAATATGTGGAAAGGTTGTATCATTTATACATGAAAGATCGTATTGTAAAGTTATCTAAGAGAGATACCACAGGTGCATTTGTAGTTCAAAGTTTACTAAAAATTTTAAAGAGTAAAGAGATTAAAGAGATCCTTAACTCTTTAGTTCCTGAATTAAACATGATATTAAATTCTAATATGGATTTTGCTATAAGTATTATAGATGCAAGTAACAGAGAAAATAATTATTTGAGAGAACAAGTAGTAGAACAGTTAATAAAAAAATACTATAGAAGTGGTCCAAATGACGAAGAAAGGAAGAATATTTTAGAGAGTTGTTTACAATTGAGTGACTCTACTCTAGGTAATACAAGAGATGGTGATTGGCCTACAGCAGAAGAACGTAGAAGGTCCTTATTCTTAGAAGAATTAATTGATTATGATGATAAATTTCTGGAAATCACCATTGAGGGTATGTTAGATTTACCTGAAGATAAATTTTTACAGATGACATACCATGGTATATTTTCGCATGTAGTGGAACATGTCCTACAAGTTAAAAGAGTAGACACAATAAAAAGAAAACAGTTGCTAAATATTCTTTGTAAAAATGTGGTTAATATGTCATGTAATGCCTATGGGTCTCATATTGTTGACAAGCTATGGGAATTTACTAGTAAGTTAACATTGTATAAAGAAAGAATTGCAGCTGCGTTAGTTAAGGAATCTGATAAGGTAAAAAATAGTATTTATGGTAAACAAGTATGGAAAAATTGGCAATTGGATAAATATTTAAGAAAAAATTATGATTGGAAGAGACTAATTAAGGAGCAAGACTTAGAACTATTTCCAGAATTTAAAGCACCAATAGCAAATCCATTAAAAAGAAAAGCTGAACATAGTAATAATGAAAGATATCAACAACAAAGATCCAAAAAATCTTATAATTCAAGAAAAAGATACTAAAATGGGCATAAATAAAAATTGTTTTGACATCTTACATTTTTTTGTCACTTAATACCTTAGGAATTCATATATAATATATAAAAATATAGATATACTCCAACTAGCAATGAACAGTTAAATAATAATTTATAAAAAATAGATATTCAAAAGAGGGTTTATGCACTCCTGATGTTTGTTAATTAATAATATATAAATATTAGTACGGTATTATCAAAAGTATGTAGATGTGTATACATATATGCCTATTTATCAAAAATTAAAATTTCAGACTACTTAAACTATTTGAAATACTGTTTATTTCTTTATTTTGTTGTTGTTGCTTTTCACGATTTCTCTTCATTGATAACTTGCCTTTAGAAACTTTATCTGCTGCATCTTTATACTTTTGTAATTCTGGATCCTTTTTAACCAGTTTACGTCCACTAATATCTAATTCATAATTATCTAAGAAATCATCTAACATGGATTCGAAATCTGACCTTTCTTCTGCCATATTAAATGGTTTATAATTTTCTTCATCTTTTTCTTGTTCTTCCTGGTAGTTTTCGTAACCATCAATAATGTTATCATACCTATCATCCAACACAGTCATGGTTTCCGTTCTAGCAATTGCACTGGAACTCATAGAGAATCCAGATATGTCAGACATGGCACCTTTCTTGTGACGTTGTTTACGTTTGTTTTTACCTGACTTAAGTTTTCTGTTATTTATAGAAGGTAGATCGCCCAAAGTGTCATTTTCTTCATTAATCCCATTTCCAAATCCATCTTCATCCTCTGATAAAAACTCATTATCTGATTCAACATAATCTTTATATTTATTTTTCTTTTGTTCTTCTTGAAATCTTCTGACATCATTTTGATAATCGATCATATGTAAATCATCCAATTGATTGACTTGGCCTAAGATCTCTGAATTTTCTTCATTTAAGTAATGATCATTTTCATAATTATTCATTTCATCCTCAATATCCCATTCATCTTGACGATAGAAATTGGATCCGTCATTATCATATAAATAATCCTGTTCATCTTCATCTGCTGCACCTCCTTCCAATAACTCAGCAAATATATCATCCTCTTCATCTAAATAATCTGCTTCATTACTCTCGATGGATTTTTCAGCAGTTGAGGAACTCTTGCCTTTATCATCACGTTTAGTCATTTTGACATCATCATTGACTACATAAGCTTCATCTTCCAAAGCTTCTAAGACTTCTCTTAAATCAGGGTTTAAATCAGGTTTAAATCCACTAATTGCATCTTCAATATTTTGTTGATGTCTTAAGTATTGTTTATTATTTTTATTATTTCTACCAAATTTAGCAGGGATAAAAACGGCATTTGGATTCTGACCAATTGGCTTTAAATGCTGCATATAATCATACTTAGAATCGTCAAAGGAAATCCCATATAATGCAGCCTTTCCAGGTTCGTGAGATACAGCAATTTTATTGGAAGCAATATTTTTATCCTCAGAGGCAGACGCAAAAGATTTCTTTTTGGTTTTTTGATGTTTTTTGTTTAAATCATCGACAGGTACAAAAACATGTTCTGCCTCGTTATCATTATAATAGTCTGGATCATCATGATCTCTGTGAACCACAACGAATTTTTGGGTATTCTTCTTCTTAAACATATTTTAAATGTAGTTGTATGATTGATAAACAACGTTTAAAATACAAAAAAAATAAAATAAAACAAAATCACAATGGTTTTTGGAATATAAAATTAAGAAGTTTAAATATGTTTGAAAGTCTGATTTATGTGATTAATTATGATTCTTCTTTTTTCAGTGTTAATAGAAATAAAGAAAGAAAGAAAAATACAAAATAGCGTGAATATTTTAGAAAGTTGTTGGGTATATGCTAACACAGAATATTCTGTATAATTTTACTATTCACAAAATTGTACCTTTAGGCTTGAACACCACGTCATTCCTATAGAAGGTGATGATTCATATATGTTGTTCTGGTATTATTTATTATATCGTGTTTCTATTCTTTCAAATATTGTGTCTTTAAAGATCACTTATCACGGGTCATCGCAAAAAGTGGAAAAAAATTTTTTGTCGCAGATATTACTTTTTTTGAAATTTTCATATCATGTAAGACGGCATGGTAGAGTGATCCCTTCTGTTAGAGCAAATCAAAGAGATGTAGATGAGTGAGATAGAGAGTTTCAGTGATAGAAAGTATTGAATATGACAATAAAGAAGCTTTTAATTTTTTTTTTTGGCTGGATTAGGTGCAGATGGTTGTGGGATCTGCCAATGTTTAATATTCGATTGTATTTTTTTATGTTTTTTTTTTCCTTAAAGTTAACTATTGTTGATCTGCATTAAGAAATATAGAACCCGTATTGAACATATTTGTGTAGAGACTGGATAGTCTGAATAAAAGTGTATGACTGTGTGAGTCTATGAGTTTGTGAAAGTGTGTGTATATACTAAAAAAGTTTTTAAGCGTATTTGATCCAATAAAAAAAAGGATTCAACAAAAGCTTTAGAAAAGCACTAAGATTATAGTATAGATCTAAATAATGTTCATATTATCACATATTAAAGATCTTGTACGAATTGCTCCAGATCAATTTCATCAAGACACATTAAGAGCTGTAAAACATCAATTGAATAACAAATATGCCAACAAAGTGATCCCTCAGATAGGTCTATGTATCACTGTATATGATATATTAGATATAGACGAAGGTCAAATCAAACCTGGTGACGGTGCATCCTTTATCAATGTAGAATTTAGAGCGTTAGTGTTCAAACCGTTTATTGGTGAAGTTTTGACTGGGTGGATCACTAAATGTAATAACGATGGGATTCAAGTATCTATGGGTGGGTTATTTAATGATATTTTTATCCCACGACGTATGATGTTTGAGAATTGTTTCTATAAACCTGATGAATCCGCTTGGCTATGGCAAATGGATGAAGACACCGAATTATATTTTGATATAAATGAAATGATTAGGTTTAGGGTGGAGAAAGAAATATTTATCGATATTAAGCCAAAGGATCCATCGAAGGTAGATGAAGAAATAGATGATGACATGGGTGAACAAGATGAAACTACAAATAGAACGCCACCATATGCATTATTGGGTAGTTGCCAAACTGATGGTATGGGTGTAGTTAGTTGGTGGGAATAGACTGTTAGATAGACTTGTATTGAACAAGATGGAAATACGTTAAATTATAAGAGTACACATGTGAATGGCATACATATGTATAAGTACTGGTATAGGTACATGTAGTATGCAAATTTTATCTGTATGCATATATATATATATATATATATATATAGATTTATTCATAGATCTAAAAATCATTGAAACCGTTATGGTTAAATTTTCTGTTAGTATCGATGTTATTATTGTTATGGGTTTTTAGATTAAGCGACATTTTAACTATTTACACATAGATAAACAAGAAAGATACATAGATGTAGTGGCATAAACTTCCACTCTGCTATTTTTTCCTCCCACTTTGTGTTGGAATTGAATCAAATATATGAAAGTTTTAACTCCTTTTCACCCTTCTTGATATCTTTTTCTTCTTTTTTTTTTTTTCTTTTATATTTAACTTTTCACTATTATTATAAAGTAGAAGTAATGCAATAGATAACAGCCATTATAAAAACTATTTGCATAATGTTTAAGTCAATGATTTAGTAAGAGAAAATCAGATGAGTTGAGTTACAGCAAACTATACATAATTTAATTTATCTACGAAATATTGAATGATTAAAGAGTATACATGATAAGTTTTTTATAAATTTGCCATGAATGAACTTAAAGATTTTGATAACGTTTTACAGGATCCTTTCAGCCCTGTTAAATTTGCTAATGATTTGTTGCTGATGACAAACAAGGGTAGTTCTAATGATACCAGTGAAGAATTACAAAATTCTAATAATGTAATTGACTTAGATACATCTATTAAAAAAATTAATTTCGATTTAAATGAAATTGATAAATTATACGAAAGAGTATTGAGTAAGAATTCAAATATTTTAATTAATCACATATATGAAAGTAAACAAAACAGTGAAAACATTTCAAATGGTCTATTGGCAAGTTTAAATTTTGTTGAATTGTCTTATGAAAGATTGAATAATGAAGTATATAAACCATATGAATTGTCTCAAAAGTTACAATCTACTTTAAATAAAGTCCATCAGACATCTACTCTATTGAGAGACTCTCTTTTATATTTATACATATTCAACATGATAAAAACATTAACACCACAATTAACAACTAATAGTAAGAGTGCTGGCTCTTCTATTGTAACTAACAACAAACAGAAAGAAAATGAAAAAGAAGAAAATAACAGTAATAATAAAAATAGGACATTTTTACTTCTAAAGCTTTCCTCTTTATATTATCAATTGCAGTTAACTTTGGGGAAAAATATTAATTTGATTTCATTGACCACAATCAAAAATTTACAGAATGATTGGATTAAAAATAATCAAAGGCAATTGATCAGAAATTTGTCAAATACACTATATCAACATTGTAATTATCTAAATCATCCAATACAAAAGGGGCAACAGTTGGATGAAATTAATCAATTGATTTGTAAATTAGCCCAATCTTTATATCTATTATCACCAAAGGATTTCAATTTTTCTATCAATAAGTTTATGGAATCTTTAATAACTACAAATTCTCAAATATTAATAAAAACTATAAATAATGTTAAAGAATTTCCATCAGCCTTATCGAGAGTAACTACAAATGTTGAATCTTTAAATGTTTTACAAGATTTGTTATCTATGGTAACTATTGATAGTTTGACACAAAAAACCCTGCTTTCTATTATATTTATAAATAATAATTTCTCTTCTCCTTCTCATTCGTCAAATCATAGTTTAGAAGAGATTCATTGGATGAAAGTATCACAATTGTTTAAAAAAGAGCTTGAAATATCGTTTAATAGAGGTGGTCCAGTTGGAAAGAATTTATTGAAGAATAAGTCTATTTTAAAGGATACTATGCATGAGTACTTAGAACTTAGGAATAACACAAGTTTGTCAACAATGCTAAAATCTTTATCTATTTTATCATAATTACATGTAAACCAGAACTATACATACATACATATACATATATAGTAGTGTTATTATTGGTCAACTACTGTTACGTTGAGACAGTGGTTGTGGCGCCAGCATTAGCTAATGGATTCAATTTAGGTTTTCTATTCTTTTTACCACCTCTTTTACGGAATCTTTTCTTCAACGATAACTTTAATTCTAATCTTTCCTGTTCATGTTGCTTTCCTAATTTGCGTGCAAGACGTTGCCTTTGACTAGGTCTTCTTCTCTTTAATTTTTTAGTTCGTAGTTGTTCTGTATCTATCTTTGAATTATGTTCTTTGATATCTAATACGTATCGATCTCTTTTTCCATATAAAGTTCTTGGGTAAGAATATTTTTGTAAAGTCCCAGCATTTATTGCAGCTTCTTCGAACTGTTTGATCTCTTTATTTGTGTAATGACTGAAATAATATTCTGTATTCCTTTCTTGTTTGGCATATTCAACAATGTCCCTGGTTTTCCCTTCTAACTCTTCTATCTTAGAAATATCATTAACCCTTTCATTTATTCCAATTGTAACTTTTGTCAGTCCATTATCAGCAAAAAGTGGAAAGAATTCAAAATCTTCCTTGTGTGGATCTTCTATATCATTTTTTTCTTCATTTGTCACCACATCTACTATTTCTAACTCTTCATGAGGGAAATCAATTATATTATCATTAGTCTCTAATTTATTGTCTTCTTTGTTGTATAGTTCTGACCTTGATATTACACGTTGTTCCATACTTCTATATTTATGTTCAATTTCCCTAATCTAACACCAACTAGGTATCAAGTTATTTGTGTATACATACCTATGTATGTATTTATGTATATATGTCTGTAATATTTTGTAAAATATATAGCTATCATCATCTCAACCAGTTGCTCTTTCTTCTTTTACTGCTCAAAAATGTATTTCTTTCCTCTGGTGGAAAAAAAAAATAAAAAATACAGATTAAGACATTGTAAGATTTCTTTAAAGGTGAACTTTATATTTACTGTAGTTGAGAAGAAAAGCTTTTGACATTTGCTGTTAGAAAAAATATTACCAGGTGTCCATATCACCATAATTTCTACTTTACCAACATGTAGAGAATATTTTCGGACACTATTACTTCTGTTACAGACGTAATTTATTTTTATTATGATACAAAGTAAGTGCTACCTATATATAAGTAAGTATATAATAGTCAAAGATTAAAGGGTATAAAAAAACAGGATGAAATTAAAAGAAAAATAATGACTTCTGTTTCATTTTATTATATTTTACTCTTGATGATAGATATTAAACATGGTTCAAGTGATTTATGATTTGGAAATAATAAATGAAATAATTAAGTAAAAAAAAAACAGGGTGAAGGGAAAAAAATTATACTACATAGGTTTATTTCGTAATCTTTGACTTGACAGTTTGTAAAAATTCACGATAACTCTCAGAACCCATGATCTTATCTTCTACTAATGTGCTAGTAGCCCATAATCTTAGTGAAGTCATTTCTCTGGCAGAAGCATGATTAACTGGTTCACTTACCGATGCACCTCTGACAATATACAATGATTGATAAGTGATTACATCATCGTGTTCTCTGACTTTAGCAATAATATTTCTGACTCTTTCGTTGAATTCAGATCCTTCAACTACAGGAATTTCGTTCTTACCAGTTGGAATTTGGAAAATATCGTTTGTACCAAAGACATCTTGCACCAATTCATTGACTGCGTCACCACCTATCCATAAGAATAACTCGGTACCATTGTCAATTAAATATAACCCATATCTTTCAAATAATGAGGATGTAGCATTGATTGGTTCGGGTAATACAATGGAACCATTTTCATCTGGTAAACCGGCTTCATCAATCATATCATGTAATGAGTAAACACAAGAATAAATATTTTTAATAAAATATGGCAATGGGACGGATTCCAAGAAATTTAATGCAGATGCTCTATGATCACTAGGTAAAACTCCAGCCCTGAAAGCAGTGTGTTTGGTTAATGAATGCATTAATAATGGGAACATTCTTAAGTTAGCACATAATCTTAATGGAGCACCGCCTGCAGTGTTAGAGACCACGATTTCCTTCTTGTAAGTTCCAAGAATATCCTGAACACTCTTGTTGATTAATTCACGAGAAGCTTGCAGACTAGAGGACCAGGCTTTAGCAATGGCCTTTTGAGCAAAAACATTTGTAATAGCCAATTGGTCTGCAGAGGCATAAACTTCTGCTAACGAATCGGTAGTTGGGATAGCAAGAGTGATGATTCTAATTCTTCTTTGGGCCGTATTTAAGGACAATAATACAGCAATTTGAAGATAACAGTAGTCGGTGACCAGGTTTTCTTCAATGTTCAACTCCATAACATAAGATTGGTCTCTAGGCATTGTAGAGAAGGCACACAAATCAGATGATCTGTTAAAAAAATGTCCATAGAAACCAATTGTTCTAATACCCATGGAACCACGAGCTCTCATGACAGTTTCCATACAAATATCCATTGATAAATGCTTAGAAAACTCTTTTGTGAATTTAGTAACATCTGAGAAATTTGTGGCAGAGAAACCAGGATAGAAATGAGTTTGACCACCAGTGAAACGACCTAAATTAGAGATTGTGGCAACGTCCATATAGTCTTCGCTAGCCAAAAACACATCCACAGTGACTTGAGCTTTTGAACAATCAATAGGGAATGATTTATAGAACCCATCTTGACAAGATAATAGTTGGGATGTTTCCTTTGGAGTGTTCACAACACCTTGATCATTTCTTTTATTCAACTTGCCAGTACCGATGTTTGGTAAAGTGGATGAAACAACAATGATTTTACCACCAGTACCTTGGATCAAATTGAATGCAGATTTCAAAGATGGGCCAAGAGCAAATTTGCTCATAACGTTGTGCTGGAAGATTTCTGGAATCTTATTTAACAAATTTTCAATATTTTTCCTACATACAGTTAATGAAACAATCATAGAGTTTGGTCTTGGTAAGAATGGTTCATCAATATCAGCAACATCCATCATTTGTACAGTTTGGCCTTCTTCGTCGTCTCTTGGGATCTTGAAGTAATGGATAGCATTATCAACACATAATATAGAGATTCTAGTTCTGCCATCATGGTTTGGTAAAAACTCCAAAGATTCCAAAATAGTCCTTGTGGTGGTAGCCAATAACCCATTTCTAATAGCATTTTGAGAGACATCCAAGATAAAAGCATATGTAGATGGTGGTGGTTGTCTAACACTGTATTCTTTTGGAGCCAAAAATTCCATTACCCCATATCTAATTTCATTACGTTCATATTGATTCAACTGGTTACCATCATAGGAATGATTATATTGCATTGGAATGTCATTAGCTAAACGACAGAAGTTACATCTCCATCTACGACCTTGTTCGATCATGGTAACAAATGGATTCATATAACCACGACAACGACGGCATCTGACCACAACACCATCTTCTGTTAATGGTGGAGAATCGACGGTGTCTTGTAAATGTTGGTAAGGCCTAACTACTATAGCTAATGGCAATTTAGATTTTTTTAAAAGACTGTTAGTCTTTGGCATAGCATTTAATGTACATCTAACAAAGTCTGGGGAAGCGTTGGCTAAATCGGATGGAACAATCATTTTTTCTGGAGGGGTCATTAGAGGTGGAGGAGGTAAAATCAAATCATGGATTGGTGGTGGCAATTCAGTTAACAGATCTATTGGATATAATTGGTTCATTGGTTTTGAATTAGAAAATTGGCCACCTGGATATAAACCTTGTTGTTGTTGAACTGGATATATTCCTTGAGGTTGACCTTGCATTTGAGTTTGAGAATATGGAGGGATAGCAGCGTTATTAATATTGTTGTTATTCAATTGCATGTTTCCCATAGCAAAAGTTGCTTGATCGACTTGCTGATTTAATTGCTGTTGTGCAGGAGTAAACATCGGGGTAGAGCCAACCATTGCATTCTGTTGAGGCTGGAACGCAGCTTGTTGTGAATACATAGTATTACCATCTTGGTGTAGAATTGGGGTTTCTCCTGGGGCACCACCAATACTAGGTGGAACTGCAGCAGCTGTGGCTATCTGTTGTTGTTGGATTTGGTATTGCGCCTGTGGATAAACACGCTTTCTGTGATGAGACATTGTTTTATAACTATTTCTGTGGACCTGTGGTTGTACTGCTAAGAATTTTAAGCAACGTCAGATGTCCAGTGGATTCTAATGTATCATTAAATGAACAGTTTGAAGCGTACCTCATACATATGAAATTCCCTTTTCCTCCTGTTCTTTTAGAGATAAACAGCAGAAGCCACCGTGTTAAGTTTCTCTGACTTTGTCCTTATTTACGAAAGAATGAAAAAGAGAAAGCGGTAGAAAGCTGGACGAAAAAATGAAAAGATCAAAAAAAAAAAAGCAGTCCTCTTTTTCTTCCAAATTTCTGGTTTTTCTCGTTTGTTTTGGAGATTTTCTTTAAGGAAAAAAAATAAAAAAATAAAAATAAAAAAAAAAGGAAGTAAACCCTAACTTTGAACCCTATAAAGGAGCGGTTGGGTATTCTGATTAGGGTTTGCTACTAGGGCTAGCCCTGAATAGTATGCAAATAGATAATACTATATAGACACATCTCTGTGTGTTTTTATTATAATGAGCAGACAGATTGGTTCGTTGGTTAGCTTAAGTAGCAAAAATGATTAATATCATATTTACAATGCGGTTTCTTCTTTATAGAAATTAGGTAAGGACATTAGTGAATATATATAACATATATACGTTGAATATTAACAATAATAAAATATAATTGATTAGTAGTAGAATATATTCTATGATTAAGTAAACAGAGAGTCATAAAGCTTGTTAGACTTGTAGTATATACCTTCAACGGCATATAATAGACCAAAGAGAAATTCTTGTTTCTATTCATTTTATTTTTCGTTTTTTGGATTTCATTAAACAACATACATCTATAAAACCCTATGTATTATTTTTATCTTTTATCTCATTTTAGTTTTATTCTCCTTTTACATGTTTCATAATCGCTCATACATTTGGGAATTTGATAACTTTAACTGTTCAAATTCATCTTGTAAATGCTCTATATTATGTAATGTTTCTTTACTAGCTACATTATCGTTTGTTGATTGAGATTCTTCTGCTTTACTAGAAGTCGAATTGAGAGATGATATAATGGATACAGGAGATTGTGCTAACTTCTTATCTATATCGGCATTATCATCATGATTATCCTTATTATTATTGTTATTGTTATTGTTATTGTCGTTGTCGTTGTCGTTGTCGTTATCACATGTGATAGTAGGAGTAATGGTGGTAGAGATATTAGTCATGTTGTTGAGTGGATTATTTGTGTATGCTATGTTCTCATTGTTTAATAGTGAAAATGCCGTTGATGGGAAATTAGGAATTTTGACGGGTAACCTGCTACTACCATCTCTACTACTCTCTAAGATATTTATTGTTCTTAATGGGTTTATATTAGACCTAAGGGGAATATCTTTAATGTTATTATTTCCAGTAGAAGGTGACTCGCTTTTTTTCAAAAAAGGACTATGTGAGAGTTTTATTGAAAAATCTATTTCGCTATTCTGGTTCTCTAGTGATGACGGTAAAGGAGTCGATGATGTGGTGTGATTGGAAGGTACAGATGCCATTGATGATGATCTACTAGATGGTGCTGTGGGCACTAACGAGAAATGTTTTTCTCTATGGACTAATCCCATTTGTTTTATTCTTGTTACGTTTAACTCAGACTGTGGTACTTTATGGAAGGTATCTGACTCCTCATTGTATTCGTATAAAGACCAACGTATCCCATATGGCATAGGCTCTAGACAATAGACACAGTGTAATGGTATGTCCAACTCGGTTATATCTTGAAATCCAAGATTCATAAAATAACCTAATAAAGTCCTTGCAACAACATGATGTGTAATAATTAAAACGTTATCTTCAATTCTTTCTATTTCAGCAATAACGGTTCTTAGACGATTAATGACATCAAGGTATGATTCTCCTCCGATACCGGGAAATTTGTATCTTAATTTATCACGTTGTCTTCTTTCAAACTCAGCAGGATATGCTTCTTCGAATTTTTGATAGGTTAAACCTTCAAATGAGCCTGCATTTATCTCATCTAACATTTTCATTTCTTTTAATGGATATTCGTTGATATCAAAATATTTCCCCGTTTGAATGGCTCTTTTACGCATACTTGTCCAAACAAAAAAATCTTTAAAATAGAGGCCTTTCTTATTTTTCCTTTTGTATGAAGTTATTGTGTGGTTTCTTGAATCTTCATTTTTATTCATATTTTGGGCAAATTGTTTTAATTCAGCTTCGTATAACAGTCTTTTCTGTTTGTCAATAAATCTATATAATGCTTTCGAATACTTTTCACCTCTCACGGTCAATGAAGAATCACCACCAATTTTGCCTTTGACGTTATCTTCACTTTCGCCATTTCTTGTTATCCAAATTTGTCTATATGATAAATTGAAATTTAAAAGATAATACACAGTTTGTGAAGCTAGAAATCCTTCGATGTTATACGATACAAACTTTTTGCCGATATCTATCATTTTAAGGTACTGTACATCTTCATTATCTTCAATAGTTTCATATGCTTCAAGATAATTTTTCAACCTTTGTTTAAAATCAAGTAGCGAATCTTCAGGATCTTTCCCTTTATAATCAGGACCAAACAACTTCAATCTAATATTTGCTTCTACAACAGATTCATCTGTGCAGATGGATTCTAAAAATAAAATGTTTAGTTGATCGTTCCTTGATTGGATTTTATCTACAAGTAATTTTCTTCTTGCTCTTGTTGTGTTGGTTGCATCAAAAATAGCTACAGACCCAACCCCTTCTAATAAATAATCTAATAACTCATCCAACGTATCTAGCGCCCATTTGTCTCTAAGTGAATTAGCTTCTATGTTTTTAGGATCAAAAAAGTTAGAGTCTTGATCTCCAATCTTATGTTCCTTTGCATATCTTCTTCTGGTATTTCCTACATTAAAAACCTTACAATAATACATGGAATAATTTAAATAACGAGACAACTTGTTTGTAATATACGATTTTCCTGTTGCAGGTAAGCCAACCATAATAATAACCAGCTTAGAACCTGCTTCTGCCTTGGATATTATTCCATCTGGGGACAATTTAGATTTAGTTAGTCCTGGGACATTTAATGTACTGGTGACTCTTCGTTGTGTGGATTGTGGTTTATCCTTATCTTGGCTATCCAGGACACCTGATTCATTAAGAGTAGTTGTTGAATTTTCTGTACGATTCAGTTCAAGAATATTCGAAGTGGATATTATATTTTGAGTATTATCATTTGACGTATTATTATCATTATGGAGAATGTTATTATTTGGAACAGTTTCATTAATTTGTATTTTTGAAGAATCAATGTTTTTCTCTAGATCACCAAAAATAGCACTAGCTTCTGGTGATATAGCTGGAGTAGTTTCATATGACCCAGTTGGTGTATTTGAGGTAGTGACAATAGGTGTATCACTAGGTGGCCTCCTTTGGAAGGCAGGTAACGGCCTACATTGTGACTCTTCATTATTCACAGAATGTTTTTTTGCTATTCCAAAACGTTTTGTGCCCATCAGTTACACTACGTATTGTTAGTGTTGTTTTTATTATTGTTGTTATCGGTATTAGTATACTATTGTATTAGTATATTTAAAATGATTGTATTGTTATTAGTGTTTATTATACGGCTATTAGAACTGACTACATCAAGAAAATAACTTGGTTGTCTGCCACAGGCATTCACACATAGTAAACATATGTTTTATACCATAGATACATATATATATATTAATGTTTAATAGAAAGAGAAATGGCTTTACTCCATTTGTCTCTTCTGGTTGTAGTTGTTTATTCAAGCAAAACGTCCACATGTTCTTGCCTTCTAATAATTAATTTGCCAATCTCCGCTTTCTTCCTCCTTTTTTTTTGTCTTTTCTATTAGTTTCTTTGTCTTTCAATTCCGGCCTGTTGCCTGTGTTGTATTGTAGTGCATCATATTGTGTTGTTGGGTTTTCTCCATTTTCCTCGAGGAAAATGTCTCTCAAGCAGAGTATTTGAAAGTAGGTGATTTGGTAATACTACATATCCATCCTATACGTTAAAGCATCTGTTCTGTTAGTTGAAGTATCTAAAAGTAAACACAATGCGGAAGCAGTAGGTCTATATAGGATACATAAGTATATACTTCTATATACTTATATATTTATATATTATATACATATAACAGATATGCTCGTACAACTTTTTTGTTTTTCTTTTTTCCTTTTTCTATATGTTTCCTTGTTAAAATAAATCTTTTGCTATCTATTAAGGATTGATGAAGTAAAGGATACTTGATAACGTCCACCCTTAGAGAACTATATCGCTGAGTGTCATCAATTTTTAAGTAAAGAAAAAAAAAAAAAGAAAAAAAATTGGAATTAAACCTATTATTTATGTTTGACTAGGAAAGAAGAGGGAGAGAAGAGGATATATAAAATAATAAGAATGTTACTATTGCAATTTTACACAGTAAATGAATAATGTATAATCTAAAAATGGACTTACGCTTGTATATCTATTTTTGTACCAGTTTGTTTAATTTTACAATTTCTATAATAGATTAATTTGAAAAACTTATGTAACCCTATCTTTTTTAGTAGGAGTTTTACTTTCGGTTTTATCAAAAAAGTTTTAACCCTTGTTAAATGTGTTTTTTATTTTTTTTAGCACGTCTGGATCACGTACATTACTATAGTATATAACTTTGTTAAGCTAAAAGTCATAATATAGATACCGTGCATGTAAATACATATATATATATATCAAATTGGAGCAAATAGGGATATTGCTAGTAGTGTATGGATTGGTGAATAGTAAGGAGTTAGAGTCAACATTTTAAGAAAACCTAATATGCAAATACATCCATAGTATATATGATGCTTTGGGTTACAATTATACTAATATTACAAACCACGATCTCATTATTATTGATCTTTTTAAGAACACATTCATTTAGAAAGACATTAGCCAAGCCAAGTAACGGGTATAAATCTGTTTTACTCAATTGGTTAAAAAATAATAAAATTGGTAAGAATTCCCCATTTGGAATCAGAACTGGAGCTGTCAGATCACGACTAATCTCTCATTGGGGAATAAATTTAACTTCCTATTCAAACTTCAATGACGTTAATGGGTTTGAGGGTCTTCTTAATGATCCATTGGAGGTTCAAAATGTTATTAATAAGTTAAAGCAGTATGAAAATGATAAAATATCAATCTCTAAACAAAACGATACACATACTACTTCTAATCATAATGAAAAGAAGACATTATACGGATTTTTCCATCCATATTGTAATGCCTTTGGTGGTGGTGAAAAAGTCTTGTGGAAGGCTGTTGAAACCACTTTGAATCATGATTTAAATAATGTGGTTATTATTTATACGGGGGATCTTAATGCATCACCAAAGCAAATTTTGGATGGAGTCAGTTTGAAGTTCGATTATAAATTAGATAGAAGTAGAATAGTTTTTATATATTTAAAGAAAAGGTGGTTGGTTGATAGTAAGACATGGCCACATTTCACTTTAGTTGGACAAGCTTTAGGATCTATCATTTTGACAATTGAAGCAGTATTGAAATGTCCGCCTGATATCTGGTGTGATACTATGGGTTATCCTTTTGGTTATCCATGGGTGTTCTATATTTTAAGAATTCCTATCATTACGTATACCCATTTTCCAGTTATTTCTACAGATATGCTTGATAAATTACAAAATAATGCAAGCCTAAGAAATAAGTTGAAATATTGGTATTGGAAATTATTCATGGCCTATTATTGTCATATGGGTTCCTATGTGACAGTGGTGACTACTAACTCAACATGGACTAATAATCATGTTAAAAGTATATGGAAGCAAACAGAATCTTCTATTATTTATCCTCCCTGTTCTACGGAGAAATTTGTTAATGATTTTAATTCCAATTTGAATAAATCACGCTCTAATGTTGGTATTGTATTGGCCCAGTTTCGTCCAGAAAAGAGACACGATCTAATAATAAAATCATATTCTAAATATTTAATTAGCAGATGCAAACAATCGGATAACAACAATAGTAAGAATGATTTGTTAAAATTGAAATTTATTGGATCCACTCGCTCACAAGCTGATAAAGATTATGTATTTGAATTGCAAAAATATTGCAAGCAATTAAATATTCCAGAGCCAAATATTGAATTTTTAACTGATATTCCATATAGTGAAGTTAAGAGACAGTTATTCAATTCTACATATGGTATCAACGCGATGTGGAATGAACATTTCGGTATTGCTGTAGTAGAATATCTTGCATCAGGATTAATTGCTTTAGTACATGCATCTGCGGGTCCATATCTGGATATTGTGGATAAAGATATTGGATACTTCTTTGTCGATCCATCTGATCCAGATTACAATAAGGTGAAGGGTGAAAATTTCCCTAGTTTAGACAAGTTATTTTTGTTGACAGACATGTTGGATGATGAGAGTAAAATGATTAAATCTAAGCATGGTGAAAAGAAAGCAGTAGAGAAGTTTTCTGATGAGATTTTTGAAATTCAATGGACAAATATTGTTTTACATAAATTAGAAGAAAGAGGATTACTGAAAAAATTCAAATGATTTATTATGTAATAAATAGTATATAAAACATATATAATCTTAACGACTACCAGATATACATATTTATACATGTGTATTGATAAAAATACATAATTTTATATTTGAATATGATTAGGGTACCATTTTTTATAATTGTTATTAGTGTTGTGATCAGCTTATGTTAAATGGAAGAATTAGTAACATTATGAATATAGATAATAATTTAAGATGTAAAACTTAACAATCATTCTCTAAAATAATATTAGAAACAAACTTTAGTTGTATTATTTAATATGAAAAAAAATGGTGATATTGATACTAAAATGTAGTGATTGAAGTAAATAAAAAATTAAAATAAAAATAAAAATAAAAATAAAAATAAAAATAAAAATAAAAATAAAAATAAAATACTTTTTGTATGGATACAATTGTTACAATAATCTTTTTTTTTTGGTATTGTTCAATAACTTTCTTGAATGCTAGGGATTCTGAAGTTAAAAATTTAATAACGGGAAAATAATGTTGAAGGCAATAAAAAAATTTGTAGGAGGATAGTAATTATGGGTCACTGTTTTTGGCCTGGATTAACTGTCTCAATGTAGAAACTGGGTATAACATCATGAGCCTGTGAGTCAGTCATTTCAGAGATAGATGAGATTGTGTTTGTTCTTGTGGTGTTATCCAATCTCGGAGTAGAGCTATACATGTTTTCATCATTAACAGAAATGTTACTATCCCTTAGGCCGCTTTCGTTCTGTGTCCTCACGGTGTTAGCATCTATTGTCGTAGACAGGGATGTTTGATTACTTGCAGTTTTAGTCAATTTATTAGTCGAGTTATTGAGATCAGTCTTTGGTTTTCCATCCTTATTTAAATTATATTTCTCAATAATATATTTTGCCTTTTCTTGATTTGAATTGAAAGATGTGAATCTTTTAAGATTATGATACCAAGATATCATAGATTCATAGGAATCACATTTAAAGACCCAATTATGACCTCTATGAATGATCCCATTTTGCTTTGCATGTAATATAAATTTATGTTCGCTGGAATCCTTTTTTGAATGCTCTGCTACTGAACATTCACTCAATGATAAAGACATCACTGGAACTAGATCTGACTTCCTATCACCACTCTTAAATTCATGTAAGAAATTTGGTGATAGAACATAGAACCCCTTTGAATAAGATTTCAAAAACTTGGATCTTCTCTCTAAATAGCCTGATTTAATCTCATAAGTCATTGGATCGTATTGATACTTGTATACAATTTCTTTAAATTTCCTTATTGGTAAATTTGGTGGAATGAAATTTGGATCCCTTGATATGAAATTGTCCCATTCAAATTGTGGGTCCTTATTGAAGAAACCGAGATCCAATTTAGATATTAGGATATCGAAAACCAATTGAGATTCTTGGCCTAACAGCCTTGCATATATAGTCATTGCGTTTTGAATTTCCATGACAACCACTTTCTCTAATTCAGCACCGGAATTTTGTAAATTATCGAAGGCTTCATGTAGATAATTTTCCTCCATGATTTGTTTTTTGATCTGTTTATCGAGAATGAGTTTTGTCAAAAAAGGGTCTTGTTTTGGTGCATTGTACCTGGATTCTTTCAAAGAATCGATGTATTGTTTCATATCTTGTTTGGTCTGTTGTAACTCTTTGCTACAAGAATTTTTGAAGTCAGACTGCAAAGTCTTGATCTCTTTAATTTTGACTAGCAGGTCTCTTCTTAATTCTTCCAGCCTAGGTATGACTTCATTAGTCAACTCTTTTGATGCTTTAGATGCGACAGATGCCAATGTTCCATGATATTGGTTTAGGATGGTTGGTATATCTTGAACAGACCCGTTTCCTAAGGGTAAAAAAAACTTATTGATAGCTTTATCATCATTAGAAGTAGGTTGGGATTGGTTTTCGATAGCAAAAAATGGGAATTGGATAGCATGAGCTAGTCTGACCTGTTGTCTTACGATTTCATCCTGGATAGACGCAATTTCATTGAGATATATAAGCAAAGATTTGATGACACTTCTCCATGCGGAAAATCTTGCTGCAAGGACCTCTGTAGGCTGAGCACTAGTTGGAATCATTACTACTAAGGGAGACCTTGGGTCCTGTTGTTGTTGTGAAACACGTTGTCTTTGAAAAGAATTTCGTGTTGTTATATGCGTTGAAGTTAGAGAGTTTTTATGCGGTAGTTGGTTTGTATTAACAGAAGCTTGTTGTTGTTGTAGTGTTGTATTACTTGAGTTTTGTAGTTGAGATTGTTGGGATATTTTTGATTGTTGTTGTTGTTGTAGATAATAGTAGTCAGTGGTATTAGTAGATGTCAAACTTCTTGTATGTTGTTGTAAGTTTTGTAATTGTTGTAGATTAGCCTGTTGTTGTGACCTCATGTCAGAGACAGCGGAGGTCATGGTGTTGTGAGTTGACATAATGATACTTTACAAATTAGTTTGGATAGAATTATATATAGATATATATATATAGATAGATATATATGCTGTTATTGTTGTTGTTGTTATCTTGATGATAATGGTTTATATGTGAGCGAGAGTGATAGTGTAGTGATGGGTAATACTTTGTTTATATATATATATATATATATGTGTGTGTGTGTGTAGTATAGTAGTAATGTTTTGTGGAGTGTATTATAGTTATGTTAAGTTCAGGTTTATTTGATTTCAACTGATCTAGAGTCAAGGATAATAGGTGTAAGGAGAACGCATGCAGTTGATCCCATATATTATTTTCTTTATTCTCTTGTTGTTTGTTTGTTTGTTTGTTTGTTTTTCTTTTTTGGGCTTTCGCCTTTCCTCCTTCCTTTCTTGTTCGATTTTCCTCTTCCTTTTTCTTTTTCTTTTTCTTATTTTTTTTGTCTTTTTGTTTTATCTTTTTCCCAGAAAAAAAACCCTAGGGTACAACATGTAACCCTAAAGAAGATACAAAAGGATGAACTTTTTTAGGGTTTGATCTCTTTTTTTCTTCATGGTAATTGGAAAAGTGATTTTTTCTTTAGGGTTAGTACCTGACTTTTTTTTAATATTTAGACAACACAACACTGCAAATCGAGACAAGAAAGGAAAAAAAAACAAATACAAAAAAAAGTTTTATTTGGAGGATGTATTTGATCCGACAATATAGTGAAAGGTAGAAGGGATTGTAATGTGGAAGAAAAAAAAATGTAAAAGGAAAAAGAAAATAATATTACGTGTGTTTATGTATTGGTTATATTCATGTGTACGTATATAGGTCTCTGCGTTTGTTTGTGTATGCAAGAAAGTATGGATTACAGATGATTAGTTGGACAACTAAGAAAACAAATAGCAAGGATGATCATGATGCAGTACCGATGAGATCTAGTTCCTCTTCTTCTTCTCTTTTTAGAAAATGGTGTATGTTGAAGAATAATTTGAAGAGAAACAGTAAGACTCCTAGGAGATTTTATGATGGAGATGGTATCGGTAAGAGATTTTATAAATTTCAAAAAATACGATTAAATAGAAGTGTGTTAAATGTTGGCAAAGACGATTTCTCAACAGAAAATGCCATAATAAGACAAGAAAATACTGATAATATGAATGTAGTAGAGTATGATTACAATAATGATGGTGGTAGCATTATCAACAACAACAGCAACAATAACAGCAATAATAATAATAATTATAATAATAATAGTTGGATAAATGCATGCAGATATGTTTATTTGGATTGTTATTATTATTCCAAAGAAAATTGGTTTAGATCGATTGTTATGTTGATTGTAATCACAGTTATATCGAACTATTTCATACAAAATTTAATTAAACTATTCGAGCAATTAAGAATCACTATCGTATCTTTCTATAAGTGGAAAATCCTATCCTCTTTCATTATTCCCTATAGTAACGATAATAACAGTAATAGTAATATTATTAGTGGCAGTGGTGTTAGTGGTGTTAGTAATATTGTTATGAACATTATCTCATGGATAAATTTTATTAAAAATATATTTTCATTGGCATAACATAATTATATACATTCACAGAAACTTTTGAAAAGACGAATATATTTGAGATTTGTCCTGCTTTCCCTCTTTTTGGGGTGTGTCATATGATCATTTTGGACGGAGGCCGTTCAACCCTATCCGTAAATGAAATGATTTTTGCAGCATTTCTTTTGTTTAAAATAAAATAAAATAGAATAAAAAAGTAACCCTAATTGCAAAACAAATATGGCCATTGGTGAAGAGGAAAAAAACACTAATAAATATTATCATTCCCATAATAGTTCTGTTCTTGCCCTCATTCGATGGTTTGTTTTTATTTTTTTGGTGTCGGTGTTATATTCGCATCCGCTTTGGGTATTTGTTTTGTTTTTTATTGTTCAAATAAAAATTGTGACAAAAAAAAAATGTGACATACGGAATAATGTTTTCATCTCGATGAGGATGTTGATGGTTGAGATGTTGTGGATATAACATGTAATTAATAGAGCCATGGACTTCTCTAGTCTTATGTCTGTTCATCTGTTTTTTCACCTTGTTCTGTTCCATTTTTTTCGTTCTCTCTTCCATTCAACACACAGTTATGTATATATATGTGTATACTCTTTCCTTTTTTTTTTTTTTTCTGGCTCTTTCGGTCATTCGTCTCTTTTTTTTGTGTTCTTTTAGTCTTACTTTTAAAGAATAAGTTAAAAATCATTACTTATTTGCTTTGTTGGATAATTATGGATGAATTGGTCAAAAATTGTTCAGTGGCTCTCTCTCTAATGATTCTTGGTAAATTGTTTCATCCGTTAATTCTAAAAAGATCTAAATCAACAATGACTAAATTGACCCCCTTTTTGGAATCTAAAAGACCTAAACAATCACCTGAGTTCGATTACTCTACTCTCTCTAACTATCAATCCTTTAAAGTTGATCACACCACTTTAGATCTATCCATTTTATTTGATCAAAAAATTATTAAAGGTGACGTTACCTTTCAACTAACTAAAATATCTAATTGTAACGAGAATGAAATTAAATTAGATACTTCTTTTCTAAATATCGAAAAGGTAGAACTCAACAACGTCAGTGTAAAAGACTTCATACTTAAACCAAGGGTCGAACCATTGGGTTCTCAATTGGTTATCAAGTCTGATTCAATTGAAAAATTTAAAGATAGTAACAACAATATCTTATTAAAACTTTCTTTCACCACAACTGAGAGATGCACTGCTTTGCAATGGTTGAACGCCAAGCAGACCTCCGGGGAACCTTATGTGTTTTCTCAATTGGAAGCGATCCATGCAAGATCTCTATTCCCATGTTTCGATACCCCATCAATCAAATCTACTTTTACTGCTAACATCAAGTCTTCCTTACCTGTCGTTTTCTCAGGTATTAAGACTCACGAAACAATTAATAAAAAGGATGACCTACAGTACTCATATCAATTCGAACAAAAAGTACCTATTCCAGCATATTTGGTCGGTGTCGCATCAGGTAATTTAGAACATGCACCAATCGGCCCACGTTCTACTGTTTACACTGAACCCTTTAGGTTAGAAGATTCCCAAAGAGAGTTCGATGGAGACGTGGAAAAGTTTATACAAACCGCAGAAAAGATCATATTCCCATACGAATGGGGTACTTATGACATCCTAATCAATGTCGATTCATATCCATATGGTGGTATGGAATCTCCCAACATGACTTTTGCCACACCTACTTTGATAGCACACGATAAGAGCAACATCGACGTCATTGCCCATGAATTGGCACACTCTTGGTCTGGTAATCTGGTCACCAATTGTTCTTGGAACCATTTCTGGTTGAATGAAGGGTGGACTGTCTATTTGGAAAGGCGTATTACTGGGGCTATCCATGGTGAGCCAACTAGACACTTCAGTGCCTTGATTGGCTGGAATGATTTGCAAAATTCTATCGATTCAATGAGTAACCCAGATAGATTCTCCACTTTAGTCCAATGTTTGAACGATGGATGCGATCCAGATGAAGCTTTTTCCAGTGTCCCATATGAAAAGGGTTTCAATTTATTGTTTTATTTGGAAAATTTACTTGGTGGTGTTAAGGAATTCGACCCATTTATTAAACATTATTTTAAGAAGTTTTCCAGAAAATCTTTGGACACATTCCAATTCTTAGACACTTTATTCGAGTTCTTTCCCGAAAAGAGAGATCTTTTGGAATCTGTTGATTGGGAGACTTGGTTATTTAAACCTGGTATGCCACCAAAACCACAATTTGATACATCTTTAGCCGACTCAGTATATAAATTAGCCAATGATTGGATTCAAAGGGCTCAAGAATGGGGCCAAGAGGAACCAAAGAAATATATGGACCACTTCAATGTTGATGATATTAAGGATTTTAATGCTAATCAAGTTGTATTGTTCCTTGAAACTTTAACTCAAGGCGGTCACGCGTTAAATGACAGCAATACTAGCGTATTTGATTGGAGCAACTATCAAGTCGCTGCTAAATCATTATTATCTATTTATGATAATGAGAAAGTGGTTAAATCAAAGAATGCAGAAGTTGTCTTTAAAGTATTCAAGTTCCAAATTAAAGCCCATCTAAAGGAATATTATAACGACCTAGGTAATTGGTTAGGTACTGTAGGTAGAATGAAGTTCGTTAGGCCAGGTTACAGATTATTAAATTCTGTTGACAGAGATCTAGCTCTAAAAACATTTGAAAAATTTCAAGATACATATCATCCAATCTGTAAAGCTTTAGTTAAGCAAGATTTAGGTTCATAAAATAGATAGATATTTAGTTATTATATACTATTACTGGAAATACCGTAATAATATGGTAGCAACTCTGTAAACTTCCCCCTCACCACTATCTCCAGTGCATTTGTTTTCTCTCGTTCGCTCACACTTTTCTTTCTCCATATTATATACTTTCTGCTTTTGCCTTTGTGATTGTTTGTTTTTCGTGTTGTTTCCTTTTCCTCAAGAAAATAAGAAAAAGAAAATTTTATTGCTGCACTTTTGCTATGTTTATATTTTTTTTTTATTTATTTTCTGTAAATTTTCATAAATTTTTTTTCGCAAGGCTTAGAAGGAAATAAATGCTGAAACAAACAGACATTGACCAGGTTATAAGAATTTATAAGACATTATTATCAGTGGAAACATTACTTAATTTGTTTCTAGGGAGGCGTTTTCTTGTTATATCTCCTGCAAAAATATTAGTAAAGAGAATAAAAATTTAATATAAGCTATCAACTAATCCGTTTCTCCAGTCACTATGAATAATTTAGGTACTTTAGCTGTATGTGTTTAAAAAATTGTTGCTTCTGTTCCTGGTATTTTCCTTCTGATAATTCATATTACTAACAAATACGAAAACAAAGAAAAAAAATATTATAGATAGAATAATAATGATGTGATAATAATATATTATTATTACATCATTATCTATTTATATATGTTTTTTTTTCTTTATTTGAAATAACAAATGAATGAATAAAATAATTATGAAACCAGCAAATATCTCAGTTCAGTCAAAACTTATCTGTTGAAAATATAAAGAATCAGTTTCAATCTTTAAAAAGTAAAATATCCACTCTACGTCCACCACAAGAATTTTTCAATGTAAAACAGTTTTCTAAACCACAAAACTTCTCTGAATTACAAGCAAGAGTTTCTTATAACTTAAGATACTTTGGTTCCAATTATGCATTTATTGTTGGGCTATTGAGTATTTACACATTATTAACCAACCTATTATTGCTATTTGTTATCATCTTAGTCATAGGTGGTATTATGGGCATCAACAGATTGCAAGGTTCGGATTTGAATACTCCATTCGGTCCAGTTACTACTTCTCAATTATATACTGGTCTATTATGTGTTGCTATTCCATTAGGTTTTCTAGCTTCTCCAATATCCTCGATGCTATGGTTGATTGGTGCCTCCTGTTTCACTGTTTTCACACATGCGTCTTTTATGGAGAAGCCCATTGAAACAGTCTTTGAGGAAGAAACTGTGTAAATTAAAAAAAAAATTAATGTTTGTTTTTATCAATATATATATATATATATACTTTATCTAGGATTACAGTTAATAGCAAGACACTACTATGTAATAATGGTGTATAATACAATTTATCGTGTGATTATTGTTACTCTGTCTTCTGTTTGATTTGATAGTGGGGTTCTTTTTGGGAACATCCTTTTCCTAATTAGGATATCCAGTCATCGGAGCTTCTATTGTTTCCTATCCAAAAAGGGAAATTTGTTACTTTCTTTGCTCGAAGCGGAAGAATTTAACAAAAGAGAAAAATCCTCCCCTATTCTTTTTTCTTTTCTTTTCAGCAAGAAGAATTTTATTCGACATTTCATGGGAACTTTTAAAGATAGATATTATCTGGGAAGAGTGGGCTCTGTTAAGTATTGATATTTATATTATATTAGCGTATTTAAGAGATGGTATAGAAGTTTTTTTTTTTTTGCTCATTTCCTTATGGGATCGCAATAAGAGAGTAAGTAGCATTTAAAGCTGATATTCTAACACATTTTTATTCAAGGATTGATAACAGCCAAAGTTTGTCGTTCGAACGTAGCGTTTTTTTTTCTTTAAATATATAAAGCTTATATATATATTCATATTACATTATCAGCTGTTGTCGTTGTTTTCATTGTTGTTGTTACTATTATTTTTTTCTTTTTTGTTTTCTTTTGTCGAATGGATGATAAAGTTAATAAGCCAGGAGCTAATCCAAGGACTCATTCTAGAAGCTCCTCTTTGTTGGAGATTATCTTTGGCCCACAGATTAAAGATGTTATCAATGAGACAAACGAATTGCCTGAACCTATCTTGTCTAAAGCTATTGATTTGAAAATTGAGCAGGAGAAAACAAAACAACAGTATTACAAATTAGCTAACATTGATAAATGCTTGGAACTGATAAAGCTGTCCAAGGGTTATGGGATGCCATCACAACATTTGATTCATTTGATCAACAATAATGGGTTTCTAGATTCTTCGATAAGTAAAAATAATAAATTGAATAATACCGCTACATCTACCTCAGACTCTGTCTCTACCGCGACTACTGTTGAGTCTAATAATAACATGAATATCACACCTGTTGCATCCATGTTAAAGTCAACCTCCCCATATAAATTTCCACCAGCAGATCCATTAGTATCGAATAATTTCAAAAACTCTAGTAATATTGGCATTAATACCACTGAACGAAGAACTTTCCATAGAAGAACACATTCACCCGCCAGGATTGGTGCAAGTGCAGTGGCGGCTTTGTCAGATTCTATTTCAATAAAGGAAGAAGAAGCTTCAGAATTCGAATCCCCATTAAAGAATAAAATAAATATCTCTATAAATAATAATAATAATAATAATAATAATAATAATAATAATAATAATAATAATAATAATAATAATAATAATAATAATAATAATAATAATAGTAATAGTAATGGCGATAGTAACATGATTTCTCATAATCGCAATATTTCTTTACCTATCATGAACAAATTTGTTACTTCAAGCATACCGACAAATATGGTATCTGTGTTAAATTTTGAATCTAATAAAGAAACGCTAGTTCCAGTGAAAAATAATTTAAATGGCAGTACTTATAATAATAGTGGTCAATCCGATAAAACAAGCAACAATAACAATAATAAAAATAGTAGTAGTAATAGTCACAATTCCCCTGCATATTCAAATACCAATTTATCGTTAGAATCAAATAACAACTGTTACTTAAAAAGACCAGTACCTTTAAGAAGTTCAAGTGGAAATAGTGTACAGAAAAAGACACATAGAAGAACAAAATCTGCCACTGTGATCCCTACTTTTGGTGTTATAGATTTAAATGTTATAGATCAAGCTGCATCCTTCAGTAAAAGCCCTGTCTTATCTAATAATAATATCACCAAAGCTAATGGTACTCCAGCTACATCAACAACAAATAATGATACCTGTAGTGAAAGTAGCAGTACTAAAGGCGTAGATAGTCCAACTAAGGTCTCTCTTTATCCACAGAAACATCAATACAAGGTTCATCATCCAAATTCCCTAAACAGGCTATTGAATGATTATTAGATTTTTCACATCAATTGTAACTACTTATACTCTTTTCATGCATATAAATATTACAGGCAGATCTATATAAGCATATATACTTACAAAATACATCATTTTTTATACATTATAATTTACACATTCATCTTTGTTTTTTTATTTTCTTAGCTTTTTCAGACACTCTTTAGTTATCTTTTTATTCTAAGATGTAGGAAACAGTAAGAACGTGTAAATGTGCATGTAGATATAGTGCATATACAAATAAATCTCAATAATAATATTATTACATATCTGCATTCATATACATATTTTATATGCAGTCAACTCAATAAGAATATATTTATTTGCTTGTTTGTTTGTTTATTTCCCTTTCCAAGCTTTCATTTTTTTACTCCAGGCGTATTTGAATGATTTTGTAGCACCAGCTGTTGCAATACCTTTTAAAGTTTGCAAAATACTTGTTCTCTGTATATGACTTCTTAAAGTCTTTAAACAATTGTCTAAAGAATAGCCTAATGGTAGATAATCTCTATTGTGGAATATAACATCTTCGTATATGGAACCATAATATTTTTGAAAATTATGAAAATTTTTCTCTACAATATTATTAACTTTATTTGGATTCTCACCACCAAGTGTATACCTAATATCACCTATATAACTTAGTCCAGCAATCCTTTGATAGAATTCGAATTCATCTAGTCTAGATTTCACTGTGTTATCGTTATGTAATAAATATTTGGCGACAGTAGCTGCACTCTTTAAATTTAATTGATTCCAGTATTTGATTATATTATTGTCTTTCAAAATTTTGACAGGCTTTTGCAATCTACCAGCAAGATAGAAGCTATCCCAGGTACAAAGATCTTGTACGATTCTCTCTAGTGAGACTACCCCATATTTTACTTCACGTCCAGCAATATTCACAAATGGGTTAAAATATATGCCAGCACCGATATCTTGGAAATATGATATAACACTTGAGCCACACCACTTTAAAGAGGAATAATGGTCTGGGTTTTGGTATATATTGATTTTGTGAAATTTCAGAGGATCTTTGACACCGAATATAAGATCAATCTGAGGTTTATTAGAACCCTTAAGATTATCATATCCATTTTGCTTAAAAACACCAGATCCATATCCAAAGGCAAAATCTATTGGCGCTTGAAAATGTGATAAAATTAAATTTAACTCTCGTTCAATAGCAGGATCAATAGGAATATTCTGATTCGAGCCAAAAGTGTCCGGTAGATAAGTACCATCGAAATCTTTTAAATTATTTGCTTCATTCGATCTTTTTAGAAACTGTTCTAGATCTTTATCAATCATCAGTTTATTTTTACGGGGGATGCTGAATTTGAAATCAATGGTTTTTTTTAACAAACGATTCATTCCATGTAGTAATTCTTCCTTTTGTTTCAGTATATGGTTCGAACTTGCTTTACTACTATATTTTCGAATAGTTATATTCTTACAATAAAAAATAAATCTGAGATTATTAAACTTCAAAGCAGATCTATGATCAAAATATCTCATTTTGTATTAGTAATATCAGAGCTGACTTTTTCCTCCTCCTTCTTTATATTGGTCCCTTCCTATGTCTTTTGTTTTGTCTTTAGTTCTAGTTATGTGTAGATAAGCTTTTGTTACAAATTAATTAGTCACTGAAAGAAGATCAAATATAGTTGCTTGATTCCTTCTCTACTTGTTAGGAATTACCATTTAGGAACTGTTGTATTTTGCTGTAGATGCTCTTTTCTTAGGATGATTGAAAGTTGATGAAATTTTTCATTTCCCTTCGAAAGAAAAGAGAAACTCATCGAATGGAAAATTTAAATTGAAGATAGTTGGATTAGTAATCCTTCTGTAAGAAAATATAGAGAAAAGAAGGGTTTCTTATGGACATAGACCTCTCTCTCTATATATATATATATATTTTAGCAACTCAACCAATAAAAGAAGTAGTCAGTAGAAAGATAGTTTGATATTATAACAGGGATATTCTGTTACTGGTTAGATTTAGGTGGGAAACAAAAACAGTGGTTAACAGAAAAATAGCTTTGGGAGCATTGTATATAAAGATGTCTGTTAATTGTGAAGTTTCTAAAGAACGCAAAGTTCCTAGAAGAAGGTTTGTTGGGTCTAAAAGTGTAAATGGTAAGGGATCTATTGTGACCAAAAAGACTATCGAAAATGATTCAAGCAAAGAAGTTGTATTCAAGCCAAGAAATAAACATTCTGTTTCTTATAGATCTATTATCCATATCCCAGATGATATACTGGAGGACGAAGATTTGAATGAGGCAATCAAACTTTTACCCTCAAATTATAATTTTGAAATCCATAAAACTGTTTGGAACATTAGAAAACATGGAGCCAGGAGAGTGGCATTACAAATGCCTGAAGGTCTATTAATATATTCTTTGATTATTAGTGATATTTTGGAACAATTTTGTAATGTTGAAACAGTGATAATGGGAGATGTTTCATATGGTGCATGTTGTATCGATGATTTTACAGCTAGAGCACTGGATTGTGATTTTATAGTTCATTATGCACATTCATGTCTTGTTCCTATCGATGTTACTACTATTAAAGTTTTATATGTCTTTGTTACAATCAATATTAATGAACGACATATTGTTAAAACTTTGCAGAGAAATTTCCCTAAGGGTTCCCGAATTGCCACCTTCGGTACTATTCAATTCAACCCTGCTATACATAGTATTAAGGATGCATTAGCACAAGATAATGATCATATGTTATATATAATTCCACCACAGATTAAGCCATTATCCAGAGGTGAAGTGTTGGGTTGTACATCAGAAAGGTTGGACAAAAGTCAAATTGATGCAATGGTTTTTATTGGTGATGGTAGGTTTCATCTAGAATCAGCTATGATACATAATCCAACTATCCCTGCTTATAGGTACGATCCATACAACAGAAAGTTTACAAGGGAAGGTTATGATCAAACACAACTAGTTAGAGTTAGATCGGAAGCTATCCAAACTGCAAAGAATGGTAAAGTATTTGGTTTGATTCTTGGTGCTCTGGGTAGACAAGGGAATGTCTCTACGGTAGACAGATTAGAGAGAAATCTTTTGGCAGCTGGAAAGATAGTTGTTAAGATTATATTAAGTGAAATATTTCCACAAAAGTTGGCAATGTTTGATAAGATCGATGTTTTCGTTCAAGTGGCATGTCCTAGATTATCAATAGATTGGGGGTACGCTTTTAACAAGCCTTTGTTGACTCCATATGAAGCTAATGTGTTGTTAGATAAAGATGTGATGTTTTCAGAGGATTACTATCCAATGGATTATTATGAAACAAATGGTTACGGTCGTGGCCAATTACCACGTCACGCTCAAGATTGAATTTTCATGGGACAAGTGTATTGAAAGGGATTTCTCTTTTTTTATATCATTTTTGTTTTAATTAGTTTTATTCCTTAGCAATAATGTCATCCTATAGATTTGTCTTAATTCTTAATATAAGTATATATGTGTGTATACATCCTTAGTGTGTTTGATTATGCATTTATTTATTTTATTATTTATCATTGGTTATCCCAAGTAAAATGTTAAAATCATCTTCTGTGAAATTCAGAATTTTGCAGACTTCCTCTTTTTGCTCTGGATTGATATGTGTCAAGACCTTTCTGAACACTGAATAAAATCTGGATACTCTCTTAAAACAATATTCACATATATGATCAGCAATTTCAGGAGATGCAAGTTTAAACAGTAGTGTTTCTTGTAATTCAGTTAGCACTTGTGGTAGATATTCATTCAATTTATTATGTACGTTATTGTTGATAGATGGTAAGCACATTAAATCATTATCTTTCAAGGATAAATACATATCATAATCTAATTCATCTTCTACTTGATCAATAGGGAATATCATATTTAATAGATTGTTATAAAGTGATAATCCTGTCTTTTCAAGTAATAATTTCGTCTGTAAATTTTGAAGATTTGATATTAATGTATCAAGTTTGGTTTCAATGTTTTCATAGATTTGTGATATCTTTTCATCTTTATTAAAAATTGATTCTTTAAAGATTTGTAATCTTGTCTTAATTAAGTCAAAGCAATTTACTTGGACAGTTAAAAAGAGAATCTTAACTTCTTCCTTTTTCTTTGCCAATGGAAATGCGGCTTGGATTTGTCCAATTAGTACCTTTTGGAATGGTTCTTCTATGGTCTGTACTATGAAGTTTTCATTTATAATATCTTGTTCAGCAACAGACTGTTTATTGGAATTTTTAGTGCTGTAATCTTCCATACTATTGTTCTTTGAGTAAGCCCTTAAGAAATCTGTTAATTCATTTAAATAATCAAATAACCAATCAGGTGGTAGAAGGTCTGTGTCATTATTATACTCAAGTTTAGTTGATTTGTTTTCCTTGATAAATGTAACAAAGTGGTCTTGGATCTTTTCATTAGACATTGTAATTAATTTTTCAAGATTTACAATTAAATTGTTACTTTTTTCAATGCTTTTCTTTTCGAACATTATCCTGTATAATCTTAATAATTGAATAATTTCAAAACTGATAGTACAGCTTTCCTCAAATCTTACAATTTGTTCTATACGGATTCTACATGAATTAGCTAAAGATTGAACAATTTCATTCAGAAGTTTTGTATCTAAGCCTTTCAAATAATCAATATTAATTGACTTATATTGAAGATAAAAGTTTTTTTCTTTTGATTCATCTTTAATATTATTAGTGTTGCTGTTTGTTTCAGTTTCTTTTTCATCTTGAAAAGAGAACAATATTTTAATAAAATCAGCCTCGTTGGCAATCAAAGAATGAATACTTGCCAATACATCACCGATATATCTAATAGGGTCGTGTGCATTTAAAAGAACTGGTTTCTTGTCTCTTACATTTAAATCGAATTGAGATAAAAATTCATCAAGGATTAATTTGGATCTTTCAGTAGTGACATGCTTAATAAAGGAGTCAAAAAATGATAAGTCATTAGATAAATAAATTAAACATTTTCTGTAAATTGGTAAGTCTGTATTAGTTATGGAATTATAATCATAAAGAAATGATAGTAAATGGTTAAAAATTTTTCGATTGATCATCTCTAAGTTAACATTCAATTTTGATATTAGTGCTTTACCAGCATGTTGATCATCTAATGCTAATAAATACGAGGATCCTTCCCTAATAGATTCTATTTTGTCAATAACTTCAAAAAATTCACTACTGTTAGTTGTGATATTACCATTTTGTATAATATCTTCTTCAACTTGGTTCAAAGTAAAAGTATCTTTGATCCGCAATAAAATTTGCTGTTTTAATTTTAATAATTTTAAATCTTTTTTTATTTTATCAATATCGCTTAGAATATTTTTTTCTTTTTCATTTTCGTTCTTTGAAGTTAATTGAAGCTTAACTTCTTTAATGTTATCCACAGAGTTACATAATCGTTTAATCCTTCTAATGACGGGTCTAAAATCCTCAAGGATTGTTATATGTTCTTTAAGAAGCTGTGTCTCTATGTCATATTTCAAATTTTTTCTAGAAAGAATGCCTACATAATCAGCAGATACTAAATTATCAATATCTAATGATATATTTAAATAATTTTGCGTATACTCTAAATTAGAATTTTTCTTTTGATTTTTTTTCATCATGTTATTGCTATTACTGGTCGTTGTTGTTATTGTTTCATTTTTAACTATATTGGTATCTTCTAAAAGAGAAAGTGCCTTCCTTAGTTTAATAGTTTGGTGATAGTTATTTATATTACGCTCATTTAGAATAACAGACAATTTTTTGGAAAGTACTTGATTTGTAGCTTCTAATGAAGTTTGATCTCTATTTAGTAGCTTATTAATATCAATTGGTTTATTCAATAAATCATTAGTTAAAGATGGTTCCATATTAGTATTAGTGTTAGTGTTTGTAGAAGTGTAACTACTGGATTCTTTAAATAGATTTAGTTCCTTAATAGACATTTTCACATAATTTGCCATCTTTGAAGATAATTGATTGCTATTCTTATCATTTATTTTAACCTGTGACAAATTAGGTAACTCAAATGCATCGTCAGTTTTAAGACCACTGCTTAATGTGTTGTCGGTGTAATTATCATTATTATTATTATAAAGATAACTATCACTAGATGATAATTTTAGCCCTTGGCCAGGTGAAGGCAATGAATTATTTTCATTTGTGGCAGTGTCAACAAAAGAAAATGTTTGAAAGTCTAGGAAATCCATCTTTGGATCAAATCAGTTGTTAAAAAAATTAAAAATATAAAAAGAATGTATCTATGTCTCCCTTTTGTGTATGTTAGAGAAACTGAATGGATTCAATTAAATAAACTAGGATAAGGCATAAACCTTCTAAATTTGTAGAATTCTTTTAACTGCTACGAATTCATAGTATGTACAAGTAGATAACTCTCCATTTTTTATTTAACATTTGTTTTTTTGTTTTTTTTTTTTGCACTTTTGAATTTTTCTTTTTAAAATATCTGAAAATAAATGAAAAAGCATAACAACGTACTGTAGACATAAAGAATTGAATAGGAAATTAAGATTACTATTAGTAGTGATAAGTAAATTCTGTGATATTTAGTAATATTAGTGCTGTAACCAATTGTGTGAACGTATGCAGATTTGTTATGGACATATTGTATACTGCTCATCATAGAAGAAGGAAAAATTTATTGAAGGATGTATGAGGAGTAAACTTGAGAGTGATATTACTATGTCTTCTTGGATAGACTCAAGTTGTTCATACCCTAAGTAAGATTAGATATAATATATAAAATAGCCACTAATTTTTGGTGCTGGCCACAATATGTAATAATATTTTGAAAATAATAAGAATAATGGTTTATTTAGGTTTTCTTGGGGTTCTATGCTTAATAAAATTATACAAATTTATATACAATACAGATGTAGGGGATTTTTACTTTCTGAATTTAGTAGTTGATAAAAACACATTCATACAATTTTATGCTTTAAAAAAAAACTAGAATTATCACTGAACTATTCTTACAATTTACAATGACATAGAAACTTTACTGTCTCAATATTAATATTCATAATTTGTAGAACATGTTACTCTCATAAAGTATTGAAAATATTTGGTCATAAGTGTTGAGAATTAGCGCCTGTAGTCATTGGGTATACAGTAAACATTCTCAATATTATATAAGATAGATATAGTATTCAAAATTATAATAAAGTTCTTCGGTATTTTTATTTATTTATAATATATAGGTGATGATGTATAAAAGATGAGCAAGGGAAGAAATATGATATGAAAAAAAAGTTGGCTTTATATCTTTTCGTATCTGGTACATCTCGTCAAAGTACGGCATCAAATTATTGATGAGGTTTGTTTACATTTACTGATAAGCAAACAATACATTCTCCACTTTTTGCCTATCAATTAATATTTACTAACATCTAATTGGTCTATCTATTTATTTTAGAACGTTCGATTTCAGCAATAAGTTATATACTTTTAAAACTTAGCACTAGCTCACTTTTTTTACATATGAGGTGTAAAGGAGAATGTATGATAAAGTTATGCTAAAGTCTATAAGGGCAGAATAGTCTCCTCTCAAATGAGATTTTGTGTTATAGTCACTGACAATGTTGATCATTGATTCTGTTGTATGAGATTATTCTTTGAATATGTGTGACTTATCTTTGTGCTGGTTATTATATAGATCTAAGGTTTTTGTAAAGGAAGTCTCCAATCACAGTATTATATTGAATTAATTTTACCAAACTTTATTTGTTTTCTTTTCACAATAATTAAAATAAGGCAGGTATTGGAAAAAGCTGAAAAATAAACAATTCATAAAACGTCATTCAAAACATTAACATATTATTAAAAATAACTGCTTTATTACATTGTTACAAAGCCTCAATATTAAAAAGATTATTAAAATCCATTATCAAATTAATGTAATAAAATGATATGATTAATATAATAATTTATCAGCTTATTTGTAGTAGGATATTAATGGTACTATAACATTCACTTATCTTACTTGGCATTTATTTTCTTCAAAAATGGACAAAATACCAACTAATTTTCCTTATTAAAGATTATTTTTAGTATATCATTAATAATAGAAAAATTTTTTTGTTTGATAACAAGAAAATATTCCAGGAAAAAAAAAAATAAAAAACAATCAATTTGTATTTCTTTATAAGCATTAAATACACATACATATATACATATGCAAATTCTCTTATATAGTGTTGGAAATGAGCGCCTTTATTCATTGGATATATAGTAAACATTCTCAATATTATATTAAACAGATTTAGTATACAAAATTATAATAAAGTTCTTCACTTTCTTTCTCTATATACAACATAGAAATAATAATATACAAAGATTGTAAATAAGATAAAAATAATGTATGATGAAATCCTTGGCTTTATATATGTTAACATTCAGCCATTTTCCTCTACAAACAGTAAGATATTTAATAAATAAACTCAACAACTTTTGGTGACCTCTCAACAATTATTACTCAACAATTTATTGTTTAGTGTCTGCTAAAATCTTATTGTTCTATCTATTTTATCATAGAACATTCTATTTCAACATATAGTTTCTAGTAATTCAAAGACCCAACTTATTAAGTACTTAAGTTATGATAATGTTAGATATGAAATCTTCTACATTCCATAAAAAGATAAGTTAGCTTTGAGAAAAGACAATTGGGATATTATAATGTTTGTCAATAAACAGTTCCAATTTGAATTTTAAAAAAAAAAAATTTGTTAAGAATTTTTTGTTAAAATGTTTTTATGGGTAAAATAATGAGCTCTTCAAACGCATAAAATACCGAGATATTTAAATACAAAAATTGTTCATACACATACATATATAATTGAAGTAATTAAAAAAGGAAAGTATAAACTTACTTAGTATTTATTACAGAATTCAAAAACCAAATCGATTCCTTGAAATTTTATATAAAAACATATTTTTACATCATCCAAAAATATATGTGTACCTAATTTTTCGGTATATATATTCAAATATCATTATTTAAGTTACTTAAAAAATCTTTTTAACGCTAAAAAATGTTGTGGAATAGAATAGTTATAACCATCAAGATTACATAAGATCCTGAATGAATCTAGAACCAATTAGTGTATTAATAAGCCATACATGTGCTACAACATTAGATGCTGCATAATAAAAAGATTGGATTACATAAGATCTTGGCAAATCTAGAATTTACCTATTGTTTTATTAAGTCCCACGTGTATTACTAATCACCATGATTAGAGAATTGGGATGCAGTTCTAATCCAGTAGTGCACCTAAATTAATATAATAAATTTTAGGGTTTGAATCAGTCAAGTCATTAATGTAGTAATCTGAATAATCGATCGAGCTCCAGAAAACATATAAAAGGACAACGTTTTCAGGAGATAAAAGATCATCTTCCATAATCGTTTCTTGTAAATAATTTATATATTATGTATAAACAAAATAGAACAAGCAAGTAACAAGTCAAGTAACTTCGAATAAGTACATTAGCTCGATATAAGCCGCTTAATATATAAGACCGTTTTAGTAATTATACTATCGACTATAGTTGATTACTGTCTCGATTATTTGAATTACTATTAATATTATTTGCGCTTCCCTGGAATACACAAAGAACTTCACCACACCATACTACAACAAAAAATGAATTCTCAGCTTCTATGGCCAAGTTGGTAAGGCGCCACACTAGTAATGTGGAGATCATCGGTTCGAATCCGATTGGAAGCAGTCTGTGTTTCTGTTCTTGTTTTTAATTGCTGTGATAACCTTACGGTTATGTATTTCTGATAACGGTTAATTTTGTTGAAAACACAATAATACTTCACTTCGATAGATGTAAGATATAGACTCTTTCTATATCTCTAGATGTAGTATTATTCCTATATATCTCTATATATCTATATCCCTAATCTAAGATAACCTAATAGTACACACTTATGTACTATATATCTAGACCTATGTAATATTTAGTTCCTTGTTCATTGCTTGCTTCGTTGTTATTCATTTTTGGTTGCTCTTTTGTACTTTATGTTGGTTACTCCTGCTTTTATCTATGTTTGTAAAATTTTGCCAAAAAGGAAAGTTTAGAAAAATATCATCAACCCTCATTTTTCTAAACAAAACCCTAAACAGTAGTATCAAGGATATTAAACTTTATGTGACATCATATTAGAGAAAGACATATTACGAGAGACATACTCTTCTAGAACACTAAAATAAGTAAATAATTCTTAGTTGGTTGTCCATATATGATATACAAACTATATTCTACGCAAGGAGTAACTAATATACACAAATATACAGCTACTTATACTTATACAAACAAGAAAAACAAAATGATCATTTACAATATTACCAAAACGATATATGTCACAGTGGAAGATTAAATTCAGTATAACCAAATAATATGAACATACTGGGGTGCAACAAATATATCCATGACTAAGAAAATTAAATATATATCTCTTTTGGGTTGATTCAGAAATTAATTTTTATCTAAGTCTTCATAAAAATTTCAAAGAGTAAATAACCTTAGAAAACATAATAAAGATATCAAAAAAGTCAGAATAAAATAAACATCTAAGACCTCTTAAATTAAAGGACTCTTAAGATAAAAATATAAATTTTTTTTTTTTGACAGAATTATAATATTTTGTAATTCATCAATAATATTATAATTTTGTTAATTCTACTTGACTGTTTCATATTTACGTATTTGTAAACGTCTTTATGTAGTATTTTTAAAAATTTGTACTAGTCATTTAAACTCAAATATATTTGAGTTATCTTCACTATAATAACTATCTAATATATACGATCTTACAACTAAACACTATCAACCTTTTTTATCAGATCTTTTTTGCAACAACATTAAAAATAGAGGAAAGATAAAACTTTTTTACATCTTAGAATATCTGAGAGATATCAAGTGATACCATCAAAACAAAGAAAAAAAAATTAGAAAGGTCAAAACCACAATCTTCTAGAAAAAAACTTTACTTTAAGCAGTAAAACGTTATATGCATTATTTGAACTTGCTTTATTATTATCATTATCTTCTTAAATATATATTTTATGACATTTGTATATAAAAAATAAATTGATTTATCTAAATGAACGATGCAACCAAGAAAAAAAGAATGTTTTATTGAAACGATGAACATATATATATATAATAACAAAAAAAAATTAATTAATCTCTGGAAAATTCTTATATTTGTAGATTAATATACAGTCAATGTTTCCTACTTCCAGTAAACCATTTATAATTAGAATTATAATTAACGCCGTTATTATCAGTATAAAATGATTCTGAAGTAGATACTCCATAAGACAAAAAAGTTGGTGAATTTGCCATACCCATCGTATTATTCTTATCATTAATATTATGAGTAGTGGTGGTAACAGCAGAAGCATTAGTGTTCTCATCATTTCCTAAACTTATTCTAGGTTGCGTAAAATTCTTGGAATAACTATATCTATGTCCTCTTGAATTATAAAACATTGCTAAATTGGACAAAGCAGAAACACCAGAATGTGGGTTACTTCCAATATATGAATAGTTATTAATATAGTATTTGTTTGGATTAGTGATACTAGGACATGGCAAACTATTTAACCTTGGTCTTGTAACAAATGATTGATTATTATTATCAATAGTATTTATGTTATTACCAGGGTTAAATAGTGTGTTTGGGGAAGCTAGAAATGATACATCATAAGGATCTATCTGCTCAAATACTGATTTGATTGGTGGTAAACTAGAGGGCATATTAGTTGTAGTAGTATTAGATGAAGCAGAAGTAGGTGATGATGATAATATGGTGGAACTCAACATAGGATTACAATTCATGTATGAATTAATACCAAAGTCTGATTTTGATCTTCGTCTTGAAACTTTCGGAATAAATTGTGGTGGGAACCCGGTAATACTATCATTGGATGTTTTTAAATCGATTCTTTTAGTTCTTGGAGAAATTTGTTCTTCTGTAGGACTAATCGGTGGAGGAATATTTGTGGTCGAATGTCTTTTTTTTCTCTGTCTTGTTCTAGTTGGTGTGGTAGAAGTAGTGAAAGAAGTAGTATTTTTTGTCACAGTAGATACGCCAGAATAGGTGTTACGTCTACTTCTAGTCGATAATTTTTTTGGATTTCCACTATCCTTCTTTGACAAGTTTAGAGAATTTTGTTCGATATATTTCATATTTTTTAACATTATATTGAAATAATAGTCTTCGCATTCTTTTGGGAATTGAGGACCAAATAAAGGTACTAATAACCATCTAATAGGAAAACAAAATCTTGTACACATCAACCGTGCCACTGTCCAAGGCAACCAAGTACCTTGGATTTTAATATAACCACCTCTAATTCTTTGTATAATATGTAGTGACATATCGAGATTAGCAATATGTTTTCCTGGATATTTTTTATCCAACATTTTTTGGAAATCATCCAGTATCAATTGTTTCAAATCTTTTGATAAGTTATTCCAATGCAAATCGACATAATGTGGATATTCTACTATTTTATTTTCAACATTTGTTTTTTTGTTAGTATCAGTACCATCATTATGAACGTCTTTTTTCTGTGAATCCGTACCATTCCCACTGCTAAAACTACCAAGACTACTTTTCCTTCTTCTTGTTTGTTTCCCATCCCATGATATAGGTTCATAGAAGGCATAATTCAGAATATGATCTAATTCTAATCTACATTTTTCCTTCAAATCATCAGAATGGATGTAGATGTGATCATTTTTAAAATTGGTAGATAAACGATCTATTGAAGATAAACCATTCATAATATCCTGATATAATCTCCAAATTCCAGTAACAAAGACATATCCAGTGTTTTTGTCCCACAAGATACAATTGTTTGGATTGATCAAATTTGAATTTGATATAGAATTATAGTTCATTTTCGTCAATTTAAATTGTTGATTCTTAGTTAAAGTATTGTTATTTTGATTAATATCATCAATATTATTATGTTTAAGAGCATTAATAATAGTGGTATCAGCAGCAGCAGCAGTAGTGGAATCGTGAAACGAATAATATGGATTCAAAGATGTTTGCAGTGAAGTCAAATTTTGATTTGATGAAAGAGATATGTCACCTGTTTTAGTATTTAAATTATAGATAGACTTATTGTCTCCTTGAGTTTTAATAGTATCACCACTAGTGATAATAGTAGCAGCTGTAGAAAAACCAGATTTTGTAGTACTATTATTATTTGCATTATTATTATTATTACTATTGAAACTTCTTTTAGTTATAACCAATTTTTCATTATCATTCCTAGATTTAATTTGACTCTTCTTAATAACTTTTGCGTTATTATTCCTATCAAAATTTTCCTTAAATTCAAGATCAGTATGCCCATGACCCTCGTTATCATTCCAAGTTTTAATAGATCCCCTAAGAATATATGGAGTACTGTCAATTAAATTCTCATGAATTTCTGTCCCTCTATTACTTACGTCGACATCAGGTAATTGGTATTCAAAACAGCGTAAATTATTATTATTATTATTATTATTACTACCACTGTTGCTAGCATCAACGGTATCATGTATTTTATTTGATAGGTAAGGAGGATTGTTAAAGATATTAACTATGTTAGATTTATAATCATTTTGTTTAATAGATAGGTCCAAATCATGGTTAGTGTTATTAGATTTATTATGTTGTTTCAATAGATAGTTATTAAAGTAGAGTCTTTGATAGTCATCAGATGGGACATTATCAAAAAGACGCACTTGATCTACATTTAATGTATATGGAGTATATTGTTCCTGCGACATGAAGAAAAAGGAAAGTTAAAGTTAAAAATATGGGGAAGAGGAAAAAAAATTAAAAAAGAAAAAGAAAAAAGAAGAAAGCAACCGAATATACTTATATAACTGGGAAGATGGAAAAGGATAACAGTTGAAAAGTTAGGTAGATATATTAATATATAGTTGTGTATGTGCGTATATTCGAATATGATAAATATATTAAGTTATCTAGAGATATTTATCTAATAAATAAATAAATAAATAAATAAATAAAAAAATACAAAAAAAAAAAAAAAAAGAAAATAAAAGTGGAGATCAGACCTTCAAACAAAAAAAATCACACGAACCTATATATATAAACATACATAGATATATATTCATACATTCATATATATATATATATATGAATGTATGAATATTAATGATTGAATAATTTATGCACCCTTATAAAAAAAAAATATTTCATCAAGGATAAAACAGAAATAACTTAATTAAACCACAAAGTATTATAGGACATGGAAAAAAAAGAGTGTAATGAAAACAAACAATCTTTTGACAAATGGGATATTTTTTGTCCCTTCAATCCAAAACCGATTGAGGGAAAGAAAAGAAAAGAAATAAAAAAAGTTGAAGAGACCACGAACCAAAGGACGAGGGAAAATAAAAAAAAAAGCAGAAACAACAGCAGCAACCACTTCCTTTATATATGAACCCTCGTATCGTATTGTGACCAACTCACGCCATTCTTTTTGCAGAAAAGATTAGATTACTGCCCATCCCCTTACATCATCATCATCTTCTTTCTCTTTCTCTTTTCATAATCTATAAACTTTTTAAGAGTCTCTTTACCTTCTATTGTCTTCACCGTAATAGCTGACACAAAGAGAATGTGCATGAATAAAGAAGGAATGTTTGCGGAAATGTGTGGGTGTAGCCACCGCTGGAAATTCTTTCTCTTATTTTTTGTCCCCTTGAAGTTTCTTTGTTTTCAAAGAAACAATACAACACAATACAACACATGTATAGCAGGATTCTAGACCTTCTTAAACTTTTAATAGTAACATCATTACTGTCTATTATTTAACTTATTATACTCTGTTATTATTACCCATTAATAATATTTATGACCTTGTGTTAAGGTTGGCAATGCTGCAACTTTACAAAAGAAATTTGATAAAAAAAAAATTTCTTTTAAGGGCTCTTTTTCTTTTTTCTTTACAAGACTTCTTGTGTGAAATAGGAGACACGATTTATGATATAATGCGATTTTCCCGACCCCTACCTTGTGCTTATTGTTTTTCTTTTTCTTTTCCTTTAAATTTTCTTTCAATAAACTTCTCGACCCGGCCATCAAAAAAAGTTCTTTATTTAATCCGCATATACTAACTACTTTAGTTTTCATAAGTTTGTAATAAATTCGACTCGTGCATGGGCAATTTTTTTGATTTTTTTTTTCTAAAAGAATTTTAAGCATGATTTTGTGACATTTTAAAAATTTAATATTATATTATATTATTCTATTTTATGCTATATTATACTATATTATACTATAATACAGTATGATATAATTATTTAAATTAATCTTAAAAATATGAAAAGTAATAAAACACATCTACATACCTCCATATAAATATATATATATATATATATATATATATTTATAAAGAGCAAAACAGGAGAATTAAGCACGGAATAACATACAAAAAAACAAAAAGAAAAAAATAGAATGTTCACAACAAACATTTGCCATTTTTGTGCTTTCTTTTCTGCATTCTTACTAAATTTCACATTTGCTTCGATATTGAATGAAGGAAACATTGTCAACTTGACAATAAACAAATTTGATGAACAAAATTCCATCAGTTTATTAAAGTATAATATAAGTAACAGGGATCGAAAAGACCTAAATAATTGGATCGAAAAAGAATTACAAGTCTCAAATGAATATATCCTATTAAATATCAGGACTAATCACTCATTAAACAATCAGCTCAATTTTCATCCGTTTCAGAATGATATTAATTTTGGTGTCAGTGTCGCATCAAATTCTCGTTTTGAACCAAACTATTTTTTCCAATGGATAAGAGACTCCTCCATTACATCCCTGTATTTGTCTTCTTTCGGTTTGTCTTCAAAAAATTTTACCCTTTATAACCTTCTATCATTAGAATATATAAACAATTCTAAATTATTACAAAGAATCAACAATAAATCCGGCACCTTTTCTTCCTTTGCAAACTGGTCGAATCTAGGTGAACCCAAATTTTATTGTAACAATACCAGTTTCGATTTGGAATGGGGCAGACCACAGAACGATGGTCCAGCACTAAGATTGATTGCAATTTTGACCTACCTTACAAAAGCAGAGCTTCATACCGCTATTGATCCCGATTTAAAACACTCTATCCTCGATGAAATCTGCCAATTCGATATGAAATTCGTCTTGAAAAACTGGAATCTACCAAGTTTCGATCCTTGGGAAGAAGTTTACTCTTTCCATTTCTTCAACAACATGGTCCATCTCTATTCACTAAGATTGTATCAATCTCTTGTTCCAAATAACCCTGATTCAAATTCCATTAATGAAACAATCCACTATCTGGAAACTTTTATTAAAAATAACTATGTGGATTCAAAACACAAAATCATTATTGAAACCCTGGGCATACGAAAAATGAGACAATCCCAAGTAGATATTGCAGTTATAATAGCTTCATTGATTACCCATCCGTTAGATTTCTTACAATTAGATATCGATATACCATTTGATGTTGATGATTTACTGATTTTGAACGTTCTTTACAGACTGATTCAAGATATGAAATTGTTATACCCAATCAATTGGAATAAAAACGTCTCTGGTGCAGTGGCATTAGGTAGATATCCTGAAGATATTTATGATGGAATTGATGTCTCTGAAGGTAATCCCTGGTTTTTGGCCACCTGTCAAGGTGCAAATATTTTATATCGATTAATTAAATCATTGATTGATAAGAAGCACAATTTAAATATTGTATTAGAAGAAAACACTTTTTGGAATCTATTCTTCCAATTAAATTCTTCAATTCCCAATAACAATAATAATATTACTTTAATTTATAAATCTGATGCATTTAATAATACATTAAAACAAATTTTCAATTTTGCTGATGGATTTATTCAAATTGTTCAAACACATGTCAACTCGTGTGGTGAGATGAGTGAACAATTTAATAAATATACTGGATATCTAACTGGTGCAGCAAACTTAACCTGGTCTTATGTCGAATTTGTCAATGCGGTAAAGGCTAGAGATACAATATTACATTATTTTATATAGTCTCAAAAAAAAAAAAAAGAAATAAAAAAAAAATAAGAATAATAATATAGAATAAATATTAATACAATACTTAGTTCTCTAAATGCTTATCAACATGAGGAACGTAACATTTGCTTTGTGCCTCCTCAAATTTAGATGTTGTTATTTGTATTTTTCTTTGCGCCTCTCTCTTATTATTTAATGCAAACAATCATGTCTTTTTTTGTCCTCTTCCGTATATAAATATTTTTGACACAATTGATATATTAATCGTTCATCATCCAATTTCATTTTCATATAATGTGGAAACATTAATCTTAATTTTTTCTCATTATGAACCATTATACAAAGATAGAAAATGACCTGATACCATTTATAAAAACCTTCATTAATGATTACATCTAAAACTTTCTCTCTTGAGATAAATTCCCTCTTTTGCGTTAACTGTTTATTTATTCTATATGGAAATATTATAAGCCCATTCCAATTTGCCAGTTGAATACCATAATCTTTAATAACTGTAGCTTGCTCTACTGGTGGTGATCTTATCAAAATCAAAGTGGTGAGAAACAAAATGAATTGAAACCAAATATTATATTTATCTAAATCAATTGTCTGACTATAGTGAATCAAATAATGAACGGTCGCATTTATAACTCCAATCAAAATACCCTTATTTATGAATTTTAACTTGCAATTAGCTGGTAACACAGTGATCTCAGCATACAGCTCATTTTTTAAATCTTGTTTGATACAAATTTTGTATTGATCTCTTTCGATTATTTTAACGTTATCGCTTTCACTCTTCATCGATTATACATATATCATTTCTGAAGATAACCAGATCACTGCCTATACATAAAAAGAACACCTGACAAACAGGATGGCTATTAGTCTTTCTTCTCTCTTCCCCTAATCTTCAACTACAATGGTTCGCTCAGTCACTATAAGTTAAACAAAATCTAATTAATTATTCATTTATTTCGTTCTTTTTTTCTTTTTTTTTCTTTTTCTTTTTTTCATCTAATCAAAAATAAAATCCAAAACATGTTTTTATATTGTGTGGTTGTTCAACAAAATAGTAGAAGTAGGCTCGCTATCAAAGTTGTTTCCAAGAAATTTTGCTATTGATAATTATTAACACCCCTTACAAGACATTAGTTACTTTATATAATAATAATACAAGAGAATCTACAATGAATAAAATAGAATTAAAGATGCAAGAGTTAAACTACTTAGGAATATTTAGATGCATAATTATATATTCATATCCATATCAATATCGTCAGAAGAAATGGTGTAGCAGATGAGGAAGACATGAAAATAGGCATTCTGATCGCCTATTAGGAAAAATTCCGGTATTCACCATTACTCATTTTAACTGTTTAGAATACTTTCAAGAATGTAAAATTCCTTTCTTGTTATTTTTAAAAGATGTATCTTTTTTTATTATTTTTATTGATTTATCTTATCCTATTCTTCCTTTTTAGTTACTTCCTCCTCTTCTTCCTCTTCCTCGCTCTCTTCTTCTTCTTCGTCTTCATCTTCATCAGGTATCTTTCTCTCCTCCTCTTCTCTCTTTCTTTTGATATCATCAATAGTGCCAAGAATGACTTCTTTCTTTCTATATGTCTGTAAATCCCTATTTGTGAATCCTCCTGCGCCTCTTCTATTATCCAAATTCTTATTTTCAAATTCTTTTTCGTTATCTTGATCTTCTAATTTAGCAGTGTGTTTAGCAGCTTCTAATTCTTTAATATGTAATTGATGTTCATTTTGTAGAGATTTAATTTTCTCTTCAAATTCTTCTAAAGTAGGGATATTTTTCCTTATGTCACGACAATATTGTTCAAAATCAGCAGGTAATTTTGACCTAAGTGCCAACTCTATCATTAGTGGATGCTTCTTTTCTTCATTGTTAAATTTAGCTTTAACTTGTCTGCGTGTTCTATATGGAAACAACTGGGAGATTAAGTTAAAATCAGTGCCCCACATAGACAAGGCTCTGTAAAATTTAACCATTTCATCTGGTGTCCATGGATCTGTGTAAGAATTTTTACCATATGAACCATTATTAAATAAATTATTGAACGGATTTTCATCGACCTTTTTCTTCTGAGCATGTTCCAAACTTGCATTTCTATGTCTATCAACCACAGTAGATTCTTCATCCACCGCAATGGTACCGTCTGCATTCAATTTCAATTTCATAGTCTGATTAAATCTTTCCTCTGGTATCTCAGCATTCATCAATTCCTCCTGTGCCTCCTTTCTGCGTTGTTTCTCCAACTCTTCATTTTCTTTATTTAATTCTTGTAAAGACTTAAACTCGGATCTAGCCCTTTGTCTCAATTCTCTTAATTCTTTACGTCTTTGTAACTTCACCTTATATGCCATCTTAGATCTTTCAAAATTATCAGAGATTTCACCAATAGGTAATGTTTTTTTACACAATTCCGCTATTGTGAAATTATTCTCATCAATCAAGTATTTAGAGGAATCTTTATCTTCTATATCATTTGGAATCTCCCTGACACTTTTGATCACATGCATTTTATATTGATCTGATGCTCCTTGAAGAGATTCATCTTCATCACCATCTAAATTTGTATCATTGTCACCATTTCTAGTACTGTTGCTATTAAAAGTCTCACCTGTTGGTATAGGGATCCCTGTTATTGAAGGTACAGAGATCTTTGATACAGTACTTTTTCCACTCCTTGACGAAACTTTTGACCCCATTTTTTTAGATAAGGTAGTCTTGGTGGACAATTTTCTTCTCTTAAAAGTGTTTAAAGTTGCATCCTCATTTTTGATAGATATTGAACTGTGTAGTGGCTTACCAGGTGCAGTGTTTGATATACTAGACAAACGTTTTCTACTTGTGTTGAAAGATTCGTTATTAGATTTATTATAATTTTTATTTGTTGAGATCTTGTCTAAGTCATTTAGATGCAGATCCTTATTCTTGAAATTTAATACATTTGCAGTATCCTTATCTGGTGGCCCTAACTTTTTAGAATGGGCAACTAATGTATTTGCTAATGAATCATCATTCTCATAACTTGTTTCCACTTGAGTATTCTCCTGAGATAATTGTGTTTCACCGTCACCATCGCTGTTGCTGTTACTATCATTATTACCAGTGCTATTACTATCAGCATTACGATTACTATTATTTACGTCATTTGTTCCCATCTGTGTATCACTTAGTTTATCTTTATGCTTCTCATTAGTAGCAACCTGAGTAGCACCCTCCAATATATCGTCATTGTGATTATCATCTGTATCATTATTTTTATTTGAACCTAGGACAGTGTCTCTCATAACCACAGGAACAGGTTTAGATATAACAGGTCTAGCAGGTGCTTGAGAACGACGTTGTCTTACCTTAGGAATAAAACGTGTCCCACTTTTATTAACCACACTACTCATTCTATAATCAGAGGTATGTTATATTTGCGTGTATACGTGTGTATTGTAGATCAGTTAATTATAAAAGTTTAGAAGATCTTCGAGACTGTTTGTATGAAAGAAAGAGATAGAAACAGACAGGGAATATACAGGTGCATGTTGCATTAGAGATGGTACAAGACCATTAATATGACTGGTATCACTTGGTTCAACAACGCACAAAAATATGCAGAGTCTTCTCGATGAGGTTTTTTGTCATATTCAATTTATTTTTTATCCTATTTTTCGTGTTATTTCAGCTCATTTCTTCAACTTGGTAGCGCCAGCAATATTTACCAAATGAACAAAGCCCTAAACAAACAACCCTAAACAAACAAAAAACTTTTCTAGACAGTTGGGAGCATAGCCATTTGACCATGTGAAAAGTGTGAAATAAAGTGAGGTTGAAAAGAAAAGAGTCGATGAATTGGAGGGTATTCACCTTCCAGTGTAAGGAGGAGCAGAAGGCATCTAATATCGTATAGTTTTCTTATCATCAAAGATATATAACGTACATTTATGTCTGCTTACACGCTATTAGATACAAACAATTTTGGCTCGGATAATTGGTGTTTCCAATTACAACCTATGCTGAAGCATGGCCTGTTAATAAGTCTAAGCAATGGAGATGTTCATTTGTTGGACTGGAACACCAATAAATCCAAACAATCTTTTAAAATAGGTAATACCTCGGTCAATTCTTTAAAAACAATTAATTCAGATACCCATAACAGCGATCTGTTCGTTGGCTGTTCCCTTGACACTGTGAAACTTTTCGACGTCAGAAATTCACCAGAGAAACCTGTTGCTTCTATTAAGAGTTTGAATTCATCTCCGTTCTTGTCTGTGGATTCACAACATGGGAAATTTGCATGCGGAACAGAACTGAAAGGTGTGGATGCACAATTGCATATCTATGATATAAGAAAATTAAACTCTACTTGGAAATCTTTTATAGATTCACATCATGATGACATCACATGTATCAAATTTCACCCTTCTGACCCTAACGTTTTGTTAAGTGGGTCTACCGATGGGTACACGAATATCTATGACTTGACAGAGGAGGACGAAGACGATTCTTTACATCAGGTGATTAATTACAATTCAATACACTCTTGCGGCTGGCTGGCACCAAGAAGAATATTTACTTTATCTCATATGGAAACGCTTGCAGTCCATGAATTAAATGATAAATCTGAGGAATTGAAAGAACCCCAACCTTTGGATTTCGGTGATGTTAGACAGAGGTTTGACTGTGATTATGTCGTCGACGTGTATCCTGGATACATTGCTGCCGGGAAATCTCATGATGATGAGCGTTGTCAATTGAAGATAATTCCATTTAATAATGAAATTGACGATGTATCTAAAGCTGTCGTAATTGAGAACCCACATGCATCTGATGTAGTTAGGGATGTTTTTATACCATCTAGTGATACTACTTTATTATATTCATGTGGTGAGGATGGGTCCTTGAAAATTTGGAAATATAATAATAATGGTAATGGCACTGGATCTTTGACTATACCTGAAACATTCTGGGATTATTCAAAGAAACTAAATGTACTAGATGAAACAAATGTTGAGGTTAATATGATCGAAGAAGATGAAGAAGACCTTACTTTGAAACAAGATAAAGCTGAAAATACAGATCTCTTAAAAAGAGAAGCTTCTGAACAGAATGAGATTGCAAAGGAAAAGAAGAAGAAATATAAGAAAAATCACCATAAAAAGTATAAACATAAAACGAGCAAAAAGAGTTCCAAAAGTCTTCGTTATAAACCATATTAGTATATTTATACTTTAAAAAAAATAAGAGAAAAAGGGAGAAAGGGAAAATAGATCCATTTGACTTGGTATTAAATAATAAATAATCAAACTACCCATCAAATAATCTTGTTTTGGTTCATTATCAGCCATAATTTCTAATTTAATTCAGGATTCTATAATCAATTTTTATATTAGATCTAAATGGGATAACTCTATGGTTATGTGTTTTAAAGTAGTTAAATTACCATAGTTACTATTATAGTTACTTCCAAGTTTGAATCATATATTTGTCCTAATATTTATATATGCTAAATCTAGATCTATCTAAATCGGTTATTAACTATAAATCTACTGGCTTCTTCGTTCATTATTAAACCTCATTCAAATACATAATGCTTTACATATATATATATATATATTCAACCGTATAAAGATAAATAAATGTCCTTTCCAAATGTTTAAAATTTTATATTAATAATACTGCGTAAAATGTACTACTTTTAAAAGGTATTAGGCACATTTGGTCACGAGTTATTATATTTTAAATTCTTATAAGAAGAATAATAACCTCTTCTTAAATGAAATTTTATACATTATCATTATTACAATGGCCACTGGCAATAATGGTTATTGAATGTATTGTTTGAAATATTCTTTCAAAGGTGTGTACGTTTGACTTATCCTCACTCCAATAATAATATCTTCTTAAAGTTGCTATATAAAATTTCTTAACATGTTAAAGTCAATATAAAGAGATTATCGTATATAGTTCTATTACTATAGTATACTATTTCTAAGGAGGTATTTTATCACATAACCAAAAAAAAATACCCTTTATTCAATAGGTTGTATGTATCTACCTTTGGTAAATACACAACTGTAATATTTAAACATTTTTTTAAAAGTTAGATATGTTGCCAACAGTATACTTTTTTATTGGATGGATTAATCGGCAAATACGACATTTCTTAGCTTACTCTAAACTAACCTCCAAAGTATAAATACATCCTAATTTTTTTCAGCTATCTATGTTTTCCTCACTCATGAAATCTTCTTCAATAGCTGCAGGAGAAAGAATAGTTGTATCAACAACATCCAATGGTGATTCCTCAGATAACAATGGAGATACATCACATAAACTAACTTCATCTGCAACAAAAGCCTCTTTCGCAATATAATCAAAATGACTGACAAGAGCCTCCATGTCTCTAGTCATATTTTCAGTAACATTGGAATACGCTTCAGGGTATATAATGGCATTATTGTAGCCCATAGTGTCATCTTTAAATATTTTGTACTTTACATTCTTGATAAATGTAGACTTTAAATATTTATCAAATAATCTTTTTAAATCTTTTTCATCACTGTTGTGGGAAAGTTTTTTGACAAAAAAACCATTAAATGTACTTTTGAACTCCATTTTCTGAGTATCAGTATCATCAACTGTGAAATTAATTAATTTTTCGGTGGTTCTTGCTAAAAACTCCTTCATCTTACGTTCTTTCTCCATTTGTTTAAATGTTTTGTAAATAGGGAAGATATCTGCTAACCTCAATGGTGGTTTGTTCGATTCACTTTCTTTCTTAATAAATACAGATCTTTTTGGTTCACGATCTTGCGATTCCGCATAAACTTTATAGGATTTAGCTAACTCATGAATGAAATGTCTTTGAGATGCCCTCATAGGTTTAAAATGAAAACTTATTCTTCCTTTATTGTCAATAAAATCATTTAGAATGTCTTCGATCTGCACGCACCATTTTTCTTGTCTACCATATGAAATAATTGCAGACTCACTGAATGGTAATTGTAAATCTTCAAAGTTCAAAGCCTTTGATAACAAGTCTTCTAATACTTGAATCTGAGATTGATCGTTTATGTTTTTATCTGAATCAGCAATACCAAATGCTTCTTTTAATTGCTGTTGTCTGATATACATTTCACATTGTTCGTCACATGGAATACTTTCAGTAAATTGTCTAGATTCGTATTCTAAGGTAGCACCACAGGTAATCTCTTTTTGCTCTCTACCACAAGAACATTTTATTGTGATCAAACTTACACAGGGGACATCTGGACATGAATCTCTGCCATGGCATGGTTTGCGACATTTGTGAATACAGTTGTCTCTAGGTAGGCCACAAATTTGATTACACCTAAGTTGACATTCACCAGCCCTATGGCATTTCTTTTGACAACGATGGTGACATCCTGTTAAAGGTTTTTCACATATCTGACCACAGGATACGTCTGTCTGAAAACATACTGTTCTCACATTATTCTTTTTTCCACATTTACATGTTTTAAAAACAGGTGCTGTACATGGTGGACATGGCTGATCCAAAGGATGACATGTATGTAAGACAGGTTTATGTCCACATTCCGAGGCGCCTTCCACTACCTTAATACATGGATATGGACAAGGTGGTAATTTTGTGCCACACCTTACAGGAGCAGGAACAATAGTTTTTCCACAGGGACATACCAAATCATTAGAATCACTTTCCAAACAAGGTGGACACTTTCCAGGGTGGCATTTCCTTTGGCAACGATGGTTCACACACGAAAGCATCAAGTTACAATCCTTCAAACAAACATGCTCAGCCTCCACTAATGTTTCATCATTTATATTCTGTCTTAAACGGAACACATTATTTTTTCGCCTTGCTTCTGCTAAGGGTCTACCAGAACAACACCTTTCCATGCATCTGTGACGACGACATGACATTAAGGATTCACATTTAATATTGCAATGCGGGGATTCAGTAAATCCACATGGTACTAAAAATGAAGATCTATGACAGGCACATTTAACTTTATTAATTTGTATACATGGATCCATACAATCGCCTTCATGACATGTATATGGACAAGTGTGTTTCCCACACTTTAAAGGTTTATCGCAACGATTCTCACAATGTGGAATAGCATCAGTGCACTTCTTTCTCGGTTCACTAAGTTCATTTAATTGAGTCTTACCACATGGACATGTTTTCAATAAGTTCGGAGAGTATGGGCATGGTTTTGTACCTGGGACTGATGGAGATGGAATACATTTTTCTATGAAGGAATGTTTATGACATTTATATTCCACGGTTCTAATTTCGTCACAAGAAAAAACACCAATCCATTTCTGATTTTCGCTATTTCGTGAGTATTTATTAGGAATTTTCACTTCACCACATACTATTGATTCTTTACTATGTTTACCACAATAACATTGAATTTTAATACCTTTAGTCTCGTCAGTGATTAATATCTCTTTACATGGTCCACATAGCCCACTATGACATTTTTTTTGGCATTTATGGATACCACAGGGTAATAATAATCCACACGGCTCATCACAATGAAATTTTTGTTTACCCATTTGTCTTTTATTTTGATAACATGAAATATCCTTTGTATGCTTACCACATTGACAAGTAATTGTAATCATCCTCATACATTCTGGATGAGGACCTAAATGACATACCTTGACACAACCATGAGGACATATAGGGGCATTACATGTTTGACTACATGAATTTGGATTCAGAGGGTTTGGTTCTGGATTAATGACTTTGCCACACCAACAAGTGGCTTTATTTTTGCCTGGAACCTTTTTGCTTTCATGATAACAATTTGGGCATTTCCATATCTTATTTGCAGTCTTTTCTGTTGATTTTAAAGCCCATTCTCTAATACAGTCATAATCAAACACTCTATAACATTTTTTACATGCAAACATTTTACATGTATAATCCATTTCCACTGTACATATCATACATATATAAGAATCACCTTTAGCAATTTCCTGAATAGCTCTTTCATAATACATAAGAGCGTCGTCGTCATCGTCGTCGTTATCATAGTCATTACCATCAGAGGTATCATCTTGACTATCTTGGCAACTTTGAGTATTGTCTAAATGTGATTCTAAAATTGTTTCTAATACCTGTAAACCATTGTGTTCAACACTTTTTGAGTGAGGTGATGTCTTGTCGTTATCTGCTTCAGAAACTAGGTTAACATTTTCTAGCACCATCTCTTATATTCCATATAGTGTATGCAGTTATTTAGAAAAGTAAGGTAGTGCTTTCTAAATAATGGAGAGAAAAGTGGTTTATACAAATGCCTGGGAGAAAATAGCGGAATTTAGCATATTTTAATTAATTTTTGGTGGTTGTTAAGATGAGCTCATTAATCATCAACTTTATTATTTTTTTTATGGAAATTTTTTTTTTTAACTCTTGTTAGGAAAAGAATAGAAAAAAGTTCTACAAACTACTTTCGAAAGAATTATTCTAAAGAGAACATAACATTAAAGACTTGAAATTATTGATAGAGACTGACAAGTCTTAAATATAAACAAAAATCTTTTTGTATATATATATATATATATATATATTATATAAACTTTAAAGATCACGTTCAAAACAAACGGCAAAAAAGCCTATCCCACCGTCTATTCTTGGTGCAACCCTAATACAACCTTCTGCCATTCTTTTGCATTCCTCATCACTAGTAGAGTCTCTAAAGACCTCCTTAAACTCTTCAATAAAACCTCTTCTTGGCCAATTCGGTATCACGGAGTCTCTAGAAGCAACTCTCCAGCCAGCTTTTTTGACATCTTCGTCCAACAATAGATCTATAACAACGCGTTCATTTTCCTCTGCATGGATAGAACAAGTACTGTAGACCAATCTTTTAGCATCTGGAAAGCTCATTGCATGTTTAACTACTTGAAATTGGAATGAAGATAGCTTAGCTAATCTAGTCTTTAAATCTTCTTTCTTATTGAATTCCTCTTGCTCTTCAGGGATATCTTCTTCATCCTCTTGTTCTCCCTCTTTGTTACTAGGAGACTTCCCATTATTTTTCTGTTGATTACTTTTCAATTTGTTAATTGAATCAATATATTTTCTACCAAAGATACCACTGCCGGAACAACTTGGATCTAATATGAACCCAGTGACAACAGGAAATTTCTCTGGAGTAGCCAAGGTAGTAAAATCACCTACATTAACGTTAATAAAGTTAGAACAACCAGCAATCTTAATCATTTTATTTAAGATTTTAGCTCTCTCTGGATCTTTTTCAAAAGCATGGATTTGAACTTTTGTTTTTGATTGAGCATGACTGTGTTTGTGATTCTGTCCGAACATGTAAGATGCAATATGAGTGGTTTTATTTCCAGGAGCTGCACAGCCATCTATGATAACATCATTTATTGTTGGACGCAATATATGGGCAGGAAAACAAGAAGCTCTATCTTGAATAATGATTTTCCCTTGTTTGTATAATTCATGAGAAGTTATTTTATCACGAGGGTGGATCCCATAGAGGTTTGGTATAAAAATATCATAATAAATTGAACCAGGAACGATTTGGTTCCAATGATCGACTTTTTTGGTGAATTTTTTCCTTAATTCCTCTAACACCATTTCCGTGGTTTGTTTATCGTTGGGACAACGTAATGGGTTAATTCTGATCCATCTGACTGGTGGAGAATCGTCATCGATTATGCTGTTGGGGTGATTGTCATCATTTGAAGGATCAGATTTATGCATTATTATTGTGGACAAGTCTTTGACTTTGAGTTTAAGTTTCAATTTGACTAATTCTGCATTCAATCTGACTTTATATCTCAACACATAATCCTTAATAGGATGTTTCCCCATTTGGATCCTTTTTGATTTGGAGAACAAGAGATCATGAACAAGTAAAAGCAAAGTCAGTTTCTGGTAAATTGGTTTCCCTTTCCGTTTGGGAATATCGTTAAGGATACCAGATTGTTTCATAATTTTTTCCAAATAAGGTTTGTATTTCCAACAGGAATCTATGATTGCATAGATATGTTTTGGGTTAGTGTGTAACTTGTAACGCTTGCAACTTTGAAGAACCAAAGTTTGTAAAGAACCAGAGAGTCTGCCTTTTGACTCCTGTTCTTCTATATATTCTAGAACCCATGTACTGTCCCTATAAAAATTCATTTGTAATATAATGTCCTAATATCTGTATCTGTGTTCGTGTCTATGTCTATAAGTTCTGAACATATGGTGAGGGAAAGAGGGAGAGACAAAGAAAAAAAAAATCCAGAATGGATAACAATGATTGTTCAAATATAATCTTAACCAATACAGTCCGCTTTTTTGTCTTCAATTATAGTTATCTCATCTCATCTCATCTTATTTCATCTCATTTCGAGTCATTGACAATTCTACAAATTTGGCTTTAGTATTTTTTTTGGTTTTCCTTCAGGCCTCCATCTTCAATTTTTATGAACCGACAAAAAATGAAAAATGAAAAATGAAAATAATGAAATGATTGCTGTCTTCGAGGAAGATCAATCGGTTTGACACAGCTTCAACAAAAGAGCAGTATCACAGATAAGGTTGCTCACTGTCGACAGCACATCATGTCACTAATTTGAAAAGTTTATTAGATAAATGAGGCTCGCAATGGAAAGAAAAAAGGAAAAAGAAAAATGAGCTAGACAAAACGGAAGATAGATACGGTAATGATAATAATTACGTATATATATCATATGTATGTATATTTACACAATTATTATTGCAGAAGAAAAAAGAAAGAGTATATTCCAGAGTGATACCCAATTAATAAGAAGAAAGTTGCTACGTTTCCAAATTTCATTCTAAAATGTATCATTGAGACTATAGTGTCTCTGGCCTTTCAAGATCATGTGCCTGCCACATCCGCATGCCCCGAAGGAACACACAAGAGAAATGAATAAATTCACATTATTAACTAATCATTATCGGTCAACTAACATATCTAACACACTCAATCTTGCCTTGGTATCGATTATGTATATAGCCATTTTATGTATCAAACATGCAAGGGAAAACAGAAGAAAAGAATCCTTGAACTTTCTTGAAAATAGAATGTGTCTTAATTTTTATTCAATAGACTGGGAAAAAAAAAAAAAAGAAAAAAGAAAAAAAAAAGCTGGAGAAATGTCTTTGTTCAATAATTTTCTGAACTCGAGCTTTGTTATTGCGTTATAATAACAACTAGCCCATAAAACTAACGTTCCAATTCCTCTCTCTCTCTCCATTTCTCTTATCCTTTCCCCCCAAAGTATATATATTCTTGTGTCAATCTACATGGCCATATATACATATATATGTGTGTGTAACTTCCTCGTATACTTTTTTTTATATATAATCTTTGTTGAACAAAAAAAAAAGATAGAGACATCTTCTCACTCCACCTCACTTCACTTCTCATTATGACAGAGAACAATACAACTTCTTTTAAGAGGAAATTAGATTCCCAGAATACTGATCAACAAGCTAATGATGCTATTCATCAGAACTCCAACCTCACTGACACTCATCAATCAACTAAGAGACAAGTCATCGTACCTAAAGTCGAACCTCAAATAAGGTATACTCCATTAAAGACAGGTCTCTGTTACGATGTTCGTATGCGATATCACGCAAAGATATTTACCTCCTATTTCGAATACATCGATCCTCACCCAGAAGATCCAAGAAGAATTTACCGGCTATATAAGATCTTGGCGGAGAACGGTTTGATTAATGACCCAACTTTATCCGGTGTGGACAACCTGGGTGATTTGATGTTGAAAATTCCCATTAGAGAAGCCACGGACGAAGAAATATTGGAAGTTCATTCCAGGGAACATCTAGATTTTATCAAGTCCACTTCGAAGATGTCTCACGATGAATTGCTAAAAGCTACAGAGCAAGGGGACTCTGTGTATTTTAATAATGATTCCTTTGCTAGTGCAAAACTGCCTGTGGGTGGTGCCATCGAGGCTTGTAAAGCTGTTGTAGAGGGCAGAGTTAAAAATTCCATGGCTGTGGTTAGACCTCCGGGACATCATGCAGAACCAGAGTCTGCTGGTGGGTTCTGTCTGTTCAGTAACGTCGCTGTGGCATGTAAAAATATTTTGAAACATTATCCGGAAAGTGTACGTAGAATCATGGTTCTTGATTGGGATATCCATCATGGGAACGGTACACAGAAGGCTTTTTACAATGATGATAGAGTCCTTTATGTTTCTCTGCATCGTTTTGAATTAGGTAAATACTATCCTGGTACCATTCACGGTCAGTACGATCAAACCGGTGAGGGGCAAGGTGAAGGTTTCAATTGCAATATTACTTGGCCGGTTGGTGGTGTTGGGGATGCAGAGTACATGTGGGCCTTTGAACAAATTGTGATGCCAATGGGAAGAGAGTTTCGGCCAGATCTAGTAGTCATATCTGCTGGGTTCGACGCCGCAGATGGTGACACTATAGGTCAATGTCATGTTTCTCCAAGTTGCTACGGTCATATGACTCACATGTTGAAATCTTTGGCTAATGGAAACCTTTGTGTGGTCTTGGAAGGTGGTTACAATTTGGATGCTATCGCTAGAAGCGCATTGAATGTGGCTAAAGTGTTGATAGGTGAGCCTCCAGAGGAATTACCCAATCCCTTACGAGAACCAAAACCTGAGGTCATTGAAATAATAGAAAAGATTATTAAATTACAATCCAAATATTGGAAATGTTTTCAAAGAAGATATGCTAATTCTGGTTACAGTTTTAGCCAACCTCTTAATGACAAGTTCTTGTCCAAAAGATTCCCTTTACAAGATTCTATCAGAAATCAGCAGTTTTCCTTGTTATCAGAAAAATTCGATTTTGTTAAATTCCCATTATTAAGCATGAAATTAAATGATAATACTGTACTATGTTCACCAAATGTGCATCAGAAAAATAATATTATTGTTTTAGTTCATGACACACCAGAAATTTGGGCTAATAGGAATCCAATTTCAGGTAATATTGATCCGTCAACATCAGTTATAATAGATCCATGTACAGATTTTATAAATTGGGCCATTGACAAAAATTATGGTCTTATCGATATTAACATTCCTCAATCCTTATTTGAACAAGACAATTACTCAGCTATAATCACATCTCAGGAAGTACTTTGCTTCATGTGGGATAATTATTTAAAATATTTTGAGACATCTACAAAATTATCTTTTATTGGTATTGGCGATGCAAGTGCTGGGATTGTGCATCTTTTAGGTCATAGAGATACAAGAAGTAATACAAGAAGTGCAATTAGTTTTATTGGTGATAAAACTTTGAAACCTTTAGTACCATTGGTGGATGAAACTTTAAGCGATTGGTATTTTAAAAATTCGCTGGTTTTCTCAGATAAACACCATTCATGTTGGCGTGATGGTGATAATAAAAAACCTAGAAAAAAATATGGTAGAGTTTTAAGATGTCAAACTGATGGTTTAAATAATATTGTGGAAGAAAGATTTGATGAAGCAACTGATTTTATCCTCGATGGATTTGAGGAGTGGAGTGATACCGAATCATCATGATGAATATAGCCAAAAGTCATAGTCATTACCACCATTCATGATCATAATTTATAATAGCATTATTGTTAATGGCGAAAAGTAAATCGATATTCATTTGCATTAATAAAGAAAATTTTTAGGTGCTTTTTTATTATTTAGTATTACTATTTTTATTTTTCTTTATGTTATATTGTATTAGAAAGGTTTTAGGACTTCTTTTCATTTGTTTTATTTCGTAACTTTTATATATTTAGTCATATTAGTATGCATACATTTCACAATTATATAATATGTTATCATTAGAGTGTAATAGTAAAGGAAAAATGTATATTTGCCTAAACACATACATATATGCTGTTTACTTAAAATTGACTGTTTTTGAAGATACAAGGGAGGGTAATGTCAAATCTATATATATTTGTGCTAAATAAGATAAGAATATTAATTATTCTCTTCTCGAAGTAGATCCTGCTACTTCCTTAAGTGATTTTCCAACAAGGAAAGAAGGTTTTTTAGGTTTTTGAGGACGTAAGTGGTCCGGTTTCTTTGGAATAGGTGGCTTTTTTTTATTCATTTTTGCTTTTTCATTTTGTTGATTGTTATTACTATGCATTTTCGATATTTGATTTTCAACTTTCGTTAAATTGATGTTTGGTGTTGATTTAAATCTGCCACCTATTTCACTTAACCTCATTTGCATCTTAAGTTTGATTTCTTTCTTTGATAATTCTTTCTTATCTTTTAAGTTAGCTTTTTTATTCGATTGATTGATTGCTATATGTGATATTTCTGAAAATGATTTTTTTGATTTTGATATAGAAGCGTCATTACTTTTGTAATTGTTATTATCATTAATTGTTGTCATTTTAGAAGTTATAGTTTTGGTAACAGTTTCTTTAGAGATATCATCTGTACTTAATAATATTTCTTGTTCTTCGCTTTCCTCACTACTACTATCATTGGTTTGATCATTCGGTAGGGAAAGTTTACCTATTTGTAATTCTGGTGAACCTTCATTATCCTTTTTAAACTCTTCAATTGAAGCTTTTAATTTGTTTGTAAGCACTTCTTTTGTCTTGTAATTTGGTTCGGAACTATTTAGGTTTAAATTTGGCGTTGAAAATGCTTTATTCAATTTATGGTCAGTGTCACTTTTTATTTCAAAGTTTTCTGTGGTTGCAGATTTTGGGGTTGTCTTTTGATAAAATTGGGACAATTGATGCCCATTTGGCCAATAATGATCCAATTGTATATTATCAACAAAATTTTCTGGCAAATAAGGGTTTATATTCAAAAGACTGCTTGTTGTAACCACAGGGACTTGGTTTTCATAAAAGTTTACAATTGGACATGGAACATCTTGTAATTTCGATATTTCCTTTATTAGTTGGCATATATTTGGTCTCTGTCTTGGGTCTTGGATTAGCATTTTACTGATGCAAAGTTTTAAGCTGTCACTATAAATAGGGTATGACGGGAATTGAAATGTAGAAGTCAAGATACCATTTTCACCAATTTTTTCAAATGGGGTCGTGTAATAACACAATTTATAAAGAAACACACCAAGTGCCCAAATATCAGATTTTTCGTCAATGGGTATTCTACGATTTAAATCTACCATTTCAGGTGATCTATATTGAGCTGTGGTATTCTTCAAAATATCGTTTTGTACATATACAAATTCTTGCTGGTTATTTGGTGGTCGAATTCTACCACAAACAGACCCGAAATCACATAACTTAAATTCGTTGTTTTTTGATATTAAAACATTCTCGATTTTTATATCACGATGAATCAATGGTGGTTTTAAAGCGTGCATTGTTGCTACTCCTTGAGACACCTGAGACATTATATCCAATACTTCACTTTCTAGTAATCTGTTTTGCAACCTTGAATTCAAGAAATCTATAAGCCCACCTTTCTCACAATATTCCATTAGAAGAAACACCTCATATGTGCCATTTTGTAGTGGGTATCTAGCTGCATGGGAATCAATATATGAGACAATGTATTTATTATTTCTTAATAATTTCATGGCATCTACCTCAGCTCTTAGGACGTTTAGACCTGCCTTATTTGGAACAATAACACGCTTTAAGCATGCCAATTCTGACTCATAGAGATATTGGGTAGATCGAAGTATTTTGACCATATAGATTTGGGCAAAACCACCACTAGTTAAATATTTTAATATTTCTACATTGTGGGATCCAACTGTTAAATTCACACCAGGACTGTACACTTGCAGGTTGGGGTAGTTCATTATAGAATCAAAAGGTAATTGAAGTATTTGATTATCAGTGATTTTTGTGACATGGAAATATGAAGTAGAAGTGACTTGACCATTGGAATTGCTTCTATATTCAAAGATCTGATTCTTTTAATTCTGGTTATTTTTTAGTCAAATTTACTCGATAACAAATGATAAATCTCACTTTGAAAATGGAAAATAAAGTTCTAAAAAAAAAAAAAAAAAACAAATAAATAAGTCTAATAATGTGTATAAAGAATGAAAGAGAAAGGAACTTCACTCAACTTTGGAATTAGAAAGAAAGTTTTATCTAGGGTCATCATTTAAGACTCAACCTTGCTAATATCAGTAACTTTGTGGTGTTTGTTTATATTAATAGTTTCCCTCCGTAGATTTGGTAGAAGTATCATAAGCCTCAATATATCTACGACAGTTTTTTTTTGAGTTGATAACTTCTTATCGATCAGTTCCATGTTGTTTGCCAATGATAATTCACTGATTACTAATTTATTGTCTTACTAGGTGCTACTTGAAATAGTATGATAAGAATGTGAAAAAGATGTTGGAAGAGCAGATGGGTAGAATGAGTAGAAGGAAGATAAATCTATCATTCATTAAATGGTTTAAAAACAATACCATCCATTACAACATTCGTTAGGCTTATTAAAAATATTTTGTTTAGAAATAATGACCTTGTATTCAAGGGGGGAGAATAGTATAGATATTAATATGGCATAGGCCAGATTTATCTCGAGGTTACAGTTTAATAGTGGAATTGGTAATAGTGTAAATAGACTAACAAAGACAATAGCCTTATATCAAAGTGTATTAAGAAGACGACTTAATACAAAGAGGATTTTGCAGTTATTCAAGGATATGAACTTAGAGCTCGCATAAACATCATGAGAAGCAAAATCAAGATTGGATGTATAAGAAGGTAATATCCTTGCTTTCTTAGAAATGAGGTGAATAATATCGTTTGTACAATTATAACTACAGTTAAGTTGAAAACTCTTAGTTTGAAAATTGCATTGAGTTTTGGTTTTCTTGATGAAGTTATAATAAATAAGTGTCATACTAGTTGAATCCTTATATAAAAATGAATTTATCTGACAGAAACAAATATTTTTATTGATGAAGAAACTAAAATATTTGGGAGTAGAAGAAGGTAAGGCAAGAAGAAAACTGGAAATATTTGAATATGTATATTGAGATAGTGTATAATCTTTTCAAGGCAAATATCTATGGACTTCATCTTCTGTGCAGGTCGAACATCATGACTATGACTATGAGTAATTTAATTATAAGAAAAACCTGTGATAGTTTTGTCTTTCAATACTAGTCTGTTTTTTAATATATAATACAAACAATGAGTTTACCAAGGAAACATTATAACAGTCAATTAAATGCAAAAATCAAAATCTCCTAGTTTTTTGATGTTTGTATTACTATCAATATAAATGCTAACCAATATTTTTGGAATTTCAAAGGACCAAAAAAATATTTTTTATGATTTCTTAGTGTAATACCCTAACACTTTTTAAAAGTAATTGTAATGGCATTGACTTTCAAAATAGATAAACTAATAGGAGTCGTTGCTTTAACAGTAGTTTTTTTTAGTTGTAGCTGTTAATCAATAAATAAAAATATGGAAAAAGATTGTACACTTATCGTTTACCAGATTGTTGTATTTTTAGTTGATCATTTTACTATGACAACAATTTGAAACATATATAATTTTGAAGGATAAAAAATTATGATAAAGAATTCTGATCTGTCTAACTTTATTACAACTTTTTTTATTTGGAGATACAAAAAGTTATATGATTGTTCTCAAATAAGTTGACGTTAATTTCAATCTTTCAAGAAAGTGAATATTTTAGTAATCAACATAGTAACTATTACAAACGGTAAAGTAATTACTACACGGTCTTTATATATTAGTGGCTATGTCGAGCTTACATATTTCTACATGTTCTCTAAAACTCGATCAACTACCATTGTAGTAATTCAATTGAACCTTATAGAACATTTAGGACAATAGGTTATGGTGGTACAATTACAGGGTATATGAACACGGTGTACAGGAACATAATAGGTAACGCTAGTCGAAAAGGACAACAACTTCTGAAGATAGAACTATCTTTCATAACTCCTTTCTTATAATATAGTTATATAGTGTAAATAGAAAAATAACAATAAGAACAGAGAAATATGTAAGCTTGACAAAAGCTGCTCAATATATAAGATCGTTTTAGTAATTATATTATCGACTATAGTTGGTTACTGTCTTGATTATTAGAATAACTGTTAATATTATTTGTGATTCCCTGAAATACACAAACGAATCTCACCATTCCATATTTCAACGAGAGTTGTTGTGGAATAGAATAGTTATAACCATCAAGATTCCATAAGATCCTGAATGAATTTAGAACCAATTATTGTATTAATAAGCCATACACGTGCTACAACATTAGATGCTGCATAATAAAAAGATTAGATTACATAAGATTTTGGCAAATCTAGAATTTACCTATTGTTTTAATAAGCCCCACGTGTATCACTAATTACCATGATTAGAGAATTGGGGTGCAGTTCTAATCCACTAGTACACCTAAATTAATGTAATAAAATTTAGGGTTTGAATCAGTCAGGTCATTAATGTACTAATCTGAATAATCGATCGAGCTCCAGAAAACATATAAAAGGACAACGTTTTCTGGGGATAAAAGATCATCTTCCATAACCGTTTCTTGTAAATAATTTATGTATTATATATGAACAAAAAGAAAACAACAAACAAGTAACAAGCCAAGTAACAAGCCAAGTAACAAGCCAAGTAACTTCGAATAAATATATTAGCTCGTTAAAGCCGCTCAATATATAAGACCGTTTTAGTAATTATATTATCGATTATAGTTGATTACTGTCTCGATTACTTGAATAACTATTAATATTATTTGCGCTTCCCTGGAATACACAAAGAATTTCACCACTTCATAATACAACAAGAGCTGTTATAGTTCGGACTGAGGACCAATTTTTTTAACAGTACTATTGAACGAATAGTAAGAGCAATAACAAATATATAAGAACGTTATATATATCTAGGAGAATTAAACGATTATTGCTTGTTTTTTTTTTGTATTATACAATGTGCTACATATAATTATAAATCAACCAAACATATAAATTTAGATACCAAGATACTGGTCCTTTCTATATGAACTATGGGTTGATAATTTCTTATTTGAGGTTCTGTAACGACTGTCACCGTAGATACATTTCTCCTTAATTAGCTATTTAATGTTTCATGAATGTTTCTGTTGGAAAATGAGAGTTTATTACTGTCATTTTCATAAGAATTATTTTTAATTAGTTTTTCTATATATTATGTGGTGTACGGATGTACATAATATCAGGAAAACATTTTAATTGTCACCAAATATGTCTTTCGAAGATTTGAAAAGAAATGAAAAACTTTAAAAGAAAACTTAAAGTAAATAAAAGAATGTATACTGAATACACTATATAATAAATATGTACAGGTATTTAATACAAAAACATAACAAGTATCTATAACTTAATGATGTCTATCATTACCATGGACGCAGAAGGCTCCAAATTCCAACAGTTTCATTTTGTTACATATTATTCAACAATCACATGGGATTTATCAACAAACCCTAAGTCCTATAAATCCAAACTAGAACTTTTTCTTGACAACCATCACAAAACCTTACAATAATCAATATAAGTGAAATAACTGGTTGTACATCAGAAGATAACACTGATTTCCCTATTATAGAATGTCTTGTATTAAAAGGCATAATCGATACACCCCTAATCGTTTTTTTCTACATAATCATAATATCAAGGTTGATCTACAACAGAAAATAAGTGGTTCAGGAGGGTTGGCCGAGTGGTCTAAGGCGGCAGACTTAAGATCTGTTGGACAGTGTCCGCGCGAGTTCGAACCTCGCACCCTTTATTTTTACTTTTTGTATAGTAACCGGGAATCTAATAGAAATGGTAGATTATTGTTGAAGTTAGAATATAATATATTAGCCACATTATACATGACGAGTAGTTCAGGGAAATAAATAACGTGTAAACAGATATATGAAGTATACAAAATGACAAACAAAAACGTTGTGGTCAACTAACGAATTTGCAAGATTGTTTACCATGACATTACAACAACATATGCCGCAATAAGAGGTCTGTTCTTCTTGGATATAAAAATATGAGAATATAAACTACATTGCAAATAAAGAGTAGTCTGAATAAATAACCATGTACGAGTGTATTTATAGTTTGTAAATATGAAGAATGAGAATGTCGTTTTCGATTAAAGGGTTCACATAATCGTTAATAGTGATATCACGACAATATATGTCACATGTTACCTATGGCTTTTTTAGGATACTAAAACATAAGATGATGTTATTGTAGAAGAAGAAAAGATATCTATGCATACAAAAAAATCATTAATACGTAAAGTACATCTTCAAATTCTGATCCACGCTAACAATAAATTTAAAATCTCGTCTATTTAGTTACAAGTTATTCCTGTTTTTAAAAGAAAAAAGGATATTGATACTGAGAAATACAATAGTAATGGGAATTGTGGATAAATTAAGGGAGAAATTTGAGCATACGCACATTGAAATTCCAATCAAAAAGCCTGATACTACTAGACATTCTACGTCTACAAATGTGATAGAAATTGATACCGTGGACAAACGTGTAATCTATAGAAATAGATTTAATAATGGTGTTAATCTCGGTTCTCTCTTTGTACTGGAATCATGGATTTTTGATTCACAATTAACTGAATGTGGTGGGAATTGCGAACTAGAATGTATTAGAAATATTTCTCAAAAAATATCCCCCAATGAAGCGATAAATAGATTAAGTGAACATTATAAACGATACATTAATAGCATAAATTGGACTTGGTTGAGAGATGTGACAAAAATTACAGCTATGAGAGTACCTATTGGTTATTGGCACGTTGATAATGGAAGTTTTACAAAGGGACTGCCATTTGAAACTCTTATGGGAATATATGAGGAGACAAAACCTTGGGATGTTTTCAAATCTTTGATTGAAAAGGCCAATCAATATAATATTGGTATCCTAATTGATATACATGGTCTACCAGGTGGTGCAAATAATGATTCACATAGTGGAGATATAACAAGCAATTCCTCTTTTTTCAGTACATCCAAGTACGTAAATAAAATGATTGATGAAGTGATTCCATTTATTATCAATGATACGGTTCTTCCATACGAAAATATTATTGGTATTCAAGTAGTTAATGAAGCAAAATTTAGTGAAAAGGGCAAAGCTGAGAAAAACTATTACGAGAAGGCAATTAAGGCTATAAATAAATTAGCTCCTGGATTACCAATCGTTATATCGGATGGTTGGTGGCCTGAACAATGGTCTGATTGGTTGGATAAGGAACACTTAGACCCCTTTGTAGTCATTGATTCCCATGTTTACAGATGTTTTTCAGATAATGATAAATCAAAAACAGCTCAACAGATTATTGAAGATTTGGAAAAGTCAGTAAACTTCCCGTATGATAAAGCAGATTTCATGGTTGGTGAATTCTCATGTGTTTTAGATGAACAAACTTGGTCAAAAACTGAAGGTGTTAAAGAGGACTGGGTGAAAAAGTTTGGTAATGAACAAATAAAAGTTTTCAACAAAGTGGCAAGCTGGGGTTGGTTTTTTTGGACCCTACAATTTCAATGGGGTGATGGAGGGGAATGGGGATTTGTTCCACAAGTTCAAAATGGTGCTATTCCATTAAGAAGTTTATCTCCAATCAAAATTGATGAAATGAAATTAAACTCCATTTTTGAAGAGCATGTTAATTATTGGAATGGTAAAGGTGACAAATTTGAACATGAAAGATACAAAGATGGTTTGAGACAAGCTGCCAGTGATATTCAACTGTTTGATAAATTTGACAATTCCAGAATTGGTAGACTCCATTCGTGGAAATTAATGAGAAAAGAACAATATATCAAGGCTCATGGTGATAGTGAATTTATGTGGGAATGGGAGCAAGGATATCAACGTGGTATTATGGAGTTTAATAAGTAAAGTTTTTAATTTAGCGTTTTTTTTATAATTCTTTATAGGAGAGAATTAGCTCAAAATTTAAAATAAAGTAATTCATATGAATTTTAACAATTCACTTCTAACGTTTCTTTTTGGTAAGCAATAGTATATTGAAGATGTAACACGATTACCTTTTTTGTCTACTGGCAGGTGTGTTAAATAAATATGAAGAAAATTTCAAAGTATCAGCCATAATGTATAGAAACCATAATTTGCATATATTTTATTTCAGATTTTTTTTTTAACTTGTATCATAATTTAAGTATAATGATATGCAATAAACTGTGTTAATGAAAAATTTTGCACTTGTACAGTAATGGAAACTTTTCAGTTAACAGTCTAGATTAATTTACAAAAAAAAATAACATATAATCTACATATACTACATACTCTAATAAAGTCATATATTTTTCAATAATACATCTTAAAAATATTTTTAAAAAAAGACAAAGTATGAACAAAATTATTGGATATATAATTTAAATGCCTTATTTATTTCATTCATCAATTGGATTACATTACAATATAGTCTGCTACGTCTACCTCTTCTATTATCAAATTTGATAACTGAGTATCACACATTTGTCTATCATCATTAGTATTTAGCTTTTGAATATCTGAGCTTTGTATATCGATCTCTGATATTATTAGATTATTCCACAAGCTTGTGCCATTAGAATCTTCAATAGATATGATCTGTTTTATTGCATTCGCTCTTTGTGATAAAACCAGATCAAAATCTGTACTATTTCTATTTTGCAATAAATAATCATCACATATGTGAAGAATCCTTCTTTTCACCTTTTCATCTATGGTTATCACTTTAAAATATTCTATAATAGTTGATGTGAACTGCTCTGGGAACAAGTTAATATCTAGAAAATGGTTTGATAAATATTCCAAGGCCTGTTGACTATTTTCCAACTGTAATTTGCTATTCTCTAACATGATATACAAACAATTGTATATAAAACAGGGCAATATTTATCTACATGTGTACACAAAAAAGGGATCAACCATGTACTTTTCTATGATGTATGCCTTTCTTTTTTGACAGTATTCTATTTTTTATATGAGATCATTATATTAAGCTCCTCTATTTATTCTAAATCAATACTAAAAAGTTTTTTTTTTCTTAAATCTTCTTCACAGAAAGTAAAAGAGGAGAAAATACTCGATTAGTTAATAACAGATAGCAAACGTGGAGAACATTTAGTTATGCATATTTCTACAATAGTTTTTTTTCTTCATTTTAGTCTATTACTATATTACATGAACTTATATTATTAAATACTTTAGATAATTGAATTAAAGCAAATTGAAGGGAAGTCAAATAAAATAATGAGAAAAGTGTTAATCAAGTTGGAAATTTTTTATTACAAATGATGCAAGATCTAAATTTTCATCCTTTTTGACAATCCCCGTAACAAGCTTATAACACCTTGCTACTCGTTCTTTCCTAGGCATTGGAAGTTCTTCCTTAGTTTCCAACTCGTCTTTCTCTTTCTCCTTCTCCTTCTTTTTCTCTTCATCTTTATTTTCGTCTTCTATTTCAGAACTTTCATTGTCGTTCTTTTTCTCTTGATCTGTCTCTTCATTATTTCCTTCGACCAAAGCTTTTATCTTTTCTTCTTGTTCAGTTGCATAGTTATTCCATTCCTCTAAGACACTACGACATTTATCTAATAACTCAGTTCTTGCTCTTCCCTGTATATCTTGGAAATACGCTACAAGTAAATCATCATATTGGATTGGAACATCATCAAAATTTAAAATGTTTTTGAGTAACCAATTTTGTTTTTGTTTAGAAAATTTCCAAATGTTGATAACATCTTTACTTTCATCTACATCTTTATCCATATCTTCTGGGTAATTTACCTTCACAGATTCTAAAGTGTACAACGTTTCAGGCAATTTTTTGTCCTGCTTAAACCTGTAAAATTCAATCAAATAACGTAGTTGATCCTTTAACACTCTGTTCCTTCTTAACTGCCTTTCCTCCTTTGGCAATTTATCCTTTCTTTTTTTACTAGCATCTTTTCTAGCTTTCTTAATAATCTTGTTGACCTTTGATTTTGTATTCTGACCATTTTTATTAATAATTTGTTTCTTCTCCTTTCTTGTTAAAGATCCAGTGGCTAAATGTGTGGTAACATTCAAGGGATCTTCTGTAGTTGCGCTAGAATTAATCGAAATATCGTGTTTCTTACTTAAGATTCTCTTCCATGCTGGAATATGGTCTTCAGACATTATGGCACTATTTACATCTACCACTAAAATAAGGCTGAAAACAAAACAAATAAAAAAAATAATGAAAAAAAAAAGTGAAGCTATCTATCTTCAAACAGTTGCACGAGACCTATCTATTACCTTATATATATATTTATTTATTTCAGGTATCATCAAGGTATAGGAACATTGCACCTGTGATACATATGTTATTCTAACGTCTATGTGATTTCGATGGCTCTACTTCTTTTTTTCTTTTTTTCTTCAAAACTCTTTTTATTTTCTTCGAGAAGAGAAAGAAGGGTGAGAAAAATATAAATAAATCAATAAATACACAAATGAATGAAATCTCATTGAAACTACATAAGTACCATTCAAAATGCATGTCATTCAATAGTCTCAGTTCCCATCGGATACTTGAACTTGCCTATAATGTATATAGTATGCCTTTATTTGTATATTATTACAGGTTCTAACAGTTTCCCTTTAGAGCAGTATATCAGATTCTATTTTCTCTATTAATCGATTATATATATATATGTGTACATACTTGTCTTTTATATATGTATTTAGATCTTTTTAAATCTACAAGTTCGATTAAACTTATACTCCAACACATAATTAATCTTGTACAGTTATTCAATAATACACTCTCAAACAAATTCAATTTAAATAAGATTGCGATGACAAATGTTATTATATCCGATTTTGACGAGACAATAACAAAGAAGGATTCCATACTGGTCTTTGGTCAATTACCATACTACAAAGACCCAGAAAAATTTCCTAAATGGACACATTATACAGACAATTATATGCAAGGTTGGAATAAATATTCCAACCAAGCACCTTTGAGACGGTTACCTCTATTAGACTCTGTGTCTACTGAAACTATTTCACACGATAATTATACTACGCTATTTAGTAAAGAAATTCAGTACCAAGATTATCTCAGAAAGATAGAATTGCATAGTACTAATGAATTATCTAGATTGAATCATTTCACCGGTATTAAATATTTAATTCCAGAATATATTAACCACTGTTTTAACAATAAAAGTATTGAAATCAAAGACGGTTTCCAACCATTTTTAAATTGTATCTATTCTCACAATGATATATTCTATGTATTATCGATCAATTGGTCCAGAGAATTCATCATAGAAGTTATAAATAATGAGAGGCTCACAAAAACAAATGTCTTTTGTAATGCATTAGAATTGAAGGATTCAGAATATAATGGATGTTTTTCCAATAAACTATTAACTGGTTCAGACAAAATGTTGTACCTTAATCATATTATTAAAGAACAATCTAAACAGAAAAATGGGTGTAAGTTTTGGTATGTTGGTGACAGTGAAACTGATCTTCTATCAATCTTACACCCATCAGTTAATGGTATCTTATTATTAGATCCAAGTGAAAACATGACTAAATTCAAAAATATCGTCAACAATATTCTTGGCTTGGATCAGAACTCTATAAACAAGTTTTTACGGGATAATGTGTCAATTATCCAATTACCAATCGAAAAATGTAATAAAAATGGTGTATACCTAGCCAAGACATGGGATTCTATTGAAAATTTACTGTATAATGGAAATATAACTTATCATAAAAAAAACTAAACATATAACTTGTGATAAATGATTAAATAAATATATATTATTTATTTTCCGATAAAAATGTGATACCTGGTAATTCCTTGCCCTCTAGTATTTCTAAAGAAGCGCCACCACCAGTAGAAACATGAGAAATCTTGTCAGAAACACCATATTTTAGAGCAATGGTAGACGTTTCACCACCGGCCATAATCACCGTATTACCATTTTTACAGGATTTAACTGCTTCATCTAATAATGATTTGGTACCAACGGCAAACTTGCTAAATTCAAAGACACCTGGAGGACCATTCCAAATAATTGTTTTAGCTTTACTCATAGCATCAGCAAATAACTTTCTAGAAATTGGTCCAATATCTACCCCCTTCCAACCAGATGGAATACCTTCTTTATCAGATACTATCTTAATATTAGCACTGTCCAATAATGAATCGGCAATCACAAAATCAGTCGGTAAAATAACTTTAACACCTTTAGATCTAGCCTTATTCATCAAGCCGGGAACAATTCTGGCACCATGTTTATCAAAGATAGAATCACCAATTTGCATATTTTCCAATATTTTTTTAAAAGTGAAAGCCATCCCACCACCAATTATTAGAAGATCAATTCTATCTAATAAATTATCAATCAGATGAATCTTGTCAGCTACTTTAGATCCACCTAATATGGATAAAAATGGTTTCTTTGGATTATCTAAAACTTTGTTAAAACATACCAATTCTTTAGCTAATAAAAAACCTGCAGCCCTTTGTGGGAAATTAAGACCAACAATAGAAGAATGAGGTCTGTGAACAGTACCAAAGGCATCATTAATATATAAATCAGCCAAAGAAGACAACTGACATCTAAACTTTTCAATATCTTCTTTAGAGGCTTTGATTTTTTCATGATTAACTTTTTTAAAACCTTCTTCTTCAATATAATATCTTAAATTCTCCAATAATATTATTGAATTATGAGGAGATTGCCTACATATAGTTTCAACTTCTGGACCAACACAGTCATTTGCGAAGATAATTTGTTTATTCAATAATTTTTGTAATTCATTGGAAACAGGGGCCAAAGACAGTCCTACATCCCTTTCACTATTTGGCCTACCTAAATGAGAAGCTAGAATAATATACCTCGGATTATTTGCTAAAACATATTTAATAGTCGGCAAAGCAGCCAAAATCCTTTGATTAGAAATAATTTTCTTACCATCTAGTGGAACATTAAAATCAGTTCTAATAAAGACTCGCTTACCTTGAAGATCTAAATCCTTCACGGTCAATTTAGAAAAGGAAGAAAATTTAGATGAGTATGACAAGTATGATTTTGTTCTATAATTTAGTGTATTGTACACTGCTTTCAAAGCAGTTATGGAAAAGCCAGTTTTGACGAGAATCTTGAAGGTAACTGTAAAAAGTGATTAAAAGATATGTTTACTTGTACTTGAAAAACCATGAAAGTTATAGAACTGCTTCAAGCTTTCCTTCCGAAGTGTTCTTCCTTATAACATGTCTATTCACCCATTCTTTTGTTTTATATACAGATACAAGCAAACAAATAAAAAAGTCGAAAAATGTGAAAATGTTCACACAGTTACCAGTCAGGGAACTCTCCAAAACATTCCAAGTTCCGCTATAGAGAAGGATGTCTCGATAATAAGTAACTGGAGTCGATTCAAGAGGTGGACCTACTTTTCACCTCTGGATATAATATTAAATATAACCCTGACATAATCCTTGTTCTTCATATTTACAAGTCATAAATACACTCATACATGGTTATTTATTTGACTACTCTTTATTCGCAATGTAGTTTATATTCTCATATTTTTATATCCAAGAAGAAGAAATCTATATTTCGTACAGAATGATATTAATACTGAACAATAACAAAAAGAATGGTTCCTAGCGGGATCGAACCGCTGATCCCCGCGTTATTAGCACGGTGCCTTAACCAACTGGGCCAAGGAACCAATTCGTTTCTGTCTCTTGTTGTAGAATAGAATAATAACAATTACCATGATTAAAGAATTGGGGTGCAGTTTTAATCCACTAGTACACCTAGATTAATGTAATAAAATTTAGGGTTTGGATCACTAAGCTCGTTAATATACAAATCTGAATAATCGATCGAGCTCCAGAAAACATATAAAAGGACAACGTTTTCTGGAGATAAAAGATCATCTTCCATAACAGTTTTTTCGTAAATAATTTCTATATTATATAAACATAAATAGAAAAAAGAAGGAATAAACCCTGAACCCTCCTAATTATATATAACGTTCTTATATATTTGTTATTGCCCTTACTATTCGTTCAATAGTACTGTTAAAAAAATTGGTCCTCAGTCCGAACTATAACAGCTCTTGTTGTATTATGAAGTGGTGAAATTCTTTGTGTATTCCAGGGAAGCGCAAATAATATTAATAGTTATTCAAGTAATCGAGACAGTAATCAACTATAATCGATAATATAATTACTAAAACGGTCTTATATATTGAGCGGCTTTAACGAGCTAATATATTTATTCGAAGTTACTTGGCTTGTTACTTGGCTTGTTACTTGGCTTGTTACTTGTTTGTTGTTCTCTTTTTGTTCATATATAATACATAAATTATTTACAAGAAACGGTTATGGAAGATGATCTTTTATCCCCAGAAAACGTTGTCCTTTTATATGTTTTCTGGAGCTCGATCGATTATTCAGATTAGTACATTAATGACCTGACTGATTCAAACCCTAAATTTTATTACATTAATTTAGGTGTACTAGTGGATTAGAACTGCACCCCAATTCTCTAATCATGGTAATTAGTGATACACGTGGGGCTTATTAAAACAATAGGTAAATTCTAGATTTGCCAAAATCTTATGTAATCTAATCTTTTTATTATGCAGCATCTAATGTTGTAGCACGTGTATGGCTTATTAATACAATAATTGGTTCTAAATTCATTCAGGATCTTATGGAATCTTGATGGTTATAACTATTCTATTCCACGACAGTAGATGTTGTAGTATGGTATGGTGAAGTTCTTTGTGTATTCCAGGGAAGCGCAAATAATATTAATAGTAATTCAAATAATCGAGACAGTAATCAACTATAGTCGATAGTATAATTACTAAAACGGTCTTATATATTAAGCGGCTTATATCGAGCTAATGTACTTATTCGAAGTTACTTGATTTGTTACTTGCTTGTTCTATTTTGTTTATACATAATATATAAATTATTTACAAGAAACGATTATGGAAGATGATCTTTTATCTCCTGAAAACGTTGTCCTTTTATATGTTTTCTGGAGCTCGATCGATTATTCAGATTACTACATTAATGACTTGACTGATTCAAACCCTAAAATTTATTATATTAATTTAGGTGCACTACTGGATTAGAACTGCATCCCAATTCTCTAATCATGGTGATTAGTAATACACGTGGGACTTAATAAAACAATAGGTAAATTCTAGATTTGCCAAGATCTTATGTAATCCAATCTTTTTATTATGCAGCATCTAATGTTGTAGCACATGTATGGCTTATTAATACACTAATTGGTTCTAGATTCATTCAGGATCTTATGTAATCTTGATGGTTATAACTATTCTATTCCACAACAGTAGATGGAGAACTCGTCCTTGTTAGCTCAGTTGGTAGAGCGTTCGGCTTTTAAGCGTAAGTTTAATCAGGGATCACCGAAATGTCAGGGGTTCGAGCCCCCTATGAGGAGTTCTTTTTAATCTGTTATCTATTCTTTATTGGAGAACTTGTAATAACCCTTAGGTTATATGTTTCTGATAACCGTTAATCTCGTTGAAATCTCAATAATATTTCAGTTGGATATATATAAGATATAGACTCTTTCTATATCTCTAGATGTAATATTCCTATATATCTATATATCTATATATCTATATCCCTAATCTAAGATAACCTAATAGTATATACTTATATAGTATATATCTAAACTTATGTAGCCCTTGGTTCCTTCTTCTTTATTCTTGTTCGTTCTTCTTCTTGGTTGCTCTCTTGTACTTGTGTTGGTTACTCTCACTTCTATGTATGTTTGTAAAATTTGCAAAAAAGGAAAGTTTAGAAAAATATCGTCAACCCTCATTTTTCTAAACAAACCCTAAACAGTAATATCAGGGATATTACAGAACTTCATAAACAGACTTTTATTGCTAAAATAGAAAGAAGCTATGAAGAATAGACACACATATTGAGAGAGGGAATAATTGACAGAAGAGATAGAGAAGGGAATTCAGGAGGTATGATCAGGACAGTTAAGTACGCAACATATATTCCTTAGTTAATATTATCTATTGAAATATGATTAGAGTTATGTTTGATAATCTAAATTCATCGTACTAAGTGATTAAAAGTTATGAAGATTTATGTTAAAGAAGATTCGAAGATAAAATGAGTATACTGTATAACATTGTATCTTGTATATTACTTATGTAAAAAGAAAAGGACTAAGCAATACAATAACATTTTATAGTACCACTAATTTCCTACTATAAATAACAATAAAACTTATAATACCATCAATATCCTATTGTAAGTTACATTATCTTATTATATTTGTTTAAAATGAACTCTACTAGAATTTTTGATTCCGAAGCCTTGCGTCAACATTATTTGTCCCAAAGTTAAAATTCTGTATAACAACAAGGAAAGGGACAAAAAAACACAAATTTTAAAATTTCTATTTGAACCTTTTATGTAATTATATTTTACATCAATATATATTTATTTTTATACTTGTTGACGCAAGGCTTCGGAATCAAAAATTCTAGTCGAGTTCATTTTAAACTAATATAATAAGATAATGTAACTTACAATAGGATATTGATGGTATTATAAGTTTTATTGTTATTTATAGTAGGAAATTAGTGGTAATATAAATTGTTATTGTATTGCTTGATCTTTTTCTTTTTACATAAGTAATATACAAGATACAATGTTATACAGTATACTCATTTTATCTTCGAATCTTCTTTAACATAAATCTTCATAACTTTTAATCACTTAGTACGATGAATTTAGATTATCAAACATAGCTCTAATAATTATATTTCAACAGAATTAAATATATACACTTGTTTGATATTTTCAACGTAAATGCTACAAAATATATTTTGTTTATTTTCAACCCAATGATTGCATTTAGCATAGAGTTTACAATTTGTTACATTTTTTTAAAATTTACACAATCTTTAAAATTTATTGCCCGTTAAATTATTATTTTTAGCAATTTCCAAAAATAGTTAAACTGAGACAAATTTGCTGAAATTAGTCCATATTATTTTAGGATATAAGTCATTTTTCTGATTAGAACCACAAGTAATACATAATCAACAATTAATTAAATATTTTACATAACTATACAGTTATGAAAAATATCTAACTGTTGGGAATGAGCGCCTTTATTCATTGGATATATAGTAAACATTCTCAATATTATATTAAACAGATTTAGTATACAAAATTATAATAAAGTTCTTCACTTTCTTTCTCTATATACAACATAGAAATAATAATATACAAAGATTGTAAATAAGATAAAAATAATGTATGATGAAATCCTTGGCTTTATATATGTTAACATTCAGCCATTTTCCTCTACGAACAGTAAGATATTTAATAAATAAACTCAACAACTTTTGGTGACCTCTCAACAATTATTACTCAACAATTTATCGTTTAGTGTCTGCTAAAATCTTATTGTTCTATCTATTTTATCATAGAACATTCTATTTCAACACTAACAAATAATTTTAAAATTATTTGTTAGTTTATCTAGTCCGTTGAATCAGATTGCTGTTAGCTTATTGTAAAATCTATACTCTTTCAACTAAATAAAAAATAAAATCTCTATTAAACATAGAAAGTGTTCATATATAACTATCTATTTCTTATAGACTAAGTCTGTATACTATGTTGAACCCTTGTCTAATTCCGTTACCCCAAGAAGTCTTCTTTTCTTTTCAATTGTTTTACTAATGTTATTTATGGATAATTCTATTGTAGCAACAGCATTATGGTGTGTTTTATAGTTATCCTTTATAAGATTTTGTGTTTCCTCTCTATAATATCGGGTCAACTGCCTATTTCTAACCATTTCACTTTGAGTAGAATCAAATGGTCTTTTTTCTTCATTATCAATTATATCTTGCAAAAATTTATCCATGTCAATCCTATCACACCCCTCTGCATTTTTTAATTCGATGTTTTGTCTTTTGTTTATTGTGTTCTTTAAAATGGGTTTCAAATTCAAAGATTGATTATTATAAAAGTGTGTGGGTTTTGTAAAGTTTCCATAAATAAATAAACTAGACTTTTCCTCAAATTTTATTTTAGAAGGGTTTTCTATAGTGAAATTGGATATATAAACGGGTGATGAAGGTGTTGATGAAGTAGATATGTTATCTGATTGATAATTGGGTATATTTGAATAGAAGTCCACATTTTGATAAGATAAGGCCGGATTCCTTTGAGAATTAACATCAAAAGACCCATTCAATAAATTACCTACAATTTTTGGAACTGTCAACTGTTTTCTTTTCTCCTTAAAAGTTGGAATGAAATAATGCTTACTTGGAAGTAAAGACGATGTAGAAGACGATGCGGATCTTGAAAAAGAACTTGTAGTTGAACGGAATTGAATAGGATGAAACAATCGATGATGGGTGTTATTGTTTTTTGTTGAAAACTTTTGATCAGATGGTAAAAATTGTTTTGAAGATTGATTGTCTTTATAGAAATTTTTAAACTTTTTCTTGTTGATAATAATTTTTTCTGTTGAGGAGGACAAAGGTGGCACTAAAATCTTCTCTTCGTCCTCCTCATTATCATTATCATAATTATTTTTGACGCCTACTTTAAATTTTTTAACTGATAGTAGTTTTTGATTTGGTTGTTCCATTGAAAAACTTTCTTTGTTGAAGAGTTGATAATCATTTTTTATTCCTTTATTATTTTCATTCATAGATATGTCAAATAAGAGACTTAGTTGCTCTGTCTTAAAATAATTATAACAAGACAATGAATCCCAATCATTATCCAAATTATCACTTTTGTCTGAAATCGTACAATTAGTTTCTAATGTTTTGAACAAATTCCAATTATTTCTATTTTTTTTGTTCTTTTGAATTCTTTGAAAGGATTGTTTGAAACAATTCTTCAATCGTGATCTTTTTGAGACTTTAAAAGAAGTTTGCTGTGAAGGATGATTCTGTACTGTAATACATCTTTGTAAATTTAGAATTTCCTCTTGCGTCAGTCCATTATACAAAGTTAGTGAAAGATTAAAAAATTTAGAATAGTCTGATGTTGTATCTAGGGAGATAACTAAAGATTCTTCCGTGAAATTATACCGTTGTAACTCACCACAGTTCATATTATTATTATTATTTTCTTTTCTGAACCTTATATATATAAAATGTATTTGTATTACCTTATAATAAGAGAAGGGATGTTTCTTTATACAAAGAAAATTATTTTGTGACACTAAAACCAAGTGAATGATTCTCAAAAGTTTTTTTTTAGGATGCCCTCATAAAAAAGAAAATGACAAATGAAAACCACTAAAAAAAAAGAGAAAACCCTAATAGAAATAAATAAACTGAAATATAGAGGTATAAATGATATCTTCATCTTGGAGGTAATATCGAATTCCAGCTAACAAACAACTAACATAAGGGACACTCTCACGACACAAACACAAAAGAACATGCATTTGACATCAATTGCATCGCATCAGTTACTAATTACAAATTTGCGTAATTACTCTAGACCTGTATCTAAAAGAGTAATTATCCCTCCAGCATCACATGTTAAACAGCATTCTATAGGTATTCAAACACCAAGACATGATTATAAACAATTACCTGAAGATTCAAATTATATCGAGAAGTTTTATAATGAACTAGGACAATTCAAAAAGCAATATTTAAAACAAATACTTAATAAATCATATAGTTCTTTTGAAAATGATCCAGATGAGTTGATATTCCAATTGGAAAAATATATTGAGTTGTCTATCATTCCCAAGTATACTTTATCATCTAAATCATCTTTCCACATCCAAAAAATTAACCTTTATTGTAACAGTCTAAGTGATAAAATAGTTGTTGAAAGATATTTGGAATTCATTAATGCGATTAGGTTAACATTAAGATTGAATGGAGGACATTCTTTTATTTTTGATACACTTTTAGAAGCAAAACGTGTATTCGACCAGATGGAAAAGAATAAGCATTCAATATAACTAACAATATTATTTTATTTTAATATGTATGTTACCATATAACCACTCTTTATTATATATTCTTTTTCTTCTAAATTCCATACTCCTTTCTAAAAACAAAAAAAGGACAAACTTTTATATATTGATTAATCATATAATACTATTCAAGAAATGAACAAGTAATTTCAGGTACTTCAGGTATATTTTTGTGTTATATTTATGCCAATGTTATATCAATGCCCATATGTATATAATATATAAAAAATGATTCTGCTGACATTGGATACTTAAATTTAACTGTCTAATTTTCTGAGAATTTCTTTGCATACCTCTTTTATAGTCAACTGTTTATGATTTAATATTGTTCTTAGCTTTATATTAAAAAAATGCTCTAATTCTTTAGGGTACCATTTTGAATTTAATTCATTTGATAAGTGGTGCCAGTCAATCTCATCCATCTCAGTCCATCTATTTTCTATTATCGATATAAGTCGATGTATATCATCATTAGATATTCTATCACTAATTCTCTTTAACATTCTACGTTTCAACAATTTTTTCCATTTATATTGACATTGAATCCTTGATCTTGTATATCCCATGTACTTACTGACTTGATTCCAATTTATTGCACATTTGAATAACTGTTCATTATGAATCAAGGTATCGATATTGAGATGCATATCCTGATTTTTTTCTTCTATTCCTATGTATTTCTTTAATAAATCCACAATTATTCTAAATAACTGTTCTTCTTCCTTTATTGTCCATTGATTCTTTTTCTGATTTCCTTGACATATCCCATAGTCACGCCACCTATTCCTACAATCTTCAGGGGTCCTATTCAATATATACCCAATACGATTCCACTTCCCTAACAGACCTTTAACTGTACACATTTCGTATAACAACCTATCCTCTTCATTAGTCCATTTACTTTTCTTGCAACAATTTTTTATTAAACCATATACACGCTTTTTAAGAGATAAATGTAAATGACTGGAAAAAATTTCATAGAGGAAACTCCAAAAATGATCTATTATTTTAGCGTCTATTTTATTTTTAGTATTATTATTACTAATACTTTCTAAAATTAATATATCCTCCTCATTTGCATATTCACTTAAAATAATATATCTAAGATCATAATAAGACAGTTCATATATTTCTTGATATCCCTGGATAAAACTTTTCATTATCTTCTCTTCTTCCAATATAATATTTTTACGAATCCCACTACTATTTTTTAATTGTGATACTTGTAGAATACACTTCTCTACTAACTTCCTTATTTCTTTACTTTTAGAGATTTTAGATTGATCACTATTAAAACAGTTGCCATCCTCACCTTCTTTTGTTTTAGGCAAAATATTTTGGTAATGTTTACCCATTAAAAGACTACTGCAAGGTTGATAAAATTCATTTTCTACATCAAAAGTGGGCAAGAGCATATCTTTATTTAATATGGGTTCATAGGAGGTACCATTTATTAAATTGGATCCTTTATTCTCAATAGAAAAGCCCTTAATGATGCAATTACTTTCTTTTTCCAGTTGTCTAGAGTCTTCCTCAATTATCTCACCCCCCATATCATTTTGTAATCTTATTCTTTTTAATGAACTTAGCTTATCAATTTTATCTAAATTTCTTTTGTTTCTAGGGTTAACATATAATAATTCACATGTCTTATCATTCCTCAAATTAGATTCTGACGACAAGGAATCATGATTTGTTGTTTGAAAATCATATATCCCATCACTACTACCGACAGTATCGTTGTGATTGATAATGTTAATATTATAATTATCGTCTGGGATGTTACCAATATAATCCAGTTCTATCCCTCTGACATACTTAAACACAGCTTCCTCTATTGTAACATTAAATCCATTATTGCTTCTATTTTCATCATCTGTACCTCCATTATAATTATTTTCACCAGTATTGATAACTTCTGTTGAGTAGTAATCTTTTAATGAACTTGGACTATCAAGATCATCATTGTTCATAATCTGGTTAGCTTTCCTTTTTGCTTTTCCTGTTTATTTATGGCCTATAATCGTTTTGATTTGGCTATACATTTGTGTATATAGAATTAACATTTTCTCGACAAACTACCAGCGATATCAAAACTAAAGTTTAATAAGATAGGTAACTACAAATGTTTGTTGCTACCTGTTTTCACTCTCTTCTCTTTACATTTTAACATTACTGAAAGAAAAAAAAATATTTTTACACATCAAAGCCAACATACAAAATGAGGGCTTATATTCAAAAAAAGAAAATCCACATTCACGTCAAAAATCACTTGGGGTTTCAAAGTTTTTGTAACGAATACTTTTCCCCCTCCCAGTAATTAAATTAATAACATAGTCAAGTGTCACCATTATTTAGTGATCTAAACTATCCAAGCTCCTATTAATAACCTCAACTCTCCTTGTTATTTTGTTATTAAATTTCAGTAATCTTTTTTTTTAATCGTCAATATATTGAATAATACTATTTTTATTCTCCTTTTTTTGCCTCTCAATCCTCTCTGCAACATCTCTACTTGATGTTTAGAATCTTTTAGAAAAGATATAATATTATGAATGAAACCAGAATATATTGACATATTGAGTCATATTATTTTTTTATTCACTTTTGGAATTTAACATAACAAGAGGGGAAAAAAATATACAAAGTATTCATCTACAATTATTACACACTATTGTTATTTTATTTCATTTAACATCATGTCACCAAGTATACATATATGTATACATATATACATATACATATATACATATATAAATAATTGAATTCTGAAAATTAATCATTCTATAAATTGAGAACTAGTAAAAAAGACATCTTTCTTTTTACTCCTATTTCTCTCATGATTACTTCTACTTCCAGAATTTATACCATTCTCATTTTTATGCAAAGACGACAATTGAAAAGTTGACATTGTCTTTATGTTGTTAAATTCCCCTGAATCGATCGAAATTGATGAAGTTGAATGAGACATTGTAGAATGAGGAGATATTACAACACTGGGAGACGTTGAATGATTATCCTCTTGCATACTATTAAAAGAATCAAAATTTGGTCTCTCTGAAACCAAATTGACGCTTTCATTACTGCTATTATCTTCTTGTTGTTCATCAAAATGGATGACTTTATCATTTGAACCCCTGATTATATCTCCTGTTATAAAATTTCTTCTCTTTGACATATGCAAAGGTGATTTTTTCCGTGACAAAGATCTATGTGGTTGAACATTTAAGAACAATTCTGATTCTGATTCCCTTTCATATTTTCTATCTTCCCTCTCATTTTTTGTATCATTTTCCAGGATAAATCTGCTTCTTTCCGTTGACGGTGTATATTGTAAATAGGCTTCAATATTTTTAGTATAAACTGAGTTATAATCATATCCATATTTATAACTATAATTATTTACAGTCTTGAAATTATGCGAAACTGCATTGTTTTGTTTATCTCTTTGTGGTGATTCCTCATCATTTTCAGAATAAACATTTAAACATGTATTGGATAAATACCTGATTGTCAAAAATGAAGTACCAGGGGACACCGAATTAGAAATTGGTATACACTGTTGTACTATGTCATTAAACTTTATATGTCTTTTTTTACAGTTATCTGAAGATTTATTGATATTACAGGATGAATTTTTTAAAATTGAAGTAGTTTTTGGCATTTGTTGTAAAAAGGAGAGTGAATTTATCATTGATTTTGATCGAGAGGAACTTATTGATTCAGAGGAGTCTGAAGAACAGCATTCAGACATAGATGCAGTGGTTACAGTTCCTGTTGATAACACTAGCTTTAATTGTTTCAATTTCCATAAAGAATTTTTTAAGATAATTCTATCAATTTTTTCCTTTTTCAAGATTGGTTTAAGGTTCTGACTTAATAAATGAATACCTATTCTTGATTTATCTATAGGATTATGTGTAGATGATTCGAAACTATTCTTATAAAGAATTAATGGACCATAAAGCCAACATAATTCATTATCCTTAATCCAATTATACTCCAAATCTGTTAAATTTTGTACATTCTCCAAACTATCATTTTTTATCCTTGAATGAAATTTGAAATATAGTCTCCATATAATATTTTCTAATCTTACAATAGTTTGTAAATTTTTCAAATTTTCAGTAAACCAAACGAATTCTGAATTCAGAAATTGTTTCCATTTCAATAGAAATTTCCATGTCATTAGAAGATCCCATATTTCCCAATTAAACGACAAGTAATCAATATATTTATCAGGCTTTTGCAAAAAAAGATTGTTATCATCTTTAACAGACAGAAAGTCTCTTGGAATGATAGGTATAGATACAACATAGATACTATCATTTTTGTTTTGATAAGAAAACCTGTCATTATAAGAGAATCTTCTTTGGCCCTGTGGTCTTTGATCCTTTTTAAAGCCGATATTATATAAACTATTTGATTTAGTTCTTCTTAAGGCAAAAGATAGTTTTTCAAATTGAATTTCATCTTTGGCATCAATAGCTTTGGAAACTTTTGGAAACTCTGCAAACTGTTGTTCAAAGTCGCTTTTTCTTAGAGTACTCATTTTTCTTTGTTGTTTCTCTTCCTTTACTATCTTTTATTAGTTTTCAGATTCTTTTTTCCTCTATAATGGAAGGAAAACTATTTATATTACTTTAGTGCTCTAAACGATTTTCTTATACTCTTATCATTAATATAAAAAAAAAAATACCAATAAAGGTTGACTTAAATCAAGGAAAAAAGATGATAGTAATAACGACAATAAAAACAACAACAATAATAATAAACTAGAAAACAAGGGTTAAAAAAAACACATCAAAAGTATTTTCACTAACCTTATATATATATAGATATAGGCAAATATATGTAAATATATGTAAATATAAATATTTGTATAATACCAAATAATAATGTACCACACAGATATACTTGGACACATATATATATATATATAAATATATGTATGTATGTATATATATGTATGAATATACTTGCATGAATATAAATATACAGTATGTGTTTCATAATGGAAAACGTTGTTAGTTATTGTCTGTTTTTATCTATAATAGTTTATTGTTAGCAAATGTACTGCAAAAAATAATATAAAATGGAAATGGAACAATAGAAAATATAAATTAGCGCCGTTTATTTCCACGGCGCTAACCATCATTATTATTTTACTTTTTTTTGCTTTTTATATACCCGGCGGTCTACAATGCCTGCTATTGTTGTCGCTATTATTCTATTTATGTGAGCGTATTTTTTGAAATAAAATCTATTGTTTTCTCCCAACCATTGACAATAACACATGCCACGCAACACAATACCACAAATGTTAGTCACCCAACGAAGAAATTTAGTCAATACAGCGAAATTTATTGGAAACATATACTCTATAACACAAATACACACACACAAGTATATATATGCATTTACTTTTAATTTACTCAAAATCACACTTCTTTTTATAGAAAGTATACCCCACTCTCGCATAACAGTTTAAATTAAAATTTGAGTGATCTTTTTGAAGACCTTTTTGGAAACATATTTTGAGTCACATTTTCAATTCTATAAACACAACCTCCATTTACATCCTTATTATCATGATTATTATTACTCAACTGTTCATCATCAGTAATATACTGGTTTGCACAAGTAACTAATAAATCACCTCCAACAAGACAACAACACGAGATTCTTGGTGTATTCAAAGGTAACAGATATCTTTTGGCCAATTTGCCTGTTTGAATATCATAAACCTGGATTTGACTGGTCGACCAAACACTTACGTATAATAGTCCATTAATTAAATCTATATCACTTCCGTCAGGTTCTGGTGATTCAAAATCTACGTTATATTTATGGATATCAAACAATGCACGTTTCCTATGTGGCAAAACTAATCTATTTTCGATCGTGTTATACTCATATTCCCAAATTGTAAAATTTAAGGAGTCAGTGATATACATCTTACTATTATCTTGGTTCCAATGGAATGCATTAGGAATTTTCATCCCATTCACCATCATCGTGATCTCTTGATTGTTCAAGTCGACTCTTAACACACAACCTTTATCACTCTTCGACGCATCATACATGAAATCTTCCATTAACCCAACAATAATGTATTTGCCATCTGGCGTAACGTTACCATCATTGGATCTTAGTTTGTGACCATACAGTTTCAGTTCCGGACACGAGGAGTACAAGATTATATAACCCCATTGATCTGACTTATAGTTGTACTGTGCTATCCCAAATTTAGATCCAAAATATATTAAATGAGAGTCCAGTCCATCTTCATTGTCATTAGGAAAGATAACACCGATGGATTCTTTATATTCAGAATGTTCCTTTGGGTAAGAGATATTGAACAATCTCTCATTATAGTTCTCTTGAGATATTGTGACAACACCATAATTTGACTGCATCGAAGATGGTGATCCATTTTGAAAGTTTTGGATCCTATGAATTTGTGCTTTATAGATATCTATCCAGTATAGAGTGTCTGTTTTCCCACAGTAGGTTATCCCCTCACTTAATCTGGGATCCTTTGACTGGAAAAAAGGCTTTAAATTTCTGGTACAGTCCACAATTTCAACCATGTACTATTTTTTTTTAAAAATCAAATTAATGCAATTGAATATTCTCCTTTGTTTCGAATGTTAAAAAATAACAAAAAAGTGAATTAGATGCAAACAAATCTTTTTTATACCCACCACCGATAACATACAGGGTATGTATACACACACACACATATTTATATATATGCATATTTTGCAAGATAGGAATATACCGCAACCAAAGAACACACACCGTGGCGGCCTTTGCTTCTTTGCTCTTTCTTTTCACTCTTTGCTTGTTGAAGATCTGATTGCAATCTCCAAAAATCTGACTGCCTCTCACTGTTGATAACCCTTCCCCCCTCCCTCTTTTCAACCCTATTGTAGTTGGTTAGGGTTCTGTCAATCGGAATCTCACTTCTTTTTTACATTTTTTTTTTCCATTATTTTTTCATTTCCATTACACTAAATAAAAATAAAAAGAAACATTATGTCAGTCCTTACTTTTTTTTTTATTATTATTTTTGATCTAAGTATTTGGTTGTACTCAATAATGTTGCATACATACACATAAACATATATACAAACATAAACATAAACATATATATCCACATATTCAACATTGTTGAGACAATTAGCTATTTTAAAACACTCGAATTATCCTTCAAATTTCCCACTTTTATTCACATTATCTATTAAAAAAAAGTATACAATTCTAAGTGATTCAAAGAAAATACGTAAAAAATAAGTCTTTGTTTTTATTTTATTTTATTTTACTTTACTTTACTGCATTCTATTATCCTTTTTTTTTTGTTTAAAGAATGAATTATGGTAACTACACGTATGATGATTCAAAGAGAACTTTAGATTCTGCATTTAGTAATTTGTCATTCCATAAAAATGAGAAGAACAACAACAACAATACCAATGACAATAATACAGGAATAATAAATAACGAAAATATAGCATTAAGTAATCATTCTTCTCATATTAACATTAATAATGATGTAGTTAAAACTAGCCATAATAAAAATAACAACAGGTCTATTAACACTGATGATAAAATTAAAATAATATCTGTACCATCAAACACATTTTCGTATTTAAACACCACTTCTACTACGGATACTGCTATTACAACGACTACTAATGATAATAGGAATAATAGTAATAGTGGTAATGATGCTAACAATCCATATAGTCCTTCTATCACACACAATAATAAGGATAGAAACGCTATCGAGAATGATACAGTAAATTCTTTGAAAATAGATTTACAAATAAAAGAAAGTCAAATACAAGCATTGAAAAATGAAATTCAACTCTATAAAAAATTGATTAATGATGATTTAAAATCCTATCAGGGAACGAATAAACTCAACAATAATAATAATCTCAATGGTTATTCTAATAACTCTCTTCTGGATTCTATTGAAGAAGATGAAAATGACGAAGATACTTTAAATAAAATAATAATACCTGAAAGTGTAGAAACTATCTTATACACTCTTTCTACAAAACTGAAAGAGACACAAGAAAAATTGAAAATTACAGAAGATCACCTAGAAAGTGTTCTATGTGCTATTGCATTAAACCCAAGTAATTCAATAACTAAGGATGGTAGGTATGATATCGAAACAATCGCCCATAAAATGATTGTACGATTAGAGATCTTGACTAAAGAGAATAAAGAAATGGCTAAGATGTTGTCATATGGCAAATCTAAAGAAATTAGTATCGAATTAAATTTGGCTAGAAGAGAAAACGCTGAACTAAAGGAAAAAATAAAAGTATTGGAAGATAAAATCAGTTCATTATCACATAAATAATAAAAAATATAACAAAACTTATACCATCACACATTGAACAATTTGCTATCATTATTATTATACTACTATATAATACGTGAAATTATATATATAAGAAACACAATAATATCATGAACCCATAAAAATGCATTAATTTGTATCAACATACACACATATACACATATGTATTTTATACATATATATTCGTCAACTTAAACAACACAAACACATGTCCGCTATACATAAACAACATAATATGTTTTTGATTGTGTCACAGCAGCAAGCAATACAACCACAACAATTACAACAACCATCGTCCTTCGGCGGTGGTGGTGCTTGTTGAACATATACTATTTGTGTTGGAGGTGGACCATATATAGGAGCAGCTGGTTGTGTATAATAACGTTGACCCATATTTTATATACGTTGTTAATTATTGATGAAATATGTATTTGTTTATTGATTTAGTTGTTTGATTCTGTTCTCATTTATTACCTTAATTTTACAGCAAATCTTAAAACATATTTAGATTAAACAATCATCACTTATATATATATATATTACAAATAAATAAACTTACAGCATCGCTTACATTACTTCTTCACTTTTATATCTATTTCCTCTCCACTTCTCGTTCTCAATTAAATCATAAAAAGGTTAAATTCACCATAAAAGACTGGTGTAATACGTCTAAGTTTCAGCCTCTTATAAAAACAACTATTGAAATTTGCAAAGCCACCTTATTATTACAAAACGTATCATTTTTTTCTCTTGTTTTCCTATTTTTCTTTCTTTTCTTTTCTTTTTCCTTTTTCCTTTTTCGCTTGATATTTTTTGTCACATACCTGTCAATCAATCAATCTATTTATATATATTACCATATAGGACCCTTAACTATATGCAGCCTCTATAGTTCTTTGGACCCCACATACATCAATATACTAGGATAATAACTCGCATTTCCATTACAAATTTTTGTATGCAATATATTTCTACAGTGTAGGACTCTGGCAGCAATATGTCATAATAGTAATATTTTCTTTGAGTTCACACAGTCAAGATTTATGAAAATAAGATTTAAAAATTAGGTTAATGGTTCCTTTTTTCTTGACAATTTAGATATATTAAATCTAGTTGTGCTAAATAAAACAAACATTATCTAACAGTTTTCAATTTTTTAGATATGAATTATCTTGTTCCAGTAATAACAATTAGAAAAGCCTTTCTCTAAACAAAATTATTAATAGAACTAACAACTTAAAATACTTTTTATAGCTATTGATTAGACCATTACATCACAATCCTTTTTAGGGTAATAATTTTGAGTCAAAAATAGTTTATTCATGTTTTTCTTTGCTTTGATTTTTCATATTGAAGAAACTTTTGTGGTTTAAAATTTTTTTAAAAAAAATATCATAAAGTTTCATTGAGAGCAGTTTAAAAAAAAAGAAGACAAAGGAAAGAAAAGGTTTGATCTTCATTTATTTCATACGTTTGTTTAACGTTAACATAAAGTTACTATATGACCAACCTGCAAGTTAAAAACAGTCAAAAAAGGTCCTACCCGGATTCGAACCGGGGTTGTTCGGATCAAAACCGAAAGTGATAACCACTACACTATAGAACCAGAACCGCTGTCTTATGTTGTGGAATAGAATAGTTATAACCATCAAGATTACATAAGATCCTGAATGAATCTAGAACCAATTAGTGTATTAATAAGCCATACATGTGCTACAACATTAGATGCTGCATAATAAAAAGATTGGATTACATAAGATCTTGGCAAATCTAGAATTTACCTATTGTTTTATTAAGTCCCACGTGTATTACTAATCACCATGATTAGAGAATTGGGATGCAGTTCTAATCCAGTAGTGCACCTAAATTAATATAATAAATTTTAGGGTTTGAATCAGTCAAGTCATTAATGTAGTAATCTGAATAATCGATCGAGCTCCAGAAAACATATAAAAGGACAACGTTTTCTGGAGATAAAAGATCATCTTCCATAACCGTTTCTTGTAAATAATTTATATATTATGTATAAACAAAATAGAACAAGCAACCAACCAACGAACATCGAATGCAGAATACAATAAGCAAATAGTATAATTATATAAGCTCGATATAGCTGTTAATATATAAGACCGTATTAATAATTGCATTACCGATTGTATTAATTATTGTCTCGATTATTAATAGATTATCTGTTTGATATTTCTAGCGCTTCCCCGAATAATACAAAACTCTGACCACATCATATTACAACATCTTATACAGTGAAATAATCTAATTATGAATAAGAGATTTATTGTGACACTAGAAGTTTCACGTGACTAACGGTAATCAATACCGTATGCTATGATAAATAGTCATTATTATTTATCATAGGAAAATATAACTGGAGTCACAATAAAACAATCGAATCATATAGATAAAAAGGAAAAGAAACAAGAAGAACATAAGATAATATAACAGGGGTAAAATTATTATGTTAATATATATGGTTACATACATCAAGAAATAAGATATCATTATATATATTACCTTTTTATATCAAATATTTCAAATATTATATTAGATAGTATTTTTATAATTAAGGTGAATACCTTTCCCAAATTGAGCGTTTTTTCCTACTCTATTCCACAGCACGAACTTGTATTAAAATAAGCTATTAAAAGTTTTGATATCAAGAGTTAATACAAGATCTTGATTATACATTGTATACATTGATAACAATAGTTGACTCAACAGATAAAACAATTATAAGATTGTTTTATTAGTAATGGTGATATAAAACAGTTTATTGTATTCTTATTGTAATGTATAATTATGTGAATATTCAAATGATTTTTGTACAGGAAAAAAAAAAAAATTGAAATTAAACATAATTTTTTATTATGCGGCCAAATATTTCTTTTCAAGGTCTGAGTTTGTGTAGAATTTAGCTAGTTGAGAGAAAATAAAATGATAGGTAAACTATGTTGGTCGTGATTAAATAAGATATAATTTTCTATCAGGTAAATATCAAATGGAATTTTAGGTTGTTAGGATATATGATGATACTAGACACAAATAAATTATAGCAACCAATTTATTTTTATCTTTATTTTTATTATATAAATAAATACAATTTTCATACAATACTTTATTATATATATTTTCTTGTCTCCTTTTTATGTTTTTTCCCTCTAGAAATACTATCATACTTATAATCTCTTGAATGATTTTTTTTTTTAGATTTAATGATTCGATATGGAAGAAATAATATCTGTAATATTTAGATACATGGTCTAGAAATTTAGAAAAAAAATAATATTTTCAAGAATAGGAGTTTTTAAGAAGAGAAAAGAGGGGAAAATAAGAGAAATATATACCTATTTGTATATTGTTCCATATATATATATATATACTGCATTTTTGATATTAAAAAGGAGATACCGATTAGTGGCCCCTTTTCTTTTTCTTTTCTTTTTTTTTTTTTTTTTGAAAATTCAAAAAATACCTGGGTGAAGATTAAAATGTTGTCTTTTTATGACAGTATATTCGTATAAAAATGTCCCAAGAAAAAGAATTTTTTTAAATTACACAAAAACTTCAAACTATTAGTATTATTCTTCAACAATGGATATAATATGTAAAAGATCTTGTCAGTTTGGCTATTGTGTATTAAGAAAAAAAAATCCTTTAAAATTCTAATTTTCCTATGATATAAATTTTCAAAAAAAGGCTCATAATTGATCAATGTAAAAATATATATATAACTATATATACACCATTTAGGAAAACGCATTTAAGATGTTGCTAAAAATAGAGATTATTGTTAATTGATAATTTTATTAAAATATTTAATGAAAAGTGCTTTCTTTGTTAAGAATGTGTAGACAATTTTGAGCTTTTTTACAGAATTTAATCTACTAATTCTATGATAATTTTTAAGATACCTCTGAAATCTAATAGTTTTATATTTATATGATGATATTTAGTATTTAAATTAAGATATATTAATTAATAACAACACTTCTGTAGAATCTTATCTATCCTACACACCTATAATAAAATGTCAAAAAGAAGAAGAAGATATTATACTCTACTATATTTTTGTACCGTAATATCTCTATATAAAATATTGTTTCTTTTCTTTCCTTTGCTTTTTTTTTGTATTTTATTAAAATCTATCTTTGCTAAAAAAATATTTTTATATACATTTTAAAGATTGAATTATCAAAATAACACAAAAAGAAAATAAATGTATATAAGAGGAACAGATTTTAAATATCTTCAAAATAATTTCTTCTTCTTTTTCTTAACTTTTTTAATATTCTTGTTTCTATTTCATAATTTCTTCTTGTATCCATTTCAATTCCTTTTTTTTTTTGTGAAAAAAAAAAAAACCACAAGTGTCAATTAATATATAGTTGGTACTTGGCAAATAATTTTTTTATTTGAGTGTTTCATTTTGGTTTCAGTCCAGAGTATTTATCTTCATCGTTTTCTTTAGCAAATGAACATTGTTCATATTGCTATTGTTGGCTTTTGCTACATAGCTTCTGTGATCTATTTAACCGGTATTGGTATCAACTGGATTAACAGAAAATGCAGAAGAGATAAGAATTGATTTATAGTTTCTGTTTTAATCTTATATCTTCTTTTTTTTCCTTTTTATGTGTTAGCTGACAGATCTCTTGAGTTGTGATTCATTAAGATTTTTCCTGATAATATCCTGATCAAATATTTGAAGGGAAGATTGTTTGTACTCACTTCTCCTACAATAAAATAACAAAATAACAAAAAAAAAATATAAAAACAAAACAATAAAAAAATTACAAAAATAAAATAACAAATATCTTTACTTTTATATCAAATCAATTTCTCTAACGTTTCGTTACTTCAAAAACAACAACAGTAATAATAATAATATTATTATTATTGTTAATATTAAATCAATCATTATTGATTGTCAACTTTTACTTCAATTATTTCATGTTTATTATATCATATTGTCGTTTGATTCTTTCTCTTTTTAATATTCTTACTCATAAACGTTTACCTCATTCCACACTACTTTAGTGTCATCGTTGCTGTTGTTGCTCCAATACACGATGATCTTTCAAAAGAAATCATAAATCAGAATAGCAGGTGTTGAAAAGTGTTCAGTAAAAATACCATTAACAAGCGTAACCTATACATAGTTATAGTAGAATTACAGATATTGGTAGAATACTGAAAGAACCACTACTTTTCAGCAATTATGTTTTCTGATAAATTGTGTCCTTCTGCATATATTATTCAAGATCAATTATATCTTCCGCAGGGATTTTAGCAGTAGATAATCATCATTCATCATAATCCATTTATTTTTGTCACAGATATTACATATTTATTTTTCCTTACTCTCTATAATATTTTATATATTTGCATACGACATATTTTTATAAATATACACTGTTTCTTTTATTCTATAGTAATCTAGTCTTTTCAGGACAATATTTTCTTTTTAATAATGCATCTTGCCATACATACATACACACATATATATACAGTTTATTTATTAAAATAAAAATCTTGTAGACTTATAACTTATCTAAAGAGGCCAGTATGCTTGTATTTAATTTATGCAATATCACATCTATTACTTTTCACTAGTTTTTCTTTAATATATACAAATGCTGGAAATTCATTAAATGATTAAATACTTAATGTAATTTTTTTTCTTGAGTTGAATAGTATAAAAGCCGGCAATCTTTTAGAGTAATCTTTTATGCTCTTATATTTACTATATGATAAAGAAATATGATAGTTATAAAATATATTTTGGACCAACATACAAGTCTATTTTATTTTGAAATTACGTATAAAAAGGCCTTTCTCTATTTTATTTTTCATTGTTTTTTTTTTTTTTTTTTTTCATTTTCTTTAGGAGAAATTTTCTAAAAACTAAAGTGTTTATCTAATAAGGAAATAAAGAACCCCTAACTAACAGTTTAGAAACATATAACAACCTCGAATAATATTACATCACATAAAAAGACAATAAAAAGGTGTTATAGAAAACGGAGGGCCTTTCACCCTCAAAGAAATAGTTTATAACAGTGGGAAAAACGTTTGATTAATAAAACTTATGAAGAGCCCAATGTGGTCTCGTTTGGGAAAACTACAAGTCAAAAATGGATTTAACCATACCGTTAAACGATCCTTAAAGACAAAATATACCATAGTTAACAAATTAAACCATTCCAAACAGCAAACCGATAAGATCTTGTACCATATCAAAATATTAGACAAATTGTTAAACTCTGACAACTCTAATAACAATATTCTGTATAAGGATAAGTATAAAGGTACACCACAAATAATATCCGGGAAAGATTACACTCGAATGGACTATGTAGTTCAACGTTACTTAAAATCACTTGAGTTGGATGATGCTTTAAATAGGGATCACAAAAGCTTGCTAAATAAAAATAAGTTAGGAATTGTTATTTTACAATTATTAAGAGAGTGTGGTGGTGGTAAATTTCATCCTTTAGTGCCATATTTGGTATCTAATCTTTTGACTACATATAACAGATATCCCTCTAAAGGCACTTTGTATGGTGTAAATTTAGCGTTGAAAACGGTTACTAATGTTTTGTCACAAAATAAAGTTTTGATTCAAGAGCCAACAACTATATGTTCTCTCATTGATTCTTTAACTATTTCTTCCACTTATGCAAGGACTATTAAAAATGTTTTAGAAAGAATAGATTATAAATTATACTCAAATGATATTGTGAGGGTTGTTCCAGGTAAGAAAACCATGGATGAAATCGAATTGACCAAAGGTTGGAGGTTTTTATCCGGTATAATAAATTCTAATGAACCTTACCTTAGGTCTCTAGACTTATCAAAAAAAAAATTGATTTCTATAAAAAAACCAATGCTAGTTTTACTTTGTGATGGATCTCTACATAGTGCAAGGCAGATTCTTCCTTCTATTTCTTATATGAATAAAGTTGGAAAGTCTTTACTAGTATTAGTCTCTGGCGAATGTTGTGGAGAAGCACTAACAGCAATATCCATTAATAACAACAAGAATAAGAGGAGCAATAAACCAATGAGAGTTATAGTTATGAAATATAATCCAAGAGATAATAATAATGTTTCAATTCATGAAAATTATCCTCTTTTGAAGTTTTTAAAATTACCTCACGGAATTAGCAGTATATATTCTTGTGATTATAGTGATATTATACCTAGTACTGTATCAGCAAACCAATACTTTGGGGAAATAGAATCATTTAAGGCTAGTACGGGGGAAGCATTGTTATATAACGAAGCTTTCTCGGATAATGGGAGTACAAATAAATATTTGCATACTACAGTAAAGTTGAGTGTGGGAGGTGCTACAGAATTTGAAATTGATGCTAGACGTAACTTCTTGGAACATCTTATCAATGATATCTTATGTGATGGTTTAACAAGTGGTTTTGTTGGCGGTTATGGTATTTCACTGGTAAAAGCAATACCTGATGTGTTAAAGTTATTAGCATCAAAAGAATGTAAAGAAAATATCGAGGTTGGAGTCGGTGTAGATGCGGTGTTAAAATGCCTTTCAGTGCCTATGAAGAGAGCGTTAAGAAATGAATATGGTATTAATAAGCATCAAGTATTAAGCTTTGTTTCGAGGACTATGGAGGAAAAAGATCCAAACATTGGGTATCTTCCACCCAAGTCGAACACAGAAAATGGAGAAAAATATAGATACAATTTGATTTCAAAGGGAGTCCTTGAACCTTGGAATCAAATTAATAGTGCATTAACAACAACAATCAATTTTTTACAACTTTTTGGTAATTGTGATACTATCATCACCTCTATAATGGAGAAACCTAAGAAAAGACTTCATGATAGCTGATCTCATAGCTACTTCGTACAACTACAGTTATATATATGTGTATAGAAGTAGAAGTAATTCTGTAAATAAAAACGTTCTTTGTCATCTCTGAAGTATTTTTTTTTTTTTATTTCTTTCTGTCTATTTTTTTTTTTTTTTGCATTTTCACATGCTATCAGGAAATTGCGATCTTTATGTCAAGTATAAAAGGCCTCTAATTTTAAGACCCTTTTTGATATGATTACTCTTGCAACCAATGTCAAGTCCATATCGTTCCCAAGTGGATCAATAAAAATATCCTTTACAATAATATTATATTCGTACCATGTCTCTAAAGTTATTTCGAACTGTTAAGCAGACAGCAATTTTATTGATATCTGTGGTAGTCTTTCTTGAGAGTTGTGTGGCACTATGTTTCATCCAGATTATTACAATAATATTATTCAAGAAGAACACTAAATCGTATCAAAAATGTATGGATTTTACGAAGAAGTATTTTTTAATCATGTTAACTGCAATATTGTCGGTAGCTGCACCATCTAAAGTTAGAATAACTACATGCAACAATACCATCGGTAAGAATGTCTTCTTTATGGATCATCAAAAAGGAAGAATTTCATCAACCTTATGTCCTGATTCTGTGGTAATCTGTAACCACCAAATATATACAGATTGGATTTATCTATGGTGGATTGCTTACACATCAGAGTTGGCTGGTAGAGTCCATATCATGCTGAAGAAATCTTTAAAATCTATCCCTCTATTAGGATTTGGTATGACGAATTTTAATTTCTTATTTATGAATAGAAAGTGGGCACATGATCGTGTAAATTTAATTAATACATTAAAAGAGCTGGATGCCAATGCAAGAGGATTGGGTCCACTTAGTAGCAACACTCCAGTAAAAACAGATAATGATGGTGTGGTCAACTGGGATTCTAGGGTTCATCCTGATGTGAGAGAGAAAAAGACAAATTCCAATTGTTGGCCTTATAATTTCTTATTATTTCCAGAAGGTACAAATTTAACATATGATACAAGATGTAAAAGTCTCAAATATGCTAGAAAGGTTAACAAACAACCATTTAAACATCTTTTATTACCTCATGTGACCGGATTAAGATTCACTTTAGAGACGCTAGAACCAAGTTTAGACGCAGTGTATGATGTTACCATCGGCTACTCAGGAGTGCAGAACTCTTCTTATGCTGCATCTCATTACAGTCTGAAACAAATATTTTTAGAAGGTAAATTTCCTCATATTGTGGACATATATATTCGTTCTTATGAATTGAAAAATATACCATTAAGGGATGAAGAAGCATTTGCTGAGTGGTTATATAATGTATGGAAGGAAAAGGATGAATTATTGGAAGAATATTATATCAGCGGTTCTTTTAAACAAGAATCCAATAATACGTCAACAGTAGTTGATAAATTTAACGTTAGTCCGTCAGAATACCTTTTGGTAGGTATGATTCCATGTATTACATTCCTTTTTATTTTAAAACTGTTGGCTGCTTAATAAGAACAAACAATATTTATTTAATGAGCTATATAAGATTAAATATAATATTTGAAATTTTTATCGATAATTAATGTCATATTTGTGTTTGTTACTTAATGTCTTCTTTTTTTTTCTATATATACAAAAGTCCAAACTCTTTTGTTAAAATGAATCATAATTTAACACGCTCTTCTTGTATATCATTCCAATCTTCTGAGGTAAGTTGTTTATATTCGTTATAATTTTTTAACCAAAATAATTTGTCATTACCTGATTCGCCGTTAGGTAATTTTTGGTCCCTATAAATTTTTTTTATAACCTTATGGTTATTTGTCATTTCAATCTTGTTAACAAATTTGACTAAAATTGGCAGGGCATATTTAGGTAGTGAATGTTTTAAATATTCTAATGATTTATTTAAAAGCAGAGTTTTTTCTTCAGTAGATAAAGAGGATACATCTTTATCCAACTGAATAACTGCAAACCCAGCTCTACCTTCATAATTAGGGATCTTAATGCCTACAACTGTTACATGTTTTATTTCTTTTTCATTACTTGCTGCAAGCTGGTCTTCTACTTCTGTAGTGGAAACGTTTTCTGATTTCCATCTAAAAGTATCACCCATTCTGTCAAGGAAATACCATAATCCATACTTGTCTTCTCTTAAAAGATCACCACATCTATACCAAGCATCACCTTCTCTGAAAACATTTCTAATAACCTTAGATCTTGTCTCTTTAGCGTTCCCTAAATATCCTTGGAATGATGTTTCTGGTTTCTTGGGGAAAAAAATTCTCATTAACATTTCACCAGGCTCATTAACATCAGCAACTTCACAAAATCCTTTTTCATTTCGATAAATTACAGAGTCATCATTCTTTTCTACTTTAACCAATGTTTGTTGATATTGAAGAAAAAATTGGATAATAGTACCATAGTTTCTACATGCACCAACACCGAAATCACCTCTTTGGAAAGAGGTGGTTGCAAATGGTGCCTCAGTGGCTGCATAGAATTCGCCAATAACTTCAATGTTAAACCTCTTACGAAAATTTTGCCAAATATCACTTCTTAAACCGTTCCCATAAGCGACCTTAACACGATGTATAGATTCATACTTTGACCTAGGTGTATGTAATAAATATCTACAAACTTCACCGACATATTGGACATGAGTTGCCTCTGTTAGGTATGCTTGTTTCCAAAAATTTGTAGCAGAGAACTTACTAGCTAATGCAATACAACCACCTTGCGAAAGGATGGCACATGCACCTAACAAAGCGGCAGTGGAATGAAATAACGGCATACCAGTAAAGACAATACTATCAGGATTCATGTGTAGCACATGACCAAATAGTTTGCAACCTACAGAAGATTTTCTCCATGACATAATGGCAGCTTTTGGTAAACCTGTTGTACCAGATGTGTATATCAGCATTGAAGGTTTAAAATCTGTTAAATCCCTTGGTGATCTAATATTGTCATCTTGTAGAAATTCAGGAGAGTTTGGATTCATTATAATATCATATAGACTCTTTTCATCCAAATAGTTTAAGATTAAATTTGGTAATGCATTTTTAATCTCTTCTTCAGACTGATTAATTGGTTCAGATGCATCTGGGTCGATAAACACCTGAGCAATATTAGATATTTTCAACGAATGAACTAATGGTTTTCCCATGGTATTATAATTCAGGAATGCTGGGACAGCACCAATATTCCATAATGAAAACCATAAGAAGATGAATAATGGTTTATTAGTGCAATCAATCCCGATGTGGTCACCAGGCCTAACATCATACGTATTTATTAGAATATAGGATAGTCTTAATACAATGTTGTATAATTCTTTATATGTGTAGGATTCCAGTTCAAATTCACCTTTAGTTGGAAGTGCCCTAGTATAACGAACAGCAAGGTTATCACCTTGGTTCTTCACTTGATCGACAAAGATATACCAATTTTGAAACTTATGAATTCTTACAGCCCAAATGTATTGGAACACATATTTGAAAAAAGTTGGAATAATATAGAAATCTTCCCTAATTCTATGTCTCCTATCTAGTTTGACTAAATAATCACCGCAAAGCCATGATCCTAGCTTGGCAAATGGATAAAGTATAATACGTATCAGACGAAACAGGTAGATGAATAATCTGGAAAGGATAAAATAGACAACTGAATCAAGTGACATACCTTCGTGGCAAATAATCTATTTGATAGAATAGTTTGGAGAGTAATAATTCTATTGTAGATTAAACTTAAATGTATTTTTTTATCGAAATAGCTACTGAAAACTAATAAAGATAATTGAGGTTGTTGTTTTTAAAAACATTCATAACAACAGTATAAATAGCAATAAGATTAATGAGTAGTAGAAAGATTCAATATCTTCTGTTTATCCGTTAAAACTTTTCTGTCATTCTATTTATAAACGATTTTCCTCGAGAACAGTTGTATACTTTGTCTAATTCTTATAAACAATAAAAACAAAGGAAGAAAAAAAAAATGGAAAAACAAAAAAAATACAAAATGACAGGACATTTATGGAATCTTGATATTTTTGGATTAGAAAAGCTCGAAGGAAAGAAAAGAAAAAATTAACAATGTTATTAATCAACAACACTATACGAAGTAATGATACAAGGGTTAGTACACCTGTGATATGCCTAACAAAATATGCAACTATTAAAGAATTCTAATACTGTTTTTTTTTTAAGAGAAGGAATATACGTATGTGATAAGGTTATATAAAGTGTAATAACATATAATAAGATAATTAATATAGGAAAAAATTTGTAGAGGAAGAAAAAAGGAAAAAAGAGAAAGATGTTAAACGGAGTAAATATGGTTTATGAAAAAGGAACCTTCATCTGAACAATCATACTTTTGTACCAAAAGAAGAACCGTCAGAGGAGTAATAATGATAATTATAAATATTTTCTTTATCACTTTCATGTGCATTTTCATTTTCTGAATCTTGACTGTTTTTCCATTCATTAGCAAACAGAATACAGGATATAAGTAGCAAAAAAGAAAAAGAAAACCAAGACATTAAAGCAGCTTTTTTACCTTTCTTTACTTTAATAATATTCATACTTGCTTCAGGGATAAAATCAAAAGCTGAATGAACAGCAATATGAGTCCAAGTAGCACCTATCCCCCAAAGTAGAGTCATAATGAGGCTTAACAAAAACATCGGTTTATTGATATATTTTTTCAAGGGTACATGAGGAATCATTAAATAGAATAAAAGTAGGAAGTGGATGAGTGATAGAATTATTGTTGCACCTAAAATATAGGGATGAATTATGTTTACTGAAGTTATTTGAGCTAATTTTAAAATGTTTAAATTTGTTTTATCAGTTGATACCGATGAGTTTTGTGAATTGACACTTGATATTTTAATCATTAAGTCATTGTAGAATGAAACATCTGATATATTTTTTCTTGGATAACATGTGGATTTTAATGGTTGATTGTGTAAATTATAATTATTTGGAATATTGTCAATGCAGATACCCATGTAACCAGACCTGATTACAATATTTTCAAGTCCCTGCGTTTTGTTACTATTAGTATTGTCATAGGACTGTTTAATTATAGGGAAAAATGATGAGTGTTTATTGAATTGATACTTAACAAGAAATGTGTTTTTATTTTGTTCGTTATAGCACCCAGTTAATAAGAAAAAAGTCAAAAATATGGTAATAAAATTTAGGATAATAATAATAAATTTAGGACTTCTTTTAAGAAAATACCATAGTAATGTCACACTCATATTAGAATGTATTGTTGTTGTTGTTATTTTTTGGAATTAAATTCTTTATTTCTTCCTTTCTTTTTTGCAATCTGTTTTATTTAATTATATTGATATCTCTTGTGTTGTTGATTCGTAGATTGTATATTATATTAAAAAGAAAATATTCAAGAAGTGGGTGGGAGGGAAAAAAGAGAAGATGTCAGTCTTCCTTTTTATATATTTGTATAGGTTTATATTTTGGTGAACTCATATCAACCATTAAGGGTCTGCTTTTTTTTTTTTCGACTAGTTTATTTTTTGTTTCATCTATAATGGAACATCATCACTGTTTCTTATTTGTTTTGTGATTTATAAATTTTCTTTTTATTCATTGCTGATTTAAATGAAGGTGTCAGAATTACCAGTTACTTACGTCACAAAAAGAGAAAATAACAAAATATAACTTGGATATGAAACATTTTTGAAAAAAAGCTTAAAAGGAAAAAAAGAGAGAGAGAGAGATAAAGAATAACTTAAAACATGAGAAAAGAAGAGAAATAATCACATATATAATATTTTTAAATAAAAATGAATATTGATTTTATATCTACCTATATATTTATGTACAGATGCATACGTATATAGAAAGAAAGGAGGAATTAAATAGAATTTATTTACTTATAGACAAATAGATTTAATAAGAGGGAATAAATTAGAATTAAAAATAAAAAAATGGACGTTTGGAAGTACAAAAATATTTTTTATTCTTCAAATAAAAAATGGTAAGTAAGAATAATAATAATATAATTAAAAATAGAAAGTAAGGATGTTTTTTCTTATTCTTTTTCTTTTTCTCTTTTTTTTCACTCTTTCTTTCTTTGTTTTTCTCTAGAATCATGTAACTAATCTAAACTTGAGGCACCAGTAATAATATCGACCAATTCGTTAGTGATGACGGCTTGTCTAGTTCTGTTGTAAAGAATAGAGTATTTACTGATCATATCACCAGCATTCTTGGAGGCGTTATCCATTGCATTTCTTCTAGCAGAGATTTCAGCAGCATAACCTTTAGCCATAGCAGTTAAGATTTGGTTTGTGAAACTGTATTGGAATAGATCGTTAGCAACATCTTCATCTTGGGGAATGTCAAACTTACCTAAACCTGGAGATTGTGCAATCATAGAGGAGTTAAATATTGGTTTAGAAGTGGATTCAAAGGCTAAAGAACTGACTGGATCATTGAAGAAGATGGAGATTTTGTCATATTGAGTATCAACATCCAAAGTATTTATGATCTTTTCAGAGATCAAGGCAGATTCTTGGAAAGTTGGAGCATCTTTACCAATACCACTGAAGGCTAACTTAACGTTCTCTGGATGAGATCTTAACAGTTGCATTTTAATTTTATCACCAATGGCAACAACATCACATTGGTGGTTTATGCTATTTAAATAAGACCTTACACTACGAGCCAATGAGGAATGGATGGCACCACATAGCCCCTTATCAGACGTAATAGCAATAATTAATTCTTTATTGACTTTATCAGAAGCAGCAGTTTCTTCATTTGATTTTGCATGATTGGTGGTTTCAGCGTTTTGGAAGAACTGTTTATCAGCCTCACTAAGTAAGGAAGCAGTGACATTGGCCTTTTCTGCCTTGGATAATCTTGTTGATGCAACAATTTTCATAGTCTTAGTAATCTTTTCGATGTTTTTAATAGATTTCAATCTGGTCTCTACTTCTTTTAAAGTGGCATAATTTCTTGTGGCACCGATTCTTGGTAATCCTTGTCTACCAAGGTTCGATTTTACTTGAGTGGTTGCAAAACGCAATATCATTTGTGAAGAGGATAAAACAGATGGTTGATTAGTTAATTTTGAAATCATTGCGATTGGCTATATTTATATTTATATTTATTACCTCTTTTTCGTTTGTTTGTTAGTTAGTTTTTTTTATATTTAAACCTTCCCTTTTTGACAGCTTTAGCACTTATATTTTAAAAAAGAAGCTATTGATTAGAGGGAAATAAGATTAATAAAAAAAATTCTCTCTTTTAGTCTATGTTTTTTCCCTTTATTTAACAATATCTTGAAAGCTAAACACTTATTCACAACTTTAAGTTAATTAACTATTTTTGACGTATATAAGAGAAGGAGAAAAAAAAAAAAAAGTAACCTTGTAATTTTTTTCTTGATTAATCAACTAGTCTCTTTTTTTTCTAAAATATCTGACGCCTGTATATGTTTTAAACTTGCTTTATGAGCTAGGCAAGACCTTTGATGTAGAAAACAAAGAAAAAAAAAATTCATAAAATTAAATAATCAAGAAGATAAGAGAAAACCTGATAGATGGGAGAGGAAGGGGGAGGAGAGAAAAGATATCTACTAAAAGACGTAGAATTAGTTTGGATTGGGAGAACTACTAATATCCAATATGATTGATCATTTTTGCACATCAAAGAAGGAAAGAGATTATTAGACATTCTCCCCTCTCACTTGCTCTCTCGCAATTGTTGAAATTGAACTTCTCTCTCCTTCCCTTCTCTGTTTTGTGTTTTTGCTTTCACAAAACACCAAGAGTCTTCTCGTTCTTTCTTTCCTTTTTTTTGGCTGGGAAAACTGGAATCTCTTATTGGTTGGCGGTGCAAACATCCTAACACCGCAGCAGAAAATGGAAATTAGGAAAAGAAACTTTAAGAGACTGAATTTTTACACAGGGTGCAGTCGAAATTTACAGCGTATAATATTCCGTGGTAAGCCGCGTTCGGAATTTATATATCCTGCAGAGAAAAAAAAAAAAAGAATTTTAGACAGTTTTCCAGATGTATGATGACTTGTAGAGGGGTAGAAACGCTCGTGACTTAATAGCAGTGATACAAAGTGATTACAAAAACATAAAAAATTAAAAATAGGATGCATGATTTACTTATTGACACATGAAAAAGAATTGGTAGGCAATAACAGTCTGGATTTTCTCTAATTGCAATAGTTGTTGTTTGAAGTGGTGGTGTGTGGAAACTATCTAGGAACCATTTTGGAATCATTTATTTACCCGAATTTTATATATGATATTTAGACTGAATACATTATATCAAGGTAACTCAAACAATAACTTGTTTTACCCTATACACTCATTTTTCTGTAAAAATCTTCAAAAATATAGAAAAATTTTTTATTTCTAATATCAGTTTATATGTATCACTTTTTTTTTCTTTTTGTAATAGAACGATGGAAGTGAAGATGAAGGTTGATTTGGTATCAATATTATATGATTGATAAAAAAAGACAAGAATAAAAATATATATTAAAATTTAAGCGGTTACTACAAGCATCTTAATAGGGTTGGGTTTTATTATGAAGTTGTTTAAATGAGCTCAAATAATAGTAATAGTACAGAACTGTTTACTTCAAACACAATTGATGAAAATTAGTACCGTGTCTTTACTACACTGGGAGGGGGGGAGTAGGTAGCATGTTGAAAAAGAGTGAAAAGGTAAATTTATTATGTTTTGTTTTTCTTTACTAGAGTCATCTTGCTCGATAGAAAAAATTGTTCAGCGGTTATTAATTTACATTTATGTGAAAATGTAAATTGATGGAGATGAAAATAATAATAATAGTAACAATAGTAACAACAAATGGTTTTGTTGGTTGAATTTAATCTCAATTGTCTTTCCTGTTCATTAATATGTTTTTTGTGAATTGTCTTCTGTGCAAAAGAAAAAGAAAAAGGAAAAGGAAAAGAAAATAATAGTACTCTTCGGCCTCCTCCTCTTTCACATAGTATTTTTTTTTTATTTGCCAAAAAAGAAAAGGAGAGAGGGAAGAAAAGTGTAAGTTTTGCGAATCATTTCTTTAAAAAAAAAAAAATAAAAAAAAAAAAAAAAAGAGTTTCATGTATGCTGAGTGCAATGAGATTCCTTATTTTCTGTTCTTGGAACTTTTTGATTCCAAAAATTTGGAATAAACTTTTTTAAAGATCTTTTTTGTCCAGGATAATACAAAAAGGAAAAAAAAAAAGAAAAAGAAAAAGAAAAAGAAACAATGAATCCGATATTCTACGGAGGTTTTTTTCCCGTGGAACTGGCTGCCGTGGAAAGATTTGGTAAATTTTTAGATGGTGATTTAAAGTTATTCTCTCCTATATATATATATTTTTTTTGTTCTGGGTATCGTGACATTTTAAGATTGAGACTGCAATAAGCTTATCATGATCGTGCCTTATCGGTGTCCCTTCAAATTCATTTGTTTATTAATATATAAAGGGAGATTTAATTAAACATTTGGAATTATGAAATGGTTAGCCTGATCTCGTCTCAAGTTTTAAACTTTTTTTCAAAAGTAAATAGCAAATTAAAAAAGGAAAAAAAAAAGAAACAAACCACCAACTATTATCAGATTATACAAAATATATCAACAAACATAAATAAAGATGCTTAAACCAACTGAACCATCTCCATCATATAGCAAAATGAAATCACTATGTGAAATATATTATGGGTTTCGTCCTAATAAACCAATTTTCACACCAGATGACTATCCAGATTTGACTGGCAAAACAGCACTTGTTACAGGCTCCAACTCAGGTATTGGTTTGGAAACTACAAAGGCATTATATAAAAAAAATTGTGATGTTATTATGGTCGTACGAAATGAAGGTAGGGGTAACACTGCTCGTGATTCTGTTATGAAGGAAATCTCTGGCTCTAAAGGGAACCTTTACGTTGTGAGTGGTTGTGATTATTCAGATTTATCTTTAATTAAAGCTGTTTCTAAGAAAATTGAAAATGTCCTTAAGGATAAACCACTCAGTATCATTATTCACAACGCTGGTCTAATGGCTTCAGCTACTGATTTAACTTCCGAACAAGGCTATGAATTAATGTTTCAAACTAACGTTTTAGGTCCACAATTGTTACAACATTTTCTAGATCCTCTATTCTTAAAAAATGATTCTGATTTAAAGAGAATCGTTTGGGTGTCCTCTGGTGCACATTTATTGGGTCCAAAGGATTATGGTATCTTCTGGGAACATCCAACTTTTAAGGGTGTCCCTATCAAAAAAAGACCATCTGCTCTTGCACTATACGGTCAAAGTAAATGTGGTAATATCTTCCAGGCTAAAGCTTGGGCTACTAGGAACAAGAACTTGGTTGATGAAATCGGATGTGTTTCTACTTCATGTTATCCAGGTAATTTGAATACCAATTTACAGAGGGATTGGAGTTGGATTAGAAAGACTGTTTTCAGTAAACTAATGTGGGATGCTAAATATGGTTCCTACACAGAATTGTATGGTGCTTTGTACTCAGGTTTGGATTCTAAAGATCAGGGTGCTTATATTTGTCCATTTGGTGAAATTCATGATCCTCGTGAAGATGTTAAGGCCGGGTTGAAGAACGGTACCGATCTAGTGTTCTGGGACTATGTTGAAGAAGTTATCAAACCATTTTTTTAAGACAGTATATAATTTTATTGATTGATAAATTGTAGTGTTATATTTTTTATATATTTTTATATGTGTTTTTATTTTGCTTTAACAAGCGAAAATATATATTCAAAATACTCTTATTTCAAATTTATTGATATTTAGGTTGCCCAAAAAATAAATCACAAATTTCTATATTTTGCTGTATTTAAATCTGTTGACGCAAGGCTTCAGAATCAAAAATTCTAGTCGAGTTCATTTTAAACTAATATAATAAGATAATGTAACTTACAATAGGATATTGGTGGTATTATAAGTTCTATTATTATTTATAGTAGGAAGTTAGTGGTACTATAAATTGTTATTTTATTGCTTAGTCCTTTTCTTTCTATATAAGTAATATACAAGATACAATATTATACAGTATACTCATTTTATCTTTGAATCTTCTTTACTATAAATTTTCATAACTTTTAATCACTTAGTACGATGAATTTAGATTATCAAACATAGCTCTAATAATTATATTTCAACACACCCCCGTAAGCTAAATTCCTGTTCTATTTTCTTCATGAATAAATCTCGGACTTTTATAAAGGCAGGTCTTGGTAAAACTTTTGTCATTATATCAGCAATTTGTTCAGTTGTATTTATGTGACCAATTTCAATAATACCAGACTCTACTTGGTGTCTGATGAAATGATAGTGAAGGTTAACATGTTTCATTTTTGAGTGTAAGACAGGGTTTTTAGCTACGTGAATGGCAGGTTCATTGTCTATCCATAATTTAACTTCGTTTACATCTATTTTCATGTGATTCAACATATTTTTTATCCAAATTAATTCCCTGCTTGTGTTGCTAGCAGAAATGTATTCTGCATCAGTAGATGATAGACAAACTGCGCTTGTAATTTTCTTGGAAGACCATGTAACCACTCCACCAGCAAGTTTTATAATAAACCCACCAGTTGCATGTTTCAAATCATTCTTATTTCCATGAGATGCATCTGAGAATCCTTCAAGATATTTATTGGATCTTGTATTATAAGACAATCCTAGTTTTTTGGTTTTATATAAATATTGCATAACTCTGTAAGCACCTTTTAAATGCACCTCTCTAGGATCTTTGAGGAACCGTGATAGTAGTTGAACAGAGTGAGCTACATCAGGCCGTCCAACGTTGCTAACAAATAGCAACTGGCCTACAATACTTTGGTATTCAGTGATATTGGCAATTGCTGGAGATTCTGTGTCAAAGTAATTGGCTGTGTTAGATAATGGAAATTCCACATTTTTATTTAAGTCTATTTGACAGCTCTGAGCAGCTTTGGTAATATAGTCCTCCATTGAGATGGTTATATTGTTCAGGTTATCTTGGTAAACATTCATTCCCAAAAATTTAGAAACAGGGCCAAGATCTTTCATGGAATAAGTTTCGTTTAACCCTGCTTTCACAGAGTTCATAATATCTTTATTTGGAGCAGCAATTAAAAGGTCATCAACATAAAGTGCAATCAATACTTTAAAGTTGTCTACATTTTTAAAATAAATACCATATTCTCCATCATGACGAGTAAATCCTCTCCTAGATAATGTTTTATGAATATGCGTGTTCCATAGTAGTGGGGCTTGCTTTAATCCGTACATACCCCCGTAAAGCTGCCACACGTGATTGGGATGCACAGGATCAACAAAACCTGGAGGTTGACGAACGTAAACCGGCTCTTCCATTTTGGAATTTAAGAAGGCAGTGTCTACATCCATTTGGTGAACACGGAGATTAAGGAGAGCAGAGATAGCAAGAAAGATACGGACAGAATCATACCGCACCACAGGAGCAAAGGTTTCTTGATAGTCGATGCCAGCTTTTTGAGTGTGTCCTTGAGCCACTAAACGAGCTTTAAACCGATTTCCGTCCTTAATGTTAAACACCCAACGAGACCCCAAGGCACGACGACCAGGAGGGAGAGGAGTCAACCTATATGTATCATGATCTTTAAAAGCTTGAAGTTCTTTCAGACAGGCTTGATACCATTTATCTTTATCTGATGAACTCATTGCCTGGTTGAATGTATTTGGGACAGAAGTAGTGGTAGACGTAAAGGACATGCCATGTACCAACGCAGTCAAGGCTATGTGATGTGAAGAGTTATCATCAGAGCCAGATGATTGAGAAGAAGGGAATACCGGTGTTCTAATGAGTTGGGTGAGACCATCCATGGAGTTCATAGGAACAAAACTGCCGGAGTCAATATTAACAGCCTCAACAGCAGGGGTACCAATTTTACCAGGACTAATTGGATTAGAATCCCACTTTGGATGGTGTTTCTCAATTTGATGATTTAAGTAGAATTCAGAAGCAGGAATAGGACCTAACTTGTTATGATTAACAATTGAGGATGTTTGGCCATTCAACTTGCTAACATGTGTGGTGATAGGGGCGGAAATATTGTCAGCTAATTCAATTTTACTATTTTTTAATGGTTTATGGGGATCTAAGTCTTCTAAGTTATAAACCGGTGAATTATCAGTTGATAAGGATTTGGATTGTAGATTAGGAGAAGATGTGTCGGAGTGGGTATCATCAATGGTAGATGTTAATTGTTGAGTAGTTACTGGAACAGCTGTTGGAGTAGTTGAAGAGTCAGTATCAGAGGATGAAGCAATTGATGATAGTTCTTCTGCTTCCTTCTTGTTTATTTGATTAGAATTATGTGAGGAGAATGAGGCGGTTGACTCATTGTTTATAGAGGATGAATCAAGGTTGTTGAAAGTAAAATTTTCACAGTCAGAAGTCGTAGAAATAGGAGAAGAAGAGAAGGAAGTAGATGGTAGTTCATATTCATCAGGGGAAGAAGAGTCATATTCGTGCTTATCATTGTCAGATGAATCAACTCTGGACATAAAAGAATCAGAATCAACAGATGATAGATACGGAGTGGAGTATCGACTAGTACCTTGATCTAGAACCTCATCACCATGTATGGTGGTTAATTCATTTTCTAAGTTGTTTTCATATATAGGATAATCAGTAGTTTCAGGATAATAATTTGACGTTTGTATTTCAGAAGATGAAGTTTTGAAAATATCAGTAGATGAAGGATAAACTGGGACACCACCTAAAGTACCAGTGGCAAATGTATGAGCCACTTCAACTTCTTTGGTACCTGCAAGTGGGAAATCAAGTTCATCAAAGCGAACTTGGTTTGATACAAAAATTTTCTTAGAAGGAGGATGATAGAGACGGTATGCTTTGTGTTTGGAGTCATATCCAACAAACACACATTTTACACTAGTAGGAGCAAATTTCCCGTCACGTAATTGATGAGGTAATGTAGCATATGCAGCACATCCAAATATACGTAGATGTGATAAATCTAGATTTTCTGTTTGAATATTGTTCCAGAGACAGTAAGGGATAGAATAATTTTTATTAGATACTGGTAACCTATTTAAGAGATATACAGCAGTACTTACAGCCTCTGTCCACATAGAAGGAGGTACCTTGCCTCCGATTAAAAGGCATCTTGTTTTTTCTTCAATCGAGCGATGAGATCTCTCAACTGCTCCATTTTGAAAACTATTGTATGGAACAGTTAATTGATGGGAAATTCCATTGCTTTTACAGAAATTATGAAATTTACTAGACATAAATTCACGTCCATTATCTGTGCGAATGGCACCCACCTTAAATCCCCCTCTTGACTTGAAATGATTCTCAGTTTCTAAGATCCATTCAATCAGCTTATCACATGCAGCTGATTTCGATGCTAAATGAATTACGGAATAATATCTTGAGTAGGCATCCCGGATAGTCAAAAAATATTTACTATCAGAAAAATTAGTATACCTAAATTGACCACAAATGTCAACTTGTAGCAGCTGTAAAGGGCTCGTATATTGTGTGTCAGAAATTTTTCCTTTTTTCATCACCCCTTTTGAAAGGGAACAAGTGGGACACAACGAGTGTTTATCAGCTTCCATAATGGGCAAGTCAATTCGATTTGCCAATCGATTATAATTAGCTAAACCTGGATGTCCTACTCTAGCATGCCATTTAATGGCATCTGGAATATTTGCCTTTGGAGATGGCAAAACAGAATGGTCATACGAAATAAAAGCATAATCAAGTGGTTTGTTCATCGTTTTTGTTTCTTTATTGTTGGGCATAAAAACATAAAGTTGATTTCTCATTTCACCAACTTGAGTAATTTTATTATTTTTAATTGTATATACCTTTGTTTTGTCAAATATAAATTTCATGTTTGATTTAGAAGAAGCCATTTTGACAGAAATCAAGTTTACGTTGCCATCAGGAACATATGCCACATTGTATAATGTGACATGTCCTAGTTGTACTGTACCAATACCTTTAATAGCAGTTTTACCTCCAATGCCTTCGATAACCCCAAACTCATTCTCATCTCCTTCAACTAACTCGCAAAACATTGAACGGTCGTGAGATATGTGCTGGGTACAACCAGTATCAAAATACCAATCGTTTCTCGATGTTGTATTTTGTTTGCTAATCAACGCAATCCAAGCCGTATGAGAATTATTAATCTTGTAATCTTTTTCATGATTTTTAATCACTTAGTACGATGAATTTAGATTATCAAACATAGCTCTAATAATTATATTTCAACAAAATCTCTTGTTTTTTTTTTAATTTTATTTACTTTTTTGTTAAGCTAAATGGTTGTTCTTCTAATGACAATATTTTATATTGGATTAATTATTTAGATTTGTTCTAAAAATATTAATTTTACTGCTTAATTTAAATGATAAAGGCATTGTCCATCTTGGTACCTGTTGGGAATGAGCGCCTTTATTCATTGGATATATAGTAAACATTCTCAATATTATATTAAACAGATTTAGTATACAAAATTATAATAAAGTTCTTCACTTTCTTTCTCTATATACAACATAGAAATAATAATATAGAAAGATTGTAAATAAGATAAAAATAATGTATGATGAAATCCTTGGCTTTATATATGTTAACATTCAGCCATTTTCCTCTACGAACAGTAAGATATTTAATAAATAAACTCAACAACTTTTGGTGACCTCTCAACAATTATTACTCAACAATTTATCGTTTAGTGTCTGCTAAAATCTTATTGTTCTATCTATTTTATCATAGAACATTCTATTTCAACAGTACCATTACTAGCTTAGACTCTAGAAAATGAAAACATGACAATACTCATTAATTGGTAGTATTTTTATCTTTATAGATCTTTAGTTTATTAAAAATCTAGATAAATATTAATAATTAGATTTAAGAAAACTTTTCGTACAAGATTTTCTCACATAATTATTTTTCAGAAAGATAATAAAAAATCAGGATAACGAAATTAGAAATAATTTTCCATTTTTTTTATTTTATATATATATTCTTGGTATATAAAATTTGTATTATTTAATACGTAGAAGTGATAACTTATAAAATATATAATTCATATTGTTTTGGTATCATGTAGAGATTATCATTCTATACCTTATTATTTATTATATTTGTTGAAATAGAATGTTCTATGATAAAATAGATAGAACAATAAGATTTTAGCAGACACTAAACGATAAATTGTTGAGTAATAATTGTTGAGAGGTCACCAAAGGTTGTTGAGTTTGTTTATTAAATATCTTACTGTTCGTAGAGGAAAACGGCTTAATATTAACATATATAAAGCCAAGGATTTCATCATACATTATTTTTATCTTATTTATAATCTTTGTGTATTATTACTTCTATGTTATATATAGAGAAAGAAAATGAAGAACTTTATTATAATTTTGTATACTAAATCTGTTTAATATAATATTGAGAATGTTTACTATATATCCAATGAATAAAGGCGCTCATTCTCAACAATATTGATCTAGTTGTTCTTTATTATATATAAAAGGTATGGTAAGGTAGGAAGTAAATGACTTTATTAATAATGTAACAGGATGCACAGTTATTTTTTTTTGAATATGTAATTCGAGCACAATAATTATCACAAATGGTAAAATAACTACTTTACAGTTTTTAATAGTGGCAATATATTAAAACAATTATTATTTTTTTGGAATTATTATCATAACCATGGTATATTAAATATTTTTTTTCATTAATTAAAGACTTTAGAATGACAACAATGTTATATTGGTGTTTAGATGTATAAAAGAAAAGAAAAGTTTTTAAAAGAAAGAAAAGAACAAGATATAAGACGATATGTTTTCCACTTTTATACCTATGTATATTTTTATACAGTACGTACGACCAGAAAAAAATAAGAAAGGCATATAAACTAAAAATATCTAATGTGTTCACCGGTGGAAACCACAGATGTCTGGTGATATTCAATGTGCTTATTGATGTTTTTTTGTTGTCATATGTATTATATAAATCATACATGAAAGAAAAATTCTAAAATATGAGTTATCTTCTGGAATATTTTGTCCTTTTATATGCTTCTGAAATTCAATTAATTATATAATTTGATATATATTAATGGTAACAGTACTTTTTTATAAAGGACTAAACTGTTGTTGTATTAAGTAGTCTTTAATTATATTAATTAGTCGGGAAGTGCGAGAAACGTCAACCGGATAATCTATTAATAATCGAAGACAATAATTGATACAATTGGTAATACAATTACTAATACGGTTTTTATATATGAACCGCTATATCGAGCTTATATATTTATTCTTGTCGATGACTTGCTTGTTACTCGCTTGTTACTTCTATATCTACAATATATAATTATGTATAAGAGAGGAGTGACGGAAAATAGTTTTCATCTTCAGAAACCATTGTTCTTTTATATGTTTTCCGGAACTCAATCAACTATTCAACTTGATATATTATTGAATTAGTAATCCATATCTTTATTATTAGTTACAATAATATAATCAAAGATCATAGAACATTTAGGACAATAGGTTATTGGTGGCACAGTAACAAAGATGTGTGAACATGCTGTACAAAACAGGTGGCAAATGGACATGTTGTACTTAAAACACAATAAATCACTTTAGATTCAGATAGAATCTTACATAGTCTTTATGGTGTTACCTCTTTATTCTACAACAAGAATTGTTGTGGAATAGAATAGTTATAACCATCAAGATTACATAAGATCCTGAATGAATCTAGAACTATTTATTGTCTTAATAAGTCATACACGTGCTACAACATTAGATGCTGCATAATAAAGAGATTGGATTACATAAGATTTAACAAATCTAGAATTTACCTATTGTTTTAATAAATCCCACGTGTATTACTAATCACCATGATTAGAGAATTGGGGTGCAGTTCTAATCCACTAGTGCATCTAAATTAATGTAATAAATTTTAGGGTGAATTAGTTAAGTCATTAATGTACTAATCTGAATAATCGATCGAGCTCCAGAAAAAATATAAAAGGACAACGTTTTCTAGAGATAAAAGATCATCTTCCATAACTTTTCTTGTAAATAATTTATATATTATAGATGAACAAAAATAGAATAACAAGCAAGTAACAAGTTAAGTAACTTTGAATAAATATATTAGCTCGATATAAGCCGCTCAATATATAAGACCGTTTTAGTAATTATATTATCGTCTATAATTGATTACTGTCTCGATTACTTGAATGACTATTAATATTATTTGCGCTTCCCTGGAATACACAAAGAATTTCACCATGCCATACTACAATAAGAATATGTTATAGTTTGGACTTAGGACCAATTTTTTTTTTTTAACAGTACTATTGAACGAATAGTAAGGGCAATAACAAATATATAAGAACGTTATATATATCTAGGAGAATTAAACGATTATTGCTTGTTTTTTTTTTTGTATTATACAATGTGCTACATATAATTATAAATCAACCAAACATATAAATTTAGATACCAAGATACTGGTCCTTTATATATGAACTATGGGTTGATAATTTCTTATTTGAGGTTCTGTAACGACTGTCACCGTAGATACATTTCTCCTTAATTAGCTATTTAATGTTTCATGAATGTTTCATTTTGTTACATAGTATTCAACAATCATGTGGGATTTACCAACAAACCCTAAGTCCTATAAATCCAAACTAGAACTTTTCTTGACAATCATCACAAAACCCTAACAATATTTTTATAATCATAATATCAAGGATGATCCACAACAGAATAACAGTTGAGTGGCAACTTGGCCGAGTGGTTAAGGCGTAAGATTAGAAATCTTTTGGGCTTTGCCCGCGCAGGTTCGAATCCTGCAGTTGTCGTTTCTTTTTTGTTTACATTAAGCTAACATATTTTTGTAATTTCTGTAGTATCCCTGATATTACTGTTTAGGGTTTTGTCTAGTAAAATGGGGGTTGACGATATTTTTCTAAATTTTCCTTTTTTCCAAATTTTACAAACATACATAGAAGTGAGAGTAACCAACAAGTACAAGAGAGCAACCAAGAGGAACAACAACGAATAAGAATAACGAAAAAAACCGAAAGGATTAAATAAAGTTGAGATATATAGTATATAAGTGTATATTATTTAGTTATTGCAGATTAGAGATATAGATATATAGATATATAGGAATATTATATCTAGAGATATAGAATGAGTCTATATTTCATATTTATCCAAGTGAAGTACTATTGTGCTTTCAACAAGATTAACTGTTATCAGAAACACATAATCTAAGGGCTATCATAATTTTGCTGTTTTTGTACCAGCAAGAAGTTTAGTAAAGAAGAAAAAAAATTTTAACTGTAAATTGCAATAGATAAAGTTTTTTTTTCCTTTTTCTGTAAAAAATTCACATTATGTTTTAAATATGGAAATTTATCAATAAAGAAACAAATTCATTAAAACTTCAAAATGGGAAATTATCATATCAATGGATTCTATATAGAATGATAAAACTACATATATGCACATATTTGTTCTTATTTATCAAAGAGTACAATATACAGGAGCAATATTTCAAATCATCACATTAAAGACCTATCTTAAAACAATAAAGTCTCCTCTATTATTTTTGATGAGAATGAGCGCCTGTAGTCATTAGATATATAGTAAATATTCTCAATATTATATTAGATAGATTTAGTATACAAAATTACAATAAAGTTCTTCTTTTTTTTTATTTATGTATATAATATATAATGATAAAATATAGAAGACGGGTAAGGGAAGAAACATGATTTGAAAAAAATGTTGGCTTTATATCTTTTCATATCTGGCCTATCTCATCTATGTACGGCACCAAATTTATGATGAAGTTTGTTTACGTCTACTGATAAGCAAACAATATGTTCTCTACTTTTTGCTTATCAATTAATGTCAACTAAAATCTAACTGGTCTATTATTTATTCTAGAACGTTCTATTCCAACAATTCTTTATATTGTTCCTTGCTGTTTTAAAAATAAATTTTTCTTTATTTTAATACTGAATTGAATAAATCGACAATTTTTATGTATTTGATTAATTATTAAACGTTGAAGAATATTTTGTTTATATTTTCTGTTCCTTTTTTTTATAGAAAATTTACATAAAGTTTTTATTTTTTAATTTTCCAAAAATTTTTCCATTTAAAAACAATAAAAACATTCAAAAATTACTTTTGTAAAACACATGGCAAAATCTTCTAAAAATACAAATTTTATATTCAACAACTTTATAGTTTAACTGTAATCACTAACCTTAATAATATCCCAAGAATATTTTTTTTAATGAAAAAAAACTATTTTGAAGTTAAGAAAAAATTTTCAATTCCCATTATATTTAAAAAACAAAACTGACAAAATATCACAATTCAAAACTATAAAAGAAAAACAATCATCATAACTATTACGCAAGTATTTCATATAAAACACAAATAATTAAAATTAATATAATAGATTAAAATATCCAAGATAAAACTAATCATTAATAGAAGAAAAAACAAACTAAATTTAGGTTAACAAATTCTCTATACGATAACAAGATAAAGAATAGGGATAATATATATAGAAAAAAAGAGTATAAAGTTCAAAAATATGTGTTTGTGTAATTAAATAATCATAAAATAATAACTAAAAAAAAAACCTTACAACATTATGGATAGAAAATAGACTGGATCCTAAATTGTTAAAATAATTAATATCAAATAAAAATAAATACTAGGAGAAATGTTAGAGTAAATAAATAATTTGCTATTACTTTGAAAACATTTACTTTTTTTTTATACAATAAAAGATATTATAATATAAAACTTATGTTGTATGTAATTCTACGAAAATACACTTTTATAATAATGTTTCAACATGATATTAACTAAAATTATATATATTTAGAACTCTGCAAATTTTCATTTAAATGCCAAACACTGTGATATATTTATTTTCAACAAAATACTATGATAATGTTTATATTATGCCATTACCCTAGATGAATAATATTATTATACATGTTTTTAGCGCTGGTGATCATATTATATGTTATTATTTTGTATTATTGATTATGTTAATATGTAGAGTAATTTCCCCTCGATCTCTTATTTGAGAATTAATAATTATATAAATATAAAAGTGCTGGAATAATATAGTATCTGTTTAGAAAACATGTAAATATATCAAAGAGGAAAAATGTTTGTTTTACACATTCAACATTATGGAGATAAAATCAAACAGAATCGAAATGAATTAATATATTATGAAAAATTGTCAAAAGGTAAATATATATAAGTAGACGACTTTACTTATTAATTTTCCAATCTGGATGAATAAGCTATATACATTTTATCATATGTTTCTTCTATATTTGTATAATTATTAATTCCCAATCAAAAGATCGAGGGAAAATTACTCTACATATTAACACAATAATAATACACATTAATAACATATAATATGATCATCGACGCTAAGAACATGTATACTAATATTATTCATCCAGAGGAAAAAGAAACATACGATATAATGTATATATATTTTTCATCCAGATTGGAAAATTACTAAGTAAAGTCGTCTTCTTATATATCTTTATCTTTTGGCAATTTTTCATAATGTATTGATTTATTTTACTTCTATTTGATTTTATCTCCATAATGTTGAATGTGCATAACAAAAATTTTTCCTCTTTGATATATTTACATGTTTTCTAAACAGATACTATATCATTCCAGCAAAAACATAGAAAAGATATTATAAAAAACTACATAATACCCTTGTTAGATTCTACATTCAGTATAAAAGTTTTTAATAAAATGGGAATATAACTTAATATAGAAGCTACATTATCTTACTATTAAGGTATATTCAAGAAAATACAACAATTTCCAATTATGATTTTTTATTCTTCTCTATTCTTCATATTTTGTAAGTTTTTTATTTATTTAAAAAAACTAAGCCTATTTTGTTCCAATGAAGAGTTTTCCAATAACTATTACTGCTAACCTCTACAAAAAATCAATTACCACCAACAAAAAAAAAAGAATACTACAAAACTAAAGAATTTGATTATGTGAAGGAGATAACCAATACACATATTGATAAGGAGTTTCACTGACACTACAAAAAATCTTTACCAATATTCCCAACATTTATGCTAATTTTTTAACATTGTTCAGATATGATCAAAACATTTCCTATTTTTATTTTCTAATTCTTCTATTTATTAACATATATGGTATATTTTCTCCCTTACATACAAAGTAAGAATGAAATTAAAGTTAGAAAATATTAATAACTATAATAAAATATGATAATATACAAATTATATAAAGCAAGCTAGAACAGAAAAAAGAAGATCTCAAAACTTTCCTTGACTCTGTAGAAATGAAACATTTTTATAATTCTGCTCTAAATCTTCATCTCCAGATTCACTTTCCAAATCCTTCTTCAGACTTAAGCGGAATAACTTCGGAAAGTTTCCGGAATACTTTTTTATTCCTTTTATAAGCCAGAGAAAAGAAACCCTAATTGTAGCTAAAGAAAAGTAATTGTAACCCTAATACCTACCTTAACTTTTTCTTTTTCTTTTCTTTTCTTTTCTTTTTTTTCTTTTCAGAAAAAGGACGGTAGCAAAATTTGGCGATATAAATTTTATTCATCTATCAATCTATATAAACACCAATTGTTTTACGCGTTCCACCCCATAATGTAAACAAATTCTCATTGCAAGCAAAAATGTCTTCTTTCAAAAAAAATAAAGACCAAGTTAATTTATCAAAGGAACAAAAATTTGAAAATTTTCTAATCTATTTAGCAATTCACCAATCTTAATATACATTACTTAAGATAACTACGGTAACAGATATTAATTCAAGAATACAAAAAAAACCTAACAAATACATATTATCAAATATAATCACTTATTAAATTTCACTGCTACCACTCATTCTAGATTTATTATTGAATCCGATATGTCTTCAATGAATGGAAAAATAAAACTAAAGTTTAATAAATCAATTATATCAACTGCAGATAATATTATTCCAACAAACGAATTATCAAACCGCCTAAGTGATTTACACGAAGAATTATCTACTATATCACAAGAAAATATAGACTTAATATCTTTAGATAAATATAGTAAAGATTTAATAAATAGAAAGCTTCTTAGACATAAGGATGATGGTATTAGAGCCTTTGTTAGTTGCTGCTTAAGCGATATTTTAAGACTCTATGCTCCAAATGCTCCATATACTGATGTGCAATTAACCGATATATTTAAACTTTTTCTAGCTCAATTTGAAATGTTAGGAGAATCCGATAATCCTTATATAATTCAACAGACTTATTTGATTACTAAAATTTTGGAATACAGATCTATTGTTTTACTAGCTGACCTACCTAGTTCAAATAAATTACTGGAAGAAATTTTTGAAATCTTTTATGATGATAGAAAATTGTTTCCCTCTAAACTTTATTCTGTTATTGGCAGTCTCTTAGGTGAACTTTTATCGGAATTTGATTCTGTCCCAATAAATGTTTTAAGGTTAATATTCAATAAATTTCTAACTTATAATCCAAATGATATACCAAAAGGACTCGGAACAATTTCTAATACTGGTTACGAATTATCACTTATACTTTGTAATTCTTACTCCAACAGAATCAGTAGACAATTAACCCGATATTATTCCGAGATATTATATCAAGTGACCAAAGACGATGAATTTGATAACAGTGCAACCTCAATGACGTACACATCAAATGAAAAAATCATAAAAACTATTACAAAATTACATAGATTGGTAATTAGATTATGGGAAACAACCCCAGAGCTGATTAGTGCTATAATCGGTTATATTCAACATGAGTTATCCTCTCCTCACGATGATATTAGAAAAGCTGCTACTAAATTGGTCGGCCAACTCATAAGTATCCATCCTAATAATATTAGCTTTCTCCCTACATATCAAGAAGTGTTCGATGCTTGGATATTAAAGATAACTGATATCAGTTCTGAAGTCAGAATGCAATGGGTTGATACTCTCCCTCAAATAATATCATCTGGAAATAATGTGTCTGAAGAGTTAAGTAAAGGCTTAAATAAGACACTTATAGATTCTGATGTCCAAGTAAGGAAAAGTTCTGTTCAAGTGTTTGAAAAAGTTCCAGTTCAACAAATTTGGCAAAATATTAATGAAGTATCCGTATATTCATCTTTATTATACTTAACTAGAGAAAAAAACAAAGAAATTAGGGAACTAGCTATAATGATATCAGGTAAGCTTTACTCAGCTTCCATTGAATCTATTGATAGAACTCCTGATAACAATGACATATGGGAAGTTGTGGACACAATTCCTTCTATCTTGCTAAACTTATACTATATTAATAATAAACATATTAATGAAGAGGTTGATAGGATAATGTTCGAGTATATTTTACCATTACAAACTGATGATAAAAAAAGAGTAGAACGTCTTTACACAGTTTTATCAAACTGTGATAATAAATCATTTACAGCATTTTCTGCATTTAACAAACGTCAAATTCAAATGTCACTGGCCTTATCAAAATATGTTCAATTTTGTGAGATGTTAAATCAGCAAGACAAGAAAAAAAATCTAGTTCATAATAGTACAGATAATAATTTTGATTTAGAAATTAGAATAAAGTTCAATAAAACTTTAGAATGGCTTTCTAACTCCTTATCAGCCAAAATGAAAGCCTTGGAATCATTGAAATTAATCAAAGAATTTAATGATTCTAGAATATTTTTCTTAATTAAATCATGTATCGCTAACGATACGTCAATAACTACCATTAAAAATAGTATGAAGGAATTAATGATCAAATTAGAAGATCCTGGGCTATTTAGAAAGTATGATATTCCTTCTGTATCTACCATCCTACCAAAGGATTTAGCATTACAGATAAAAATTCTATTATTTAGAGCTGCACCTTTAATTTACAACACGTCGAACATCAATATATTTTTAAATGATTCAGAATTAAGTGATAATAAAAATAAGGAACTGAGAAGAAGGCTTCTTGATGATATCGCCAATGTTAATCCCACATCCTTTAAAGATCAGGTTGTTAAATTAAGAGAACTTGTCAATTCTTTTGATATAAAAACAATTGGTAATAATGAAAGAACTGTACAATTAAGTGATACACTGAAAACCCTTTATAAGATTGTGAAAGTATTGAAGGATGACGTTGATTTCGATAATAATTTTTTCATGAATAAACTAAAAGAACTTGTTATAGAAGGTACAATACCTGTCACTAAATATGCTACAAAGATCTTAGCATATTCCAAGGATTCGAATGAACTATTAAATAATATCAAGAATTCTATTTTACCATTAAATATAAAGCAAGATAAGAACTTTGCTTCACATATTTCAGCATTAATGGAAATATTAAGATTTCACCCTCAAATTCTTGATGAAAATTCTACTGAAATAGTTACATATGTAATAAAAGAAGTATTATTAGCAAACCAAGTCACTGGTAATATCGAAGAATACGAAACCGACTGGATAGATGACAATAGCCTAATTATAACAGAAAATAATAAATTAAAACCTTTAAATGATAAAATTTTTACATTAAAGCTATTAACCAATAAATTAAGATCTATCGCCCCTGATGTCCATAAAAATGATTTGTCAAGAAATTTTGCTGAAAGAAATCTAAAATTGTTTTTCTATATTATTGCAAGTGGTGGTGAATTAATATCTGAACAAAACAAAGAAAACTACCCTACCCCAGATATATTTCAAACTAAATTAAGATGCTATGCGGGATTACAAATTCTAAAACTAGCAAAAGTAGCAAATATGAGTGATTTTATTACAGCATCCGATATTATTAAATTAATTAACCTTGTAGAGGATGAATGTCTTCCTGTAAGAACACAGTTTTTGGAAACATTAAAAACATACATTTCTGATGAATTAATTTCAATAAAATTTTTGCCACTTATATTTTTTACAGCTTATGAACCTAATAGTAATTTAAAGTCAATAACAAAAACCTGGATTAATTATACAGTTGGAAAATCATCATTTAGGAAAGGCACTTTCTTTGAAAGGGCATTACCTAGATTAATTCATGCCGTCTCCCACCATCCAGATATTATCGAAGGATTAAATGGAGATGAAAAAGAATACTTAGCTGCACTAAAGACATCCTTAGACTATCTTATTTTCTATTTTGACTCTATTGCATCCCAGGAAAATTTCAGTTTACTTTATTATTTGTCAGAGAGAGTAAAGAATTACCAAGACAATATTGAGGATGAGGAAGAAGAAGAAGAAGAAGAAAGCAGGAAGGAAAATAGAGATGAAAATGAGGAACTTACAATAAAAAAAACAAACAATGAAAGAATGTATATTGTAGGTGAACTAGCGCAACTTATTTTATTAGAATTAAAAAATAGGTGTGGTTGGCAACATATTGCATACCCTAGTAAATTAAACCTTCCTAATGATTTATTCAAACCTTTCAATACTGTTGAAGAGGCTCAAGCATCTTTCAAAACATATATTCCCGATAAATATTTGGTAAATATAAAATCGACGATCAAGTTAAAAACAAACAAGATTATCCACACGTCACAGACGCAAAGACAAAAAGCACAAAAGAGATTACTTGACAATGAATATTCTAATGATAACTTAACTGACGCACAACGTATAAAAAGGAGCCGGATTGAAAGAAAACAAAAAAAAAGAGATACCAATAGTGATGCTGAAGATTCTGAAGCCCCTTATGTTCTTCCTGAAGGTAAGATAGTTTATAATAATGTTCGCAAAAAAAGTTTAAGACAAAGGAAAGTTATCAATTACAATGAGGATGATGATTAAAAGAAAACTATTTTGCTAATCAAGAATCATAAAAAAAAAACACCTTACACAAATATACCAACAAATATATTCAATTCTATTATTTTATCATCTATCGTTATAAAGAATATATATGCATATAATATAACTAATAAATATAAATATATCATTGTTAAGACTCTAATTTTTTATTCTATCCCATGCAATTTTACTTAAGACCAAAAAATGCTATTACTTCCTCCTTTGGTTTGGATTGAATTAATTGCTTGATCATTAACAATTCCTTTACATCTTGTGTGGTCAATATGATGTTCTTGTTTCCTTCTGTCTGCTCTTTATCCTCCAATTCCAATTTTCTATTTTCATTGGTTAATTCACTATTTGCTAAATGGCACAATTCCCGTAGGTTCCACAATTTCTCATTTTTTTTATTCTTATTACAATAATTGAAATAAACCAAAGATGCAACATCATGCACATTTTGATTTTTATGGTTATTGACAAGTTTATCTATTAATCTTTCTTGTAATTTAATTGCATTATCTTTTTGCAATTTTTTATAATTGAATATTTTATCGATAAAATCTACCTTAATGGACGATTCGTCCACGACTGGTATTGGTTCCAATTCACCAATCCTTTTAGTATCTCTTTCTTTATTCGTGACAATCTCATCTAATATGATCTCAATATCACCATTATTCTTGAATCCATATGTTTGCAAAGGTCTCATAAAAGGTTGTTTTTTAGACAATCTTCTTTGTTTTACAGTATTCGCATGTAATGGACACTTCCATTTGTAACCTAGATTTTTCAAAGAAGCCCTTGGAATGTTTGGAATACAATCCAGATGCCATGGAGTTTGGCAATAGTCGCATTTAATTAACAACCTTGATTCTTCTGGGTGATCCCAAGAACCAAATCTAGTTGTATTACATTTATAACATGTCAAGAATTTATTTGGATTCTCATCATTAGTTGCATAATGAATCTCTGGGCAATATGAATCTAGTTTAGTTATAGATTGTCCATATGAAGTATTAAATAATTGTCTCTCCGTTAACGGTGTTTTAAAAGTTTTATCATTATACTCATTATGTGGGCCTGTTTTGACATCTTCAAATGTATTTTTTATGGATTGTGTTAGAGAAAATTGTTTGGGGTTATAGCTTTGCAATTTAAATAGCAATTTGCTAAACAACTTCCCTTTTCCTTCTGCAGATTTATTTTTAACGAATTGTAACTCACCTTGTTTATATTTCGTTTGAGTTGGATAATTAAATTTAAAAACACAGTTTGGACATGACCAGTCACCTTCTGGTAAATTATTTGGATCCATAGGAGGATCTAAACACAAGAAGTGAAATGATTTAGAACATGTGTCACAACATAAGAATGAACCAGTTTGTCCACAGGAAAAACAAAAATCATCATTTTCAATTTCAATGGTGGTTGTATTATTATGATCCTTATCCTTTGCAATATTTGCCTTTACTATTTGATTCTTTAAAGTGCCTGCGGTCAAAGACTCTGAAGCAATGGCAGTAAACAGTTTATTTTTAAAGATTAACGGTTTGGATACTATATGATGTGAATTTGGTAGTTTTGTCTTAATATTAACGGCTTCTAAAAAATTAGTTTTATCATTATCTATTACATGTCTTAAACAACTTTGATGAGTTAGGTAATTCGACTCATTGGTTTTTAATTTAGCTTTATATTGTTGCTCCTTTTCATTTATAGTGTCCATATTATTTTGCATATGACTTATGCTAACGGAATTACTTGACAGTAATGGTGATAAAGACCTTGATCTTGACATCGATGAATCTCGCTTTGTATTATTAGATTCTTCTAAGCCTAATTCGTTTTGATTACTTATAGTTTTTTTCCTATTACTTTCTTCTTTAGTTGGTTCTATCATTGTAAATGGGGAGGAAAACAGTAAAGCACTATCACTTTTCTTTTGTAGATTACCTGAAGATGACGAATTTATATTATTAGCATCAGTTTTATTAGATGATGAAAATACAATTTTTTTATAGTTCCAGAGCCTCTCTCTTTTAATTTTCTCTGTAGGAAACTGACTTAATGGTAAGCCAGTAGCTCCATTAATAACATCACGAACAGGTGATATTATTCCATTGGTATTCGTATGTTCAAATCCGTGATCTGGGTCTGAAGATAAAGAATGTGGAAAGTTACTCATATTAGAAGAAGAAGAAGAAGAAAAAGAATTGGATAATTGATTCTTTTCATTTAAATTATGCAGGCTGTCGTTCTCACTAACACTATCAGTGATATTTTTTTGTTTAAAATCAAACTCTTCAAAATTCTCATTGATGCCTATGATTTCACCATTTGGTCCTGTTTTAAACAAAGGTGTTCGTGTAGATATTTTATCACTATCCTTTATGCATGGATTATTATCATACTGTTTATTGCTATTACTTTTATTATTACCAATTTTAATTCTCTTATTCTTTTTATTATTATCTGCATCTTCAGGAATAATTATCTTTCTATATTTTAAACTATAATCAACATTTTGTGAAGAAGATCTCTTAGGTCTTTCTTTCTTAGCAGTGGCCATAATGGTATTATCAGTAGTAATACTAGATCTTTTGGATAATACTGAAGAACTATCACCAGTTTTCTGTGTACTTGTGAGAGAGGCAAATATATCGAGTTTGTAAAACTAGAGAGTTGATCTCAAAAAGTTATAAGAATAAAATGGATGATTGGACGATGAATTCAGTATATCAGTACGCCAAAATAGTTGGAATTTTAATATTCTTTCTTCTTCTTCCTTTATGTGTTTATCAGTATTATTACCTGTGATGGAAAAGCACAGCAAATTAATACAAAAAATATTGTAATGATCAAATAATTCAGTTTTAAATTTTTCTATTATAACTTATATTTCAAATTTATTTTTTATAAATGTGATATCTTAGTAGTTAGCCAACTAATATTTACATGCAGACATACAAGCTCTTTCTCTTTTTTTTTCTATCTATAGCTTTCTTCGTACTTTCCCTCACAGGATGATTCGTTTCTTCTAAATTTCTTTTTACAAACGTTAGCTACTGTTTTCTTTGCTGTTATTAGTCAGAGTAAGTCAGTGGTGTATAATGTATGTTGACGTTTGAGGATCAAAATTTTTCTATTTTTTCTTTTTTACTTTCCAATTTTTTTAGTTTTTTTCTATCTGTTCTAAAGAAGATCTTTCATTAGATTGCGCGCAAAAGAAAATAAACAATTGTTAACTATAACTATTGACTATGTTTGTAATTGATGTTCTGTTTGTTATCTCTAAATCTCAATATTGTAAAAAAAATATTTTTTTTTCGAAGATGTGAAAGGCTTATATAAACCCACAAACAGTAAACAGCGGAAAATAATATCTGAACAATACTGTTATCTTTAATTTAACATTGATAATCTAATCTCTCTCCTGTATATCATTTTATATAAGCAGATTTTTATTTATTTTCACTCTGTGAAGATTAAGAAGGAAAGAGAGATATATTTGTAGATTGTAACCAAGCATGGATTCAGAATTACGAGCTATCAGAGAGGCCCGTCTGGCCCAGTTAAAAAATCAGTCAACTCTAAGTAATAATAGTGGAACTAATAATAATATTAATAATACTACTGGGAATAGTAATACTAACCAGGTGGATGGAGTTAGTAGCACATTGGCCCCCTTCCTAGAACAACGAGCACTAGAACGATTATCTCGTGTGTCTTTGGTAAGACCTGAACGCGTTGCTGCTGTTGAACAATACTTACAAAGAATTATCTCATCTGGCCAACTAAGACATAAAATTAATGAAAATGAAATTGTGCAAATATTAAACGGGATCTCTAAACAAGAAAACAGTCATACTGATTCTAGGATTATATTTGAGAGAAAAGATAACACTGATCCTTTTGATTCCTTTGATGTTGTTAATAATAATTCTAAAAAGCAGAATACTAATTCGAACTCCGACTCTGAAGATGACTTCTTTGATGAATAAACATATATAAAATTTATATGGATATCATAGCTTATATATATATTTACTCACAGAATGAATTTTTTGAAGTTTCCCTGACTACTATTAATAGTATTTTTTTTTTTATTTTTCTACATATGTTGAAAAATCCTTGATATTGATTTTGATATAAGATGTCCTCATCACCCTTATCATAATCATTATGATCTATTATTAAAGAGTACATGTACGGACTACCAAAAAAAATTATTTTAGTAAAGACATATATCTACAGAACTGTTTAATTTAGTTTACTAACTTCCCTTTTGCAAAGAACTGGACTTTTCTTTCTTTATATTTATAGTTAGCAAACACCAAAACATGGAAGCAAAGAAAACAACTATCACAAATCATACAGATGGTACCAATAGATTTAAAACGCCTTCAATTCGAATCATAAATCCTCTTACACAGAATAGGACTAATGGTAACTCTTTGTTATCGGTCAAATTTAATACCATCAACAACAGCACTAGTATTGCAAATAGTACAACACCTTTGAGAAATAGAAACAAAGTTAAATTGAAACCTGGACATAGCCCCCTAGATTGGAATCATATAGTTACCACGAAAGGCATAAATGGTGAGTTAATAACAGGGTTATCTCAATTAAAAGAAGATTCCGCCTTTCTTCAGTTGAACTCAAAAACTTCTATACATCAGTTGAACCTCAGCATACCACCATATAAAATTAAACCACATTTAAAGATAAACAAAGAAATTCTACAAAGGCATCAAAAATGGATCAGTACAGATGATAAAACTTCAACTGATAATGACTATTGGTGTGTAATTGATGGAAATGTTTATTGTTTAACTGAGTATTTAGATTTTCACCCAGGTGGGATAGATATTATTACTTCGTTAAAGGATAAAGATCTTTTACCTTGGTTTAACAAACATCATAGGTGGATTTCATACGAAAAATTATTACAAACGTGTTTTGTTGGAATATATGTGGAAGAGAAATATGTATAACGCTTATATCACCCTTTCTATCTACATACTTATATATAAATCAATTCTCTAGTCTTTAACTATAAGGTCATCTATTAATTCCATAAATTCTCCCATGTAACATTTTTTCTGACTGCATTGGAAAATCCAGCTTTATGTCTCACCCATATCCTAGACACTTCAATATTATCATTGACAGAAGAGACTGATACTATTTTGGTATTAGTAAAGGCATTATTCGATTCGACACGATGATCTTCTAACTGACTATTGATTGTGTCATATTGATTTTTAAAAAAATCCACTGTATTTGAACCAGCCATCTTAGTTCTTTTATTCTTTAATTTATTCTCTTCCAGATCAGCTTTCTCTTGTTGAATTTGATTTAAGTGTCTTTTTTTAACTTTCATCTCCTCTGATTTGGCTAATAACACCTCTAAGATTTGCGGTCTCTTTATATAAATTTCCTTTTTTCGTTGTTCATCAAATAAAACTACTTTATGAAATGGAGGATTTATACCTAAAACACTAGCAGTCTGGTGTAAATGTGGGTATTCATTTTCAATTGGCAATAATGTTAATTGATATTGTCTAAATAAATCAGATAATACTTTGATTATATGATTCTTTAGACCAATGTCTTTGATTTTCAATAAATCTGTAGAAATAATATCATTTAGATAGGGCATAACTTCAAACATGAGGGATTTCATACTTAATGTTTCAGCTAAATGTGCATTTTGATTTGAAATCTTACTAAGTAAACTTTTAAAGATTGTCTTGTTTTGTTTTCTTGTTTCTCTCATTTCATATTCTAAATTTGTAACTTTTATATCTTCTTTATTGTTAGCTATATCACTGAATTTGGTATAAAATATTAATGGTGTTATAGATGAATATTTGACTAATTCTCCATTTTGTTCAAATAAAGACTTCTGCATCAAATCATTAAAATATAACCAGTCAGATAGCTCTGCAGGTTTTGTGACACCACTATCCGTATACTTCACAAATGGATATGAATTGAAACAACCTTGAATAATTTTTTCATAATTTCCATTTTGTTCAATTCCAGATAACAGTTCATTAAGCTGGATTTTGGATTCCTTATATGGATCTTTCTTAAAAACCCTATTAACTAGTTTAAACCATAATAACGTTGTATCTTTTTGACTCGACTCTCCTACTATGTTTACTCCGTTATTAATTGTATGTTGATTTGCCAAATTAGTAGACATAAATTGTAAATTATTAATACAATTTCTTATATCACCTTCTGCTAGATCAATGAGATTTTTTAAAGTTTTTGTATCAAAATTAATATGTTCTTTCTCACAAATATAGAGTAATCTTTCCTGTAACGCACTTTCAGGTGGTCTTTTTACTGAGATTATCTCACAAAATGGTCTAAGCCTTTCTAATGCTGGAGCATACAAGTTATTACAAATCGCAATAATGGGACGTAGCAAAACTTTTGAAGTTTTTAAGTTTTTCCCTTCTTTACCTTTTGATTTCTTTCGTTGAACTGCAAAACTATTCCCTTTATTAAAACTTGCCTTCTTCGTCGCTTTGATATCATTTTGTAGTATATCCAGTAGTACCTTAATAAACCCATTTTCCATTGCACCATCAATTTCATCTGCAATTAGACATAAAGGCTTTTCATTAAATGTATGATTAAAAAGAGTATTCTGGATTTTATGTTTCATCATTGAGCCTGATCTTTCATCACTAGCATTAATTTCTGCTACAGAATAGCCTGCTTGTTTGGCAACCACATGTACAACAGATGTTTTACCAATTCCAGGGGGACCATGAATTAACAGAATCTTTTTCTTAGGCCTACGAAACAAATCTTCCGGGTCATCTCGTGATTGTTGAGAATTTCTTTCAAGAAGTGCTTTCTGAAAAGGTGGTATTTCTAAATCCTCCTTAAAAACTGCATATGACCATTTTCTTAACCATCCTAAAATTCTCCTGTTTGTTTTGTCGTTCCCAACAAGATCCAAAAACTTTTTTGGGCGCCATTTTTCCACCCACAGCTTATTTTTATTATTCTTTGCATTACTGTTCAATTTAGTTACGGTGTACCGATTATTATTGTGTCCAGCGATAGTAGAAATTTTTTTTTCAGTCTTGGCCGCTATTTTATCTAATAAATAATTTATATTAATTCCATAAGATTTATCATCTTTCCAAGTGATACTATGCAAGTGTAAAGTATTATTGTTGCTATCATAACAATTTTGACTTTTTTTAATGAGTGAGATCACTTTACCTGTAGAAGATCTAAATTCCTTGATATCCTCATTAAACCTATAGCTGTTGTTCGCTTCTTGGGTATTGTAGCTGGGAATAGATGTTATAGTATTATAGTTATCATTATTGTCATTATCATTTAAATGAAATAATGTGCTTTCCTTTAAATTAAATTGTGGTAACGGTAAGGATAGTTGCGGTGGTATTGAATTATTTTTTTTCTCCATTTTAATACTGATCAACCCTTTTTTTTACTTTAAAATTACTACGTTACTATCAAATCATATCAGTCCTTCTTCCTTTATTTCAAATTGCAAATTGATGGTCCTTAGAACCACTAATAATTTTGATATGTTGAATCTTTGTACATTTTTTCATAACATTATTACTCTTACCATTTAACTATATAAAAAGAGACTAGAAATTATATAAAACGGTTTTCGTATATTGTGATAAATAATTCAGTAAGAATATTTAAGAATTTTTTTCTTTCTTTTTGTTTTTTTCTGCCTTCATTTTTCTGGTGTTGATGAAAAATCCCAAATAGAAAAACATTAGAGGAGTGTATTTCTGTGCAGTTTACCTAAAGTGCAATCAGATAAACATAAGTTATTTCTGGGAATTCTAGAAATTAGCTTATAATTCTTCCTATTGGATATATATAGACCAAGTATTATTTTGTTTGAATTATGGTTACCGTATGTTCTTTTGCAAGTTATTATAGTTGGATTAGAAATAATAGTTTTGTGAAAAAAAAAAATTTATTTTGATTTCAGCACATACACTTATATATAATTATATTAGCAACCATTTTGATGATTTCTATCTCTATGGTATTTCCTTTTAGAAGCAAATAAACATTATATAAAGTTTCTTTTAGAATTTAAAAATTTCTTAACTTTCTGTACTATTTGGTACTCTGTTGTTGTTGTTTTATCCCTGCTTTTTTCTAGCAAAATTCTACTATAATTTAAGTTTGTTTTGATAAATACTAACATAAAGATATTAAATGTTTCAATTAACCCCCCCCCCTTCAATATCACCTATTTTAATTGACATAAATTTATATTTTAATGGTATTAATTACAGACTGAAGAGAGAGTTATTTTAGATTCATATCCTCAAACATGTCCACCAGGTTCATTACCAGGTACTCCAGGTAATTGTACTTCGGAACAATTAGAAATTTTAGAAAAACTTAGAAGTGCTCTAGAAGCAGAAGGATATAAGGAAAGATTGGATGATTCAACACTATTACGTTTCTTGAGAGCTAGGAAGTTTGATATTGAATTAGCAAAAACTATGTTTGTAAACTGTGAAAAATGGAGGGAAGAATTTGGTACTAATACCATTTTAAAAGATTTTCATTATGACGAAAAACCATTGGTGGCTAAGTGGTACCCACAATATTATCATAAAACTGATAAAGATGGGCGTCCATTATATTTTGAAGAATTAGGTTCTGTTAACTTAACAGAAATGCATAAGATTACTACTGAAGAACGTATGTTAAAAAATCTAGTTTGGGAATATGAAGTTGTTGCTAATTATAGATTTCCTGCCTGTTCTAGATATGCTGGACATTTAGTCGAAACTTCATGTACTGTTTTAGATTTAAAAGGCATCTCTTTATCTAGTGCATACAGTGTTTTGTCTTATGTCAGAGAAGCCTCCTTTATCAGTCAAAACTATTATCCAGAACGTATGGGGAAGTTTTACATCATCAATGCACCATTTGGCTTCTCAACAGCTTTCAAATTGTTTAAACCATTTTTAGATCCTGTCACTGTCTCTAAGATTTTCATTTTGGGTAGTTCATATCAAAAGGAATTGTTGAAGCAGATTCCTGTCGAAAATTTACCAAAGAAATATGGTGGTACTTCCGAAGTTAGTGAGGCACAAGGTGGTTTATATTTGTCTGACATTGGTCCATGGAGAGATCCAAAATATATTGGCCCAGAAGGTGAAGGCCCTCTAATGTTTTCTATGAATTAGACAAAACTGTAAAACAGGATATGAATTATGTTATTGTTAACTGATAAGATTATGTCATACGTTTGATTTTATTATAAATTAGTATATGTAAGTATTTTATCAATCCTACATACGTACATATATATAGATACATATTTATTTTTAATTTAATATTTTTACTTGAAATTTTTCAGTTTTTTTTTTTTAGTTAGGTATTTGATTAGAAGATTAGGTTAAATATATTTAATCTGACTAATGTCAGTAGTATTAAAGAGATAATATTGTATTTTACATTTTTGTGATGAATATTGTGTTTTTTAATATAGTCCTGCAGTGAATTTTAATAAAAATTAGTAGACATGCAATCTTATGGTACTGTTTGAGTGTTTGGAGAAGGGATTATTCATAGATCCGGGGATTTCCTAGTCAAAAAAATTGATTCAAATAATACTAGAAAAATTACAGCTTATTTAGTGAAAATACAAATATTAAAAATAAAACATAATTTAAAGACATTACTATTCAATTCTATATGATATTTGGTACAATTATGTGCATTGATACTAATTTATTCAATTTTTCTATTTGTCAGATAATAATTTTTACATTTTCTTTTGTTAAAAAGTGGTATGTTCTGTTAGTAAATGTTTCTGAAAAAAGATCACATTAGAATATAAGTAGAAAGAATCAAAAAATTTAGAAGCTAGACGAATTTGAATTAATAGTCAAGATGTGATTTTTATAGAATTATACAAAAAGATTTGAATAGAATTTTTTATTATTTTCCTACAGTTAACAAGATATGGGATAAAATATATATATATTACAACAGGAGAATATGAGCTGTATATTTTTGGAAGAATTATTCAAAATAAGGCATTAAAATATAGATATCAATCTTATATATAAACACTTACAAATTATATAATTAGTTATCCTAAGTAATAAATAGATTAGTCCTAATTATTCGTCTTATTCTTCTTCTAAGTGGAAGTCATTAAATAAAATAAGAATGCTTATGCTGATAATTAGCTCTGGTAGCATTTCTCTTTAATTAAAGATCTCTTGAATAAGCTTTTGCTGGATTGATATATTACCGATTTGAGTAACATGTAAATATATCAAAGAAGAAAAATGTTTGTTTTGCACATTCAACGTTATGGAGATAAGATCAAACAGAATCAAAATAAATTAATATATTATGAAAAATTGCCAAAAGGTAAACATATATAAGTAGACAACTTTACTTATTAATTTTCCAATCTGGATGAATAATATATATACATCGTATCTTTATGTTTCTTGTATATTTATATAATTATTAATTCCCAATCAAGAGATTGAGGGAAAATTACACTACATATCAATATAATAATAATACACAATAATAACATATTGTATGATCACCGACGCTAAGAACATGTATACTAATATTATTCAGCCAGAGGAGCTTTTCAATATTTTGCCACCAATATCAACTTGATAAGCGTTTGTCTGTTTGAATGTAGTCACAGTTTGAGTCCAGAATTTCAACTGTTCCAAATCCTTTGTCTCGATTAGACCTTATTGGTGAATTACATTTTTGGAATCTCTAATTATGGCTTTCGTCAATTTTATAGTTAGTCACTTCCATATATTATCTAATACAAATACTATATATTAAACTATATAAACAGTATGTAAAATAGTAACTATGCAAAATTGTTTCTATTTGTTGTATCCTAATTGTTTACATCTTTATAAAAACTTCATTAAGATTGAATAGTACTATCTCAATAATTGTATATAAATTAAAAATATTTTATGTATAGAAAAAATACGTACAATTTTACGTTCTTTTTTAAATTAAGTAATATTTTCTATAACATCAGATAGTATATATGCTAAAGCAAATATAAAATTTAGAGATCTTTTATTGATTTTATAAATCAAATTTTACACTACAATATTATAAAGTACAAGTAACGTAACAAACATTTCTTAAAATATATCATATATATTTTTTTATTTTTGACTTCAATTTTCATATTTCATGGAAAAATAGGAGAGTACAAGTTACATCGTATATCATGATAAATGAATATGTCTGTTCATTTACAGTACCTTTATTTGTCTACAAATATTATTATAAGAAGTAAATTATCACAGTATACGTTTCATATTAGAACTAAAAATTTTTCAAGATTTAAACAAAGTTTTACTAATATCATGTTATACGAGATGATAAACTAATAAAAATTACTGGAAATTAAATTGAAGTACTTATTTATTTTTAGTTATAATAATAATAATAAATAATTAATTTATCATGTGATTTTTATATAATATATTACGTATAAAATGATAAATAATTACTTTGTTTTGAATTATATATTGTAATATATATATCCCAAAGTAATATACTTCTGTTGAAGTTTATTCCTGTTACACATTGAAAAAATAGTTTACTGAAATAAAGTAGCTCTTGTTGAAAACGAGTATTTTTATTAAAATTATCACTTAAGTAAGATAACAACTATTTATTATCAAATACATAATAATATAATTTCTTAAAATAAATATAAAAATAGAAAAAAAAAACAAACTACAGAAAAGTTTCTAACACTACTAATAAACCTTTCTATAAAACTAGCATATTTTTACGTACTAGTATTATGATTTGGATGACTTAAATCTAATAAACAGAACATCAGAAATCATTTTTTTAATTTCAGAATAATTATACTGTTGTTAAAGATCATAAATTTTTAATCATATGGAGAATATTTTGCAGTGTGATTATAAGTTTGTAAACCGAAAATTTGCAGGTGTTTTCACAGTTACTAGATAACTAAAAAAAGTCACTCATTCATTTGAAAATATAATAATCTAATTAATTTTATTATTATGCAGGGACAATGTGAGTAATATGTAATAAGTAACATTATGAATATTTACTAATTTTTATTATTATTATCTGTCCAGACATAATATTTTAATAATTCACATAGATGCTATCAAACAGCTAAATTGTTCTTCTTTATATAAATTTCTAATTTACATTTCCTCTATGGTTTATTGTCTTATTTAACAGTTCTGGTATGCAACTCCTTTTCTTAGGTGCAGCGATGAAACTCTTTGCTATTACTTCTATATATCTCTGTGCAATTATGATACAATTAATAAGACGTTTGTAGAGAAATATTACCTTATTTTTTTTTATTTTATACCAAGACAATTGTAATTTTTACTTTGAGTGAATTTTTGATAAAGACTTAAATTTAAAATCTCTAAGGTTTGAATTTTTTAGGTACCTATTAGCATTGTTTTGCCATCTAACCTTCTCATTTTGAGAATTTATATAAAATTTATTCATAAAAAAATCAGGAAAGTTATGCTATTTATTGATATAATAAGAATTAAAACTTTTACAAATAAATCTCAAAAATAATTTAAGATTCTTCTTAAAGAAATTTTCTTTCTGTTCAATTGATAAATTTTCAGATATATATAATCATTACCATGAAATGATATCTAAAATGGTGCAAACTAACTTTCATTAATTATTTCCTTCTTGTAAATACATTTTTTGTTCATGAAGAAAAATATTTTAACATTTTATCATCTTTGACATGATATTTGATGGTGCATCCAAAATAATGTCAGGTAATGCTATTTGAACGGTACACACACACATATATATATATATGTTATGACTTAACCTATAATAATTTGTAAGATTTGAACTAATAATGCAAAAGTTAAAACAAATACTATGAGCTGAAATAAACCAATATTTTTTGAAAAACAGTGCTACTCATTTGTTTAGAAATGTGTTTAATATATAATACACCATAAATAAGATATTTTAGACAGTTATTTTCAATGGGAATTAAGACTATATAAACAAGCAACTTTAGTCATATATTTTTTAATTCGATTAAAGAATTTTCAATACATCATTTTATTTAGTTAATGCTTATATTTATTTTTTATTCATCTCTCAATGAAAAATCAGGGGGATAGGGGGTCCCTTTAATCATTATATATTAGAATAATAATTTTGCAATAGATAGTATAGATTATACTCAATATAGTTTATATCATTATGATTAAAAACCTAAAGAATCATCTTTGTACAAAACCTTTTTCATTCAAACAACTATGAACTCTATATTCTATCACTAGTTACTCAAATATACAAGGTTATATTAACATTTTATTCTAAACTATATAATATATATGCAGACTAATATATACAACACAATATTTTCAATCTTCATATTCTTGCTATTAATATTTAAGCAATTAATGATTTTGTACAAAAACTGCTCGCAAAACATTTTAGTGAATCCGGATAATATCCTAATATGTGTCTACCAAGAACGTCAATCTGATCAATCAGCAACTATTAACGAATTATATTTACACTAATAATTTAAAATAACTGTTTTTTTTGTTCTTTTTTCACACTAGAGAAAAAAGAAGCGTTCTAAATATAATAAAAAAATGGTAATTTATAACCATATCGTATATAATGAGTTTTGAGAATTTTTTACCATAGAAAAATTTAGAATATTTCAAGAATTTTTCTTTTATTTATACTGTTTTTTTAATGAAGCTGAAAACATAGAAGAAGAATTAGATGAACATCAAGATTATTGTAACTCCAAAACAAGAAAAGAGTATCAGAGTGTAGAATCTACCCATTATCTAGTTCAGACATTCATACTTTAAAACGACATAAATAATTAAGTGCAAGTTGAGAAAAACCGCTTTGTTAATCATCTTTATTTTCTCGGCTTCTTTTTAATATCTATCTGTGTTATATTATAGATATACGACCTAATTTTATAGATATCACTACAGTTGAAGTTATCTTTGTTTAATATAATTTGTTAATTTTGTAGACAATTTTTAACGAATTAAAAACAGAAAAAAGAGAAATTGAGTGCACAATATCTTTAACTGTTTATGAATCTCTTCAATTTGGAAGGATCTATTCTTTTACTGATCTTATTATTAACTTTACTTTTTTATATTTTCACGGACAGACTAAAATATAATCTTCTTCTAAGAATGGTGAATGAATTGAGGAGGAGATTTCTTCCAAACTACTCTAATTCAATAGATGATATAATACTTAGACGTGGTGGTTATGTTGCAGGTCTTGTCAATGATGGTAACACATGTTTTATGAATTCAGTTTTACAATCATTAGCATCCTCTAAAGAATTAAATCAGTTTTTGGACAATTTTATAAAAACGCATTCTGATGATAATCATGCCGATGAGAAATCTTTAACAAATATAAAATTTAGTGTTGCATTCAAGACACTATTTGATAAGCTTAATGCAAAGTATTATAAAGACAGAAAATATTTTCGTCCAAATGGTTTATTAAAGACTATGGATGCAGGTCCAAATAAGAATATCTTGTTAGGATATGATCAAGAAGATGCGCAAGAATTTTTCCAACAATTATTATCTCAGTTAGAAAAAGATATTAAAAAGACAAAACAAGGAGTGAGTAGTGATGAGGAAAATAACACTAATAATAATAAATCCACTAATTCTGAGAAGAAATTAGTAAAGAAAAGAGATTTGCCAGTTGATGCTCTTTTGAACCAAGATCATTTAGACAAAGTTGGAACAGTTTATATTCCTACAGAGCAAATTGATCCTAATATTATGTTGGATGAGGAGCTAAATAATGAAGATAATCATTATTATACACCCTTTCAGCTTTTAACACCTTTAGATGGAGTTACAGTAGAAAGAATTGGGTGTCTAACATGCGGTGAGAATGGTGGAATTAGATATTCAGTATTTTCAGGATTGAGTCTTAATTTGCCAAATGAGAATATCGGTTCTACCTTGAAATTGTCAGAATTATTAAATAAATGGTCGGAACCAGAAATTATTGAAGGTGTTGAATGTAATCGTTGCGCGTTGAAGGCTGTCAGATCCCATCTTTTGGAACAATATGAGCAAATGACTTCATCCAGTAAGAAGGTTCCAGCTAAGTTAGTGAATGCTGTGAAAGAGAGAGTTGAGCTAATAACTAATACATTGAAGAAGCCAGTGATTGATGATATTGATTATAAAAAATTGCATACAGAAAATATGGTGAGAAAATGCTCTAAATCTAAACAAATTCTAATATCACGGCCGCCACCATTATTATCAATTCATATCAATAGGTCTGTATTTGACACAAGGACATATATGATGAGAAAAAATAATTCCAGGGTGTTATTTAAGTCAAGAATTAATTTGAGTCAGTGGTGTTGTTCTCCAGAGGAGATTAATCTAGATGCTCGTTTACCTATGTCTAAAAAAGTTGATGTCGCTAAAGAATCTAGCGAAGATGAAAATATTGGAGGTGAATATTATGCTAAAGTGCATCAAAGGTTTCAACAAGAATTTGAAGATAGTGAAGAAGAAGACAATGAAAGTATTGGATATTCAATATCTAAACATAGAAATGTTGGTAATTATGACCCATTAGCTGGCCAATATCAATCAGATTCAAGTGAATTTGACTCTGATTTTGAAAGTAGTGAAAAAAACGACGAAGGAATTGAATTTTTAGAAGAAACAGATTCTTTAGGAAATACAATTAGGAGAAGGGTTGTTAAGGCAGGGAATAATATACAAGATCAGAAATTTGCTTCTTCAGATGACATTCAGAATTTCACTTCTGAGGACGCATTGAAATCAGAGTCTAATGGGGATTTTTATGATGAAAGTGATGTTTCCAGTAATAGTGAAGAAAGGGATGATGAACCAATTGACGAGGAATTTCAACCTACAAAGCGTTCTTCCTTGGATATCTTGCCCAAAGTTTCCAGTCTTCCTGCTTCCCCACTAACATATTCTTTACGTTCCGTTATTATTCATTATGGTACTCATAATTATGGTCATTATATTGCATTTAGAAAGTATAGAGGTGTTTGGTGGAGAATATCTGACGAAACTGTGTATGTAGTTGAAGAAGCTGAAGTTTTATCAACACCTGGTGTATTCATGCTATTCTATGAATATGACTATGATGAATCTACTGGCAAATTAAAGGATGATGACATTGCACAATTTGAAGATCCCGAGCAGGAAGTTACTGTAGTTGAAAAAGATGTTGATTGTAGTAATATAGGTGATCATACTGATTAAGACGGCGTAAATACTATCACTAAGTCCTAACAAATGAAAGAAACAAATTATGAAAATCCAACATAATCCGAATACTAAGAAATAAGGCTAATCATTCAGCCTATGTATAACTGGATAAGTTTTTATAACTTTGAATCAAAAAGAGGACGTCAGGCTTCCATAGAACAACTTTAGTATAAAAAATAGTCTATAAACATTATAAAACATAAATTATATATACAAACTTTCTATAGAAGAAGCAATCTAAAGATATTATTAATTTAATCAAATACAATTCAAATATCTATCATCAAATTTAGTTAAAGGCTTTATTTTCTTGGTTATTAGAAAATATATGTTAAATCAAAAGATACTTTATCCAAAATAGAATTTTTTTCATAAGTTATAAATATTATGTATCTTTTTTATGAAGATATTAAAGTGCGACTTCATTTTATAGCTTGTTTTATAACTTTGATTTTATTAAACAAAACTTTCTGCAGCTTCATATTCTCTTCCTTTAAATTTGCTATATCTTTTTGTTAGTTCTCTTTTTTCCTCTTCTGCATCCTCATTGATTAATTCGTCTACATCAAAATCGAAAGTATTTGGGTCTTCATTCTTGGCATAGTTTCCGATAACACGTTTTTTCAATCCAGTTTTCGAATCAATTTCAAATTTACCCGTTTTTTTTGATGTACTAATGGTAGATGATGAAACCCCAGTGGAGATTTCGTCTGCATTAGACGATTCTTCTTCTTTTTTTAATTTAAATTTTAATACATCACTTTTACTTCCATTCTGTTTTGCGTTTTTGACATTCCTAGAATTATCTAATTTAAAAGTACCTATCCCTGATAAGATGGGTAATACAACAATAAAAAGGATTACCACAAATAGTAACACAAAATAAGCATAGAAATCCATTATCTTAATAAAAGCTTTACTAGTATGACTAAAAAATATAATGAAGACAAATCACAAACTATGTTTTTCTTGGTTAGCTGCCATATAAGGATTTATAAATATATATATATGCTATGTTATACTCGGCAGAGGCAACTTTTTGTATAATTGTTAGTTATTATAAACCAATATAGAAATAAGAAGATAATCATAAAAGGCCTATGTGTAGTGCTATATAGACAACAACCGGAAAAGCAAAAACAAAAACAGAAATCAAAAAAAAATGAAAAAGAAAAGAAAATATTTGAAGAATAGGGTTGAGAAATTTAATCCTCCCAGCGGCGGTGTCCCTTTAAAATTTTTCATATAGAAATCTTTGTTAAAAAAAAAATAGTTGTCGGAGAGAACTTTGTTTTATAACCCTATTATAAAATACTAATTATGTGTTTAATTTTCATTTTAACTGGACATTAACGATGTTAGTTTGATCAAAAAACAAGGTATTCTAAATGATAGTGAATTACACAATGATAGACAGCAATACAAATGATTGCCAACTATCATTTTGTAATTATATACAAATTTTTGCTAGCATCTTGATAAAAATGTGAAAATAAACGTGATATTTACATTTAACTATTGTTAAAAAGTTTTTTTGTTGTATCCACTCACTAAAATATTCACCGTCAGTTGATTCTAAGAAAATTATATTATGTTTCTAGGTGTAAGCTGATATTCTCAATGTTTTTTCGTAGATATATAGCAATATAGAAAATGAATTCATAATATGGATGAGTTGTCATTAAGTTATCTTAATATATTTTCTTCAATCAAAATATTACATATAAAATTTAAGTAAATGAGTGGTATCTATGGGGTATTTTCAAATTTTTAGTTGAAAAAACTATGGGTATTGGAAAAATATAGAATATCATTTCATGCCTAATTTTTTTTACATTGGTATTATATCTGCATGTTTTTCCTAATAATGAGTTATCATATTTGTTTTTACTGAAATCTTCATAATATCTATGATTACTTTTATTAGCTACGCTGAAATGTGAATTTTTTTTTTGATAAATCTTTTACATTAATTAGTTCTAAAGAACTACTACCTTTATCTTTGAAATTTTTAATTCTTTTAGAACCATTTTGTAAATTTACTACTAGGTGTGAGTAATTTGAAAATAGTTTGTAATTAATTGAAATAATATTTGCGTAATTATTAGCAGTTATAAATCTATATCAAAATTCAAATTATGTATTGTTTACTTAACAATAAATTTGAACAAAACAAATTGGTAAATTTTTGCAATCCATAGAAGAGAAATGTTAGATATGAACATATATAAAATTAATAGTTTTTTCACATCATGTTTCTATTCTTTGTAGAATTTTTTATATATTATTGTTGGAATAAAATGTTCTATAATGAAATAAATAGAACAATAAGATTTTAGCAGACACTAAACGATAAATTGTTGAGTAATAATCGTTGAGAGGTCACCAAAGGTTGTTGAGTTTGTTTATTAAATATCTTACTGTTCGTAGAGGAAAATGGCTTAATGTTAACATATATAAAGCCAAGGATTTCATCATACATTATTTTTATCTTATTTATAATCTTTGTGTATTATTACTTCTATGTTATATATAGAGAAAGAAAATGAAGAACTTTATTATAATTTTGTATACTAAATCTGTTTAATATAATATTGAGAATATTATGAAAATAACAGTAATAAAACTTTTATCTTCCAACAATGTTGTATAAATTATGTATAAAAGAGAAGTTATGAAAGATGGTTTTATCTTCAGAAATTGTTGTCTTTTTATATGTTTTCTAGAACTCAATCAGCTATTCAGATTGATATATTAATGGATTAGTAATCCAAAAACCCTAATTTATTCATTATAATAATTTAAGTGCACTAATAACAAACAGCATAATTATTATGATCATTGATAGTATGTGGGTGACTTATTAAAATAATAGATAATTCTAAATTTACTCAGAATCTGATGTAATCTTGATGTTAATAATATACTTTATGACTAGCAAAAGTTGTTGTATAATAGAGGAATTATCACCAACAAGATTACATAAGATTCTGAATGAATCTAGAACTATTTATTGTTTTAATAAGCCATACACGTGCTACAACATTAGACGCTGCATAATAAAAAAATTAATTCCAGTAAGATTACATAAGATTCTGACGAATTTAGAATTCACCTATTGTTTTAATAAGTCACACATGTATTACTAATGACCATAATAATTGTACCGTTTATCGGTAGTGCACCCAATTACCATAACTAGTGAATTGAGGTGCAGTTACTAATTCACTAGTGTACCTGAATTAGTGTAATAAATTTTAGGGTTTGGATCACTAAATTTATTAATGCACAAATTTGAATAATTGATCGAGCTCCAGAAAACATATAAAAGGATAACGTTTTCTGAAGATAAAAGATCATCTTCCATAACCTTTTCTTGTAAATAATTTATATATTATATATAAACATAAATGGAACAACAAGCAAGTAACAAGTCAAGTAACTTCGAATAAATATATTAGCTCGATATAAGCCGCTCAATATATAAAACCGTTTTAGTAATTATATTGTCGACTATGGTTGATTACTGTCTCGATTATTTAAATAACTGTTAATATTATTTGCGCCTCCCCAAAATATACAAAAGAATCTGAGCATCTTATATTACAACAAGAGCTGTTGTAGTATGGTGTGGTGAAGTTCTTTGTGTATTCCAGGGAAGCGCAAATAATATTAATAGTAATTCAAATAATCGAGACAGTAATCAACTATAGTCGATAGTATAATTACTAAAACGGTCTTATATATTAAGCGGCTTATATCGAGCTAATGTACTTATTCGAAGTTACTTGACTTGTTACTTGCTTGTTCTATTTTGTTTATACATAATATATAAATTATTTACAAGAAACGATTATGGAAGATGATCTTTTATCTCCTGAAAACGTTGTCCTTTTATATGTTTTCTGGAGCTCGATCGATTATTCAAATTTGTGCATTAATAAGTTTAGTGATCCAAACCCTAAAATTTATTATATTAATTTAGGTGCACTACTGGATTAGAACTGCATCCCAATTCTCTAATCATGGTGATTAGTAATACACGTGGGACTTAATAAAACAATAGGTAAATTCTAGATTTGCCAAGATCTTATGTAATCCAATCTTTTTATTATGCAGCATCTAATGTTGTAGCACATGTATGGCTTATTAATACACTAATTGGTTCTAGATTCATTCAGGATCTTATGTAATCTTGATGGTTATAACTATTCTATTCCACAACAAGAGCCGGAGATGAACTGGTTCCTTGGCCCAGTTGGTTAAGGCACCGTGCTAATAACGCGGGGATCAGCGGTTCGATCCCGCTAGGAACCATTCTTTTTGTTATTGTTCAGTATTAATATCATTCTGTACGAAATATTCTTCTAATATGAAATGAATAATCATCTGTAATATAAAAAGAAATAGATTGGTTCCTTTAACTACAGACAATGTATGGACTATAGTCAATACGAAGAGTAATGTAGTGTACATGACTAGATATGAAACACATAGATAGAAGAAACCAGCATATTATCAATTAAAAAGTTTGCTCTTACATATTAAAAGACACAACATAAAGGGACTGACTATACTTTAAAATAATACATTGACTTATATAAATATTCACGAATATTTGTTACTGACTGCAAAATATACAACTATAAAATTTAAAAAGTATAACTTATTTAAACATAGAAATATTGGTTCATAAGAGTTTGCCAATGTGCTCTTTCAAGAAACTGCTAGAAACCTAACACTTCATGAACAATATCTATAAAAAAATTGTCGATTTGCAGATATTTTTTTTGTAACCCTATGTTGGGAATAATTCTACTGGGGAAAATTTCTTTTTGTTGTTTTTTCTATTTGTTTTTCTTTTCCATTTTTTGAGGTCACTTTAATTTATTATCTCGTGGAAAATGACAAATGTGTACAAACAATTTTTTTTTTCGTTTTTTCGAGTCTTCTCTCTTCCGAGGATCACTAAAATTCTTTCTTTTCCTCTACCTCTTTCTTGTCTCTCGTTTCTTGTTTTTTGGTTTATTTATTTGAAAAATTTAAAAGAAGAGAGTACTTTTATGAACTACCCATAACATACTTTAAAGCATGTTACAAACGGTATTTCTCATTGATTTGTCTATTATTGTTACTTATAATCATAAGAAAATTTTCTTTTTACTCTATCTTCGTCACTTCAACTTGACATTGACCACTAATTTAGTATTGTTATTTGGAATAAGAGGATCTATTTTTCGGTGACTATCTAGATAGTTACATTACACAACAACAATAGAAAAGAAACAGTAAAAAGATTAGCATACATACTATTTAGCTAATTTGCTCCTCCTTTAGTTATACATATATACATATATTTGTTTCTCTTCATTTCTATTTTTTTTTTCTCATTTTCTTTTCAAATTTGTCAAGACTTTGACTAACTTTTTACCTTTATACATTCCATTCAATTTATTGTGAGACTTATTCTCATATACCAAGAAACAAAAAGAATAGAGGTCGAGAAGAAGGAAAATACTTCAATATACAAGAAGCACTCGAATTTTAGTTAGGTATTCAATAGAAAAATAAATTAAAATTCGAATATACTAGCTTCCTTCCCACCCAATTTTATTTTAGATCTTGTTTTTACGAATCTCATCTAGTCTATTAACTAATTATTCTACTTTATTTGATATAATGTGTCAAGAACAAATTACCTCTCAAGAAGCTAACCCACCAGCTAATGAAGTTGAAGTTTCTCAACAAAATGAACCAGTTGTAGACACCCAAATTGAACCTACCACTTCCAAATCCTCTAACCAGGATGAAAAACAAAAAAATGAGGAACAAAACGAAGAAAGCTCTGAACCAGAAAGCAAAGAAGGTTCTGAAAAGAGTGATACCAATATTGTCCCTGCTAATGCTACACAAGGTGGCAGGGAAACCTCTGATAAAATTTTGTATGTCGGTAACTTAGACAAGTCAATTGCTGAAGATGTCTTAAAACAATACTTCCAAGTAGCTGGCCAAGTTGTTGATGTTAAAATTATGGTAGATAAGAAAAATAATCATGTAAACTATGCATTTGTTGAATATTTAAAAGCTCATGATGCATCTGTTGCTTTGCAGACATTAAATGGTATTCAAATCGAAAACAACAAGATTAAAATTAACAAAGCTTTCCAATCTCAACAATCGACTTCCGATGAAAACACCTTTAACTTATTTGTTGGTGACTTAAACGTTGATATCAATGACGAAGCTTTGAGTAATGCCTTTAAAGATTTCCCATCTTATATTCAAGCACATGTCATGTGGGATATGCAAACAGGTAGATCAAGAGGTTACGGATTTGTATCCTTCTCTGATCAAGAACAAGCTCAAGTTGCCATGGATCAGATGCAAGGAAAAGAATTGAACGGTAGACCAATTAGAATTAACTGGGCCACAAAGCGTGAACCACAACAACATAACAATCATAATCATAATAACCATAATCACATGAACCGTCGTGGTGGTTTCCGTAACAATAATCATAACAGAAGAGGCGGTATGATTTCATTTGCCTCATTGCAGCAGCAAAATGGCATGCTACCAATGAATGGTCCAATGGATGGTATGGCTCCACAACAAAATCAACCACAACCTCCACTTCCTCCTCCACAACAACAGCAAGGTCCAATGATCCCACCACCTGTTAATCCACAAGCCATTGACGATATGATCAGAAGGGCCCCACCAAGAGTCACCACCGCTTATATTGGTAATATTCCACATTTTGCTACTGAAGCTGATTTAATCCCATTATTACAAAACTTTGGTTTCATCCTAGATTTCACACATTACCCAGAAAAAGGTTGTTGTTTTATCAAGTACGATACTCATGAACAAGCTGCTGTATGTATTGTTGCTTTAGCTAACTTCAACTTTCAAGGGAGAAACTTAAGAACTGGATGGGGTAAAGAGAGGACTACATTCATTCCACAAGGCCAACCCGGTGGTCCAATGCCTGTTATGATGGGCGATGCTGTACCACAACCAGAACAAGTTCCAGTTTCTGTCGAACAATCTCAACAAAATGGTCAAGAATTACAAGCTCAGCAACAATAATAAGAATAGGAATTAATAAATGAACGTTTTTTTTTTTTTCCACAAAAAAAAAAGAAGGACCAATATTAAATACCTGTATTGTTAATCCAAATTTTTTTTATTATTGCCATTTTGGCAGAGTTTAATCTTTTTTTTATATATGTAACAACATACTAAAACAAGTTTTTTTTTTCTCCTTATCTTAAATATATATTACAAATAATGTTTATATTTAATGATCTCTTTCGTATGATTATAAACTTTATTTTTCTATTTTCTTTCTTTTTTTATAGTTAAATTATATATCTCTATCTACATAAGCAAGTCGAGTTCTTGAAAATTTGTATGTAACTACACTGTATGGTTTTGATAAATGAGATTAATTTCCATCTTGTGATCAGTTGAAAACAATAGTTACATCTAAACTTCTGGCACTACGCTGTGTTATATCTTTAGAAGCGACGACTTTTTGTGTAGTATAATTAGGATTCGTCAAATTTGCCTTCTTCTGCTGCTCTTTCCCTTTGAGGAAATAAATATCCAAAACTGGTGTCTAAGATGTGCGATGCAATTTTGACAGGCATAATTCATTATGTATAGCCCTTTATAAGGAGAGGTGGAGAGATAAAAAACGGGGGTTGGTAATAAACGCACAAGCATATATACATATATATGTATATTTTTTTATAGAAAATTATATTAAATGCCATAATTAGCTCTTCGTTTTCTATTTTATACTTCAAGTTATGTAACAAATAATTGCAATTTTATACCCTAATAATTCTCAAGAATAAATATCCAAGAAAGCTTATACCAAGATAAATCTTACAATACATTAACATAACAATAAGAAAATAATCATGAAACATACTGCAAGTGGAACAAAAGAACCAGTCCAAATCGAAGAATTCAAAGCAGCCATTAGGGATATGTCAAATGATGAGTTGAATAATATTAGAATAGAAATTGAAAATAGCTTAAAACACCTACGCAGATCAAATGCTAGATTGCAAGCTTATATAAATAAAATTGAAGGTAGGGAATACCATTATGAGGATAATGAGTTATTAGATGATTTAAGTGCTGATGAATTGGATAGTATTGACTATAAAGATTTACAGCTATATTCCGAGTCCCTAAATGAAAATAATATCATTTTAAAAAATTATGAGGAAAGAATTGATGCATTAAACCAAGAGAATATTTTCAGGACATCTGGTTTACCCAAAAAGAATAACATATCAAACACTAGGGACAAAAAACAAGACACTGATTCTGAGATTTTAAATACATCAGAAAAACCTAATTCCATTTATTTATGACATGGTTAATGAATACTCTGAATAATATTATTACTTTTATTATTAGTATTCTTACATTCGCTTAACTTCCACCTACATTACATTATTCTTAATTCAATGTTTCAATTAATAACTTAATATCCACCCGAATTTATATATAATATTCCGATATGATGCATAAAAAAGGCATAAGGAAATATATATAACAGAATCTATTTTGTTTTATTTTGTTTGTTCAGTGATAATATATAATATCATTTTTTTATTAATTTTTTTCTTGATCTCTAATATACATAAAGAAAGAGTGTTCAACTACCTATGTTTACTTCTATTGGTGTCTTTATAAATGTTGAATAGTATATGAATGGACAATCACAGCAGTGGCTGTTTGAATATTCATGGATCTAATGACACCATGCTGCTGAATTTCAAGACATAGGTCCAGTTCCTTCAAAAACGGACCTGGGATACCATAAGCTTCTGTTCCTAATAAAATTAAACTCTTACTTGGAAACCTGTATTTACCATCTAATCGAATAGATTTATCTGTTTGTTCTAAACCAATTAACGTGTAACCTTCCGCCTTCTTTTCTTGCATATATGTAGAAATAGAATCTAGAGGTACCTCCTCCATAGGCATCCACTTTTCCGAAGAAAGTGATACATCTTTAAATTGTGGACTATCTTTTACTTTCAAATCTTGCACTGTAACTGTGTTTGCGCCAAGCACGTCGCATAGTCTACAAATGCCACCCAAGTTAAATGGTTTGTCGACTAGTGAAGCAACAACAATTAATTCTGATCTTTTAATATTCTCATTACCCAAATTGTCATTCATGTTATTTGAGTACCTCCTTGATGTAGTTAATAAATTACTATCCTCTACTTTACCAATTGGAAATAAATCTTCGAACTTATCAACCAGAGTGTTATACTCTTTGAATACATGAGATGGGATTCTATGTTGTCCTTGTCCTATGATTCGGGTAGAAACCTTACCAAAAATACCTGATAATGTCATATCTTCATACAATTCCCATGCTTTAGCATCACCTGTTCTTATTTTGCCAACACTATTTGGATTGCCTTTAGCATTATTAAAAAGACTCTTTAGAATATCTTTCATCGGATACGATTGGAGTTGTTCAGCAAATATTGGCCAAAACAATGTAATTAAAGAATTAGTAAAGTGTCTTACTAATGGCTTATTCGAAGTTGCATTGGAAACAATTGCAAATAAAAATTTAGTTAAAAGTCGTTTAGAAACATTTCTAATTTGTGATTTTAAAACAAGGAAAATAATTCTTTCAACACTTACTACTAAAAGAGGTTTACTGTGATCACCTAATTGGTTGAACAGTATTGTTTCGAAATCAAATTTATTTGTACCATCTTTATATAACATGCTCAAACAATATGCAATAAACCATTCTTTGTAGATTCTTGTTTCCATTGAATTCTCTGACTCTAAACTAGAAAGAACAGATTTGATGACATCTTCTATTTCAGACATCAATTGGCTTTTACAAGAGACATATAAACTCACCAAAACCAATTGCCATTTAAGTACCCGTATTCTTTCATTACATTTATCCCCGTTTGGTATATCATTTTGTTTAATTAAATAGTCGATGAAATTTAATTGAAATGATGAGCCACTAAATATTAAGCCTACAATTATAGACACCTGTGAAAAAACTTCATGAGTTCCATAAGCTCTTTTGTATAATGAAATATAACTTTTACTCATTTTGATAAATGTCTTATCATATAGATGACTAATAACAGATTCCAACTGGTAATCGTTCTCTTGTGTTGGTTCTTGAATAAATATCAAAACCAATATCGATGATAGCCAAGTATAAGAAATCGAGGTATTAAGATCATATTTATATTTCTTAAAGAACAATTCAAACTGCTTAGATAATATTGGTAAAAATCCCCTTTGTGTAGATCCTATAGCGCATAATTCTTTGATATATCTTTCAAGATTTTGTCTTTGTAGCGAGAAAGAATCAGAAACTGCAATAAAAATATTATTTGGGGTAAAAATACATTTTATAAGACAGGTTAAAAGCTTCCGCACTAATGTGTTTGCATTGTAATCATCATAATTGTTCCAAATGGTACAACCAATCTTAAAACATTTATTTTGTATCTGTAGATGTTCGGAATCAGCAGCATCACAAATAAGAGAGCATATTTTAAGTATTTCGATATCTCTATAATGTCTATTAATACTGTGACAAACATCCTTTCCCATAATCATTCCTGCTAAGATCTTCTCACAAAAACCAAAATCACAATCATTCCTAGATATATTCAAGCGAATTAATTTGAAAAAGTCTCCATAAACATCATCTTTATTGGTATTATTCATATTTTGAGTATCAATGTAATTAATCATTGCTAAGTATAATGCTTCAAATCTATCAAAATTCAAAGCCAAATCACAGTTATATCTTTCAGATAAAGAGACTAAAAATCTCAATTTATTTGGGGAAAATGATGTTAGAGTATAATTAAACAACGAATGGAAATCAATAGATTTATCAATAGTAGCCAAAGGATCATTGTAAATCACAATATCATAGGCACAACGATAAAGATGATCCACTGTCATGTCAATTAACATTTCTGGTGTCATCAGTTGTGTAATTCTTGTGGTAATAGCATTGTATAATTTGTGTAATTCAAAATTTTTATTCAATTTAGGAAATATTTTCATTAAACGTGATATAGTAGCCAATAATTCGAGATCATATTCCTTGATTTCGACATTAAAGAAGATGACACAAAGAGCATCAAACATAGGATTGGAACCTAAATAATTTTGAATTATGTTTTCCTTACCTTGATACCATTTATCAACTGATTCGACTTCCATTTCAAAGATTGGAGACCCTATTATATCCATGCTATCACAGCATAAACATTGATTGAAACAAAAAGTCATAAAATTAAGCCACTCAAATAAAGTCACAGATTCATGATCAATATAGTTCAATATTTTAAATAAAAGAGATTTTAAAGTGGTATCCCATACAAAGGTCTTACATTGAGTGTTAACAAATAATTGTTTGATTAGAATAAGATGTTTTTTATTTAGAATGGAAAGATCAGTAGTTTCGAGATATCTGTGCATACCATAAATCCCATAAATTTTGGCAGGAACAAAAGGTGTGTCAATGACAACATTAAGTATTGTTTCAATCATAATTGAACTTTGATCATCTTTAGAATGCCTTAAAATCTCATAGAATAAATTAGATACAGAATCACCGTAGGGACAAACATTGAGTTGAGTATCATCCGAACCAACAAATGCTGTTTCAAAAGAGAGGGAGTTATTTAATAAAGCTGGTAATAGAACAGATTGTGTCAATGAAAGGTTTGAAAAGAAAAAACTGTTTTTATCCTTTATTTCAAACATCAATGAACTCATGTACTGTTTTATCTCCACAGAGGAAGATTTGAGGGATGTGGAGAATAGAATTAACCCCCATGAAGTGTCGATAAATTGGTCATTGAAAAAGCCTATAATATCTGTTTTAAGGAATTTAATATTATTCAGATGTGAGTCCAGCGAAATTGTTTCGTATAATCTTATGAACCTGTTCCAAGATATTTTAATCTTAGAGTAGTTAGAGGGATGCCATTTAAGTTTAGTTTGACAAAGTTTGTCTAAATCAATCAAAGTTTGATTATCTGTAAAAACGAACCTGTTAAGAAACAATTTCAATAGAGATAATGAGATTTTACGATATTCAACGAGATGATGATTTAGAGATGCTTGCAAAAAAAGAATAAACTGATCACTTAAAAAGAATTCCATTAATTGGGTTGGTATATTTGGATGGTTCAAGGATCTTAATAGGAATGCCAAAAAGATTCTTAGTTTCCAATTACAATTTTTTTGATTCAAACAAACGTTGATTAAATAAGAACAGGTCAAACCATCTAAATCTCGATCTAGATCTAGATCAGATGAATAAATTTCTTGGATAATAGTATCCTGTCTCCATCTCATTAGTTTTGAACATTGTATGGCGATTGATTCTATATTGCAAGTTAAAAAAATTAATAAACATCTATCGATCAAAGTTATTAATTTATCATTAGAGGTAAAGATAGTAGTGTGATAAGGAGAATCTGTATTTTGAATACAAATTATTTCCAACAATTTTAATAAAATGATGATTGATTTCTCATCTAATGGGTTTTTGGTATCGGTAATCTCATTATAATTATTATTATTGGAAAGTGAATCTAATATATTTATGATAGAATTGTCATTATTGTTTTGAAATAAGCAATCTTTTTGATCATTAATATAGCGAATCAATAGAGAGAGAATATAGTAATTCAGTTTGTCTGACAAATCGGGTATAATATAGACAAATTTCAATAGTGAAATGAAATCATTATAGTCATTTAAAAAGATATCTTGAATTATTTCGATTGGCTCAACTTTATCTATTGAAATCAAAAAATAGTTAATCTTATTTATGATTTTTTGGAAAAGATGATTGACCAAGTTATTATTATTATTATTATTATTATTATTATTATTATTATTATTTTTAATGTTAATGATATTTGGTCCGGTAATATTTATTATTTCAAAAGCATGATCAAGATCATTATCATGAACTATTAATTGTTCAATTATTTTGTATTGTTTTTCCAAAGAAAGATGATTCAATAAAGCTGAACTTATGGACATTTCAAAATATATATATATATATATATATATTTAAATTCTTTGGATGGTTAAAAAAAAAAAAAAGAAAAAAAAGAGAAGGAGAAGAAGAACAAGTCAACAAGAAAATACAGAATTACAGTCAATTAGTATTAATAGAACTTTTCGGGAAGGAATAGATATAAAGAGTGATAATATTTTGTAATTATTACTGTTATTATTATTGTTATTATTATTATTTTATATTTTATCTCATCGTTTTTAGATAATCTCGAATATTTTTTCTTCCTTTTATTAAACAAAAGGAAGAAAAAGAAAGAAAGAAAGAAACGTTTTTTTTTCACCTTTGCAAATGTGATTGTGAATACACCCAGACACCTAGACATCCGAAAACAAGCAAGAATAGAATTAGGGGACAGCCTACAACAATTTCTTTTTTTTTTTTTTTCAATTTCTTTAATTTCTTCTATTTTGTTTTCTTTGGAGAGAACAAAAGAAAAAGAAAAAGAAAAAGAAGAGAGGGCAAACACAGATCACCACAAACGAACACCAAATTGAATTGAATTGAGGTGAAGTGAAATAAAATAAATAAAAGAGAGATCCACACTTATTTTAACAGCTTAATATTCTTTTATCATAAACCAACTAAAATGGCAATTGCTATTATATAATAAAAAAAAAACAGAAAAAAATTAAAAAAAATAAAAAACGAAAAACAAAAGACTAAAATTCTATAAGAATAGAAAAGGGCTTTATAAATATTATCCATATCTGTATATATCTATCTATCTATCTATCTATCTATATCCTTTCTAGAATTCTAATACAACCATCGTTTTCCTCATATGAATGATATTAAATAATATTCTTATTAAGTATACATAAAATAGTGAATTGCTATATATAATAATACTAATACTAATATTATGGGATCAAATTCAACTAAAGACACTGATATACAAAAACAATGTTATGATTCTGATATAATATCAGATATATCTAAGCTTTTATCTAATAATTCAAATCATTCTTATTCTTCTATTGTTCATGATACCAACAGTAAAAATAGTAATTCCTCATTGGAATCAACTACTTCTTTTCAAACAATCCCTGATACTCAATCACAGACTAACCTAATAAATACTCATAATAATATTCATAATAATAATGATAATAATAATAATACCGCTTCTCCTTCTCCTTTTCCTTCTTCTTCTTCTTCTTCTTCTTCTTCTTCTTCTTCTTCTCCCTCTCCTAGTAGTAATATTACCACTACAACTACAACTACAAATTTAAATACTGTTGATTCTAATCTTGATGAAGATACAAATGTTCAAAGAATGATCCATACAAAAATCTTACAGAAGGATAATCCATTTCTTAATAATTCTAACTCAAATCTTTTAATAAAAACAAAAAACCAAAACCAAAATCAAACTCAAAATAACAATCTTTCACAAATTTTTACAATGGCTACTGAAAAAATTTATAAGATCAAAAATCCTAATGGTGAATATTTAAAAAAAGATACACAAGAAAATACTACCATGACTAATACTGATACTGCTATCAATGATTTTGATATCACCAAAAATGATCACAAAATACTGACTTTCCAAAAAAAATCTCATAATAATATAAATTCAAATGGTTTAAAACATACCAATATCACTAACAATAAACCCAAGATTATCATTTCTGAAACTATTAATGTATCAGAGGGACAAGGCAGAAACTATATCGCTTATAACATAATATACAAGTCTAATTCTGTTAGAAGACGGTATAGTGACTTTGACAGTCTAAGAAACCTTCTAATAAGATTATTTCCAACAACTTTTATCCCCCCAATCCCTGCAAAACAAAACTTGAAAGTCTTTAGTAAAGCCTTAACTAACTCAAGTGCAAACTATCTTCTTCCAACAGATATAGGACGTTCCTTGGAGTTATCACTTTCAAAATTAAATGGTCCTTCAAATTCTCCAGACGATAAATTTATACGACGCAGAGTCAAAATATTGACAAGTTTTTTGAATCTTCTATCTGATAACGATGAAATCATGAATACATCAATTCTAGTCGAGTTTTTGAATCCTAATGCCCCCTGTTGGAACGATTTTATTACAAATTCACCAACTTTTTCCACTTTACCCAAAAATATCCTACAATGTAATCCATTGGATCCAACTAATACAACAAGAATCCATGCTTCTTTACCTATTCCATCTTCTTCATCCATACAACATTTAAAAGTCAACAACAACAACAATGGTAATGCTGATACATCGTCTAATTCAAATAATGATCTACAAAATAATTCAAACGCTACAATATTAAAATCCGATCAATCCGAAAATATTATTGAATCCTTTGGTGTTATAGAAAATAATTACAAGCTATATGAAACTATCTGTAATAGTGCATATAAATATAATAAAAAAATTATGAAAAATTTTGGAGATATGACAATTGATTATAAGGATCTTTGTCAAGAGTTTTTGAATTTTTCAAATAGGGAATCCCAACAGCTTGATTTGGCTGAGATATTTTTATATTTCAGTAGTGCTTTTGACAAGTCTCACAATATAACTAATAAGTTAGTTACAAAATTCGATAATACAATAATTGATAAATTAAATGAAATCACCTATATGGCCTCCTCTGTAAAAGAATTGATTAAATTCCAACGACTAAAATATGCTCAAAGGGAGATGATCAAAAAAACTTTACAAAATAAACAAAATCAACTAAATAAATTGCAAATAGGCAAAGACGAATTCAAATCTATTGATAAAATCATTGATCAAGAGATGGGGAAAAGTCATCAAATATCCTTCGAAAGACCTCAACGTTTACCAGATGATAAAGATACCAGTTACACTGGAAGGTTATTCAAAGGATTTAATAAATTGGCTAATATGGTCAGGGAATCTGTAATAAATCAAGATATTGATCCTGATCTTCTAATGGATTCTTTAAATAAAGAAATTGAAGAACTAAAAGAAATATGTTTCGTAATTAATAATGATCTTATATTCATTTCTAAAGAGATTAAAGAAAAACAGTTATCAATATTTTCTCAAATACGTCAAGATCAATGGTCTTTAATAATGAAAATATGTGCTAAAGCTTTTAAGGAGTATGCAGAAAGAAATCTAAAAGTTTGGAAAGAACTTAAATCAAATTATGAAATCGAAGAGAAATCTCCAAAAATGGCCTCTGAAAATAGGTAACAATACTATTATTTAAATAAGATAATATATAACCCATCCTATACATTTCCCTGTTTAAATGAAATAATAAAAAACAACAACAAAAAAAAAAGAATTTCCATTTAAATCCAGTTTTTCCTTTCCTTTTTCTTTTTTTTTAAATTGATGATAACTAAATTAACGTTGAATTGTTCATTCCACTAATATTCTTAATAATTTTTCTGTATGGCCAATTTAAATTGTTTATTACACTAATTAAATTGGTGTAATAAGGACCTTTTAAATTGTTAGCATCCCCGGTTTCAATAATATGGATTATTTGTTTTGCTAATTTTGTTGGACAAATATCTGGCGCCAATATATGCGATGATGTGTTAACATCTTTGAATAACGAAGTATTTATTCTTCCAGTACAAACAAGCAAAGTGGTTAATTTTATATTATTTTGTTTATTGACCTCTTTTATATAGTTGGTAACACATTTGTGAAAAGCAATTTGGCCACCTTTAGAAGCACAATAAGTGGATAATCTTGCAGGAGAAATACATCCTAAAATGGAGGCAACATTTATTATCATTCCTTGGCTTTGAACTAAAAAATCGTTTAAAAAGGTTGAAGTAATTAGATATGTTCCAAAAAGATTAACTTTCATAATTTTATCTATATCTTCATTTTCCATATCTTTTAAACTTGATAACTTTTGAATACCTGCATTATTTATTAAAATCATAACAGGACCGTGCCTATGTTTAATTATAATGTGTAATTTTTGTATTTGGAACAAGTTGGATATGTCACAACTATAAAAAAAGATATTTTTATGTGATAAAATATCGTTGGCTGGTTTAATTATATCAATAATTATCACAGTACAACCTTTCCTCTGTAGAATCTTAACAAGTTCTAGCCCCAAACCTTGTGACCCTCCAGTAATAAGCACGATTAATTTCTTATTATTCAGTATTATTCCCTTTTGTTCCCCAAAATGGCATGTCATACTCTCAAAATATTGCATTTTTCTCTTTTGTTTTTTAAATGGTGTTTAATTGATTGTAAGAACTTGAATTTATTTCTATTAAAAACCAATTTTATTGAAATGAAATAAATAGGAAACACTAATTTTTATTTATGCGGTCACCTTACTTTCCTATATTAAAATGATGAAACTAAACTGGCTCATAGTAATATTTAACATATGGAATATTATAACTGTGTTATCAAAATACTTGTCTGTTCTTCTTTATAGTGTCACAAAATGAGTGGATTAATCAACTTGGGAAATTTAGGTCCGTTTCCTTTCTCTTTTTCCTGTTTTGGATGTCTTTGTATCTTTTCATCATTTTTCAAATATTACCAATTTTGATTTGAGACAAAAAAAAACTTTAATAACATACAGTTCATACTTAACAGATATTGCCATTACTTCCAGTAGTCTTTTGTTGATATTTTGATGCTACAAGAAACCCCAACGATACTTAATACAAACTTGTATATTCTTATTTAAATAATATAGTAGAGACAAAAAATTGTATTTTTTTTTTTACAAAAGATACAAGACAGATAATTACATAATGAATGAGGCCCCAGAATTTATTAGAGTAAAAAGAAGAAGAAATGAAGATTCCGTTCAGGCATTAGGTATGTATTATTCCCATTATTATAGTATTTTTTTGGAAGGAAATTAATTTATTTTGTTCTTCTTCCCTAAACTTTTGTTTAGTCTCTTTGAATGTTACAAAATACTAACCACAAATCTGTTATAAAACACTACTGTTTTAAATCAGAAATAATGTATATTTTTTATAGTCCTTGATGAGGGGCAAAGAAGAAAAAAGGCAAGATATGTATTCAAATTAACTAGGACTGTTAATCAAGATTCATACGTCGAGAAGGAAAGTACAACAACACCTTTGTTGAAACTATCTGAAGAGGTAGATAATAAACATTTTGTATTAGAACGACATAACCGAAATGAAAATTCTAAAAGCGCAGATGACATAAATACTAAAGATATAGACTCGAATGGAAATGTTGATAAATCACTACCGGACGAAATTGCACAAATGGTAAATAATTATTTGAAGATACAGAGAGATTCTGGAGAAAAATTTACTAGACCGAAAAAACCAAGTAGAAAACATTTCTCATCAGAAGTGGCTGTACTACCTAGCTTAGACTATGTCTACGATATTTATCACTTAGAAACAATCCCTGAAGATGAATTCGAGAAATATCCTACCAATAATATTGGGTTTATTAAAATCGTAAATAAAGATTTAAATTTAATACCTGATAGTGATGGAGATTCAGACTTCCAGTTATCGGATGATGAGGATTCTAATGATGAAAATTATTATCAAAATGACTATCCAGAAGATGAGGATGATGATCGTTCCATTTTATTTGGATCTGATAATGATGATGAAGAATCAGTCGAAAATTTACAATGGACTAAATTACCACAAGAACCACATACTTCAGATAAACTACGTAGTGAAAGTTTTGCTCCATATTCAGAATTATTTGGAAAACTTGAAAAAAGTGACAACATTTTAAACTCTTTGAAAAATGCTAATATCATTGATCTAGATACAAGCACATATGAAGACAATGATGAAGGAATAAATAATATAGATGATTATCAAGATCCCTGGGAAGATAATGATGAAGATGAACAATACGAAAGAAATGAATTTTTCCCAGCAGATAGAGATGATCCTTTGGCGCAATACAGGGATAAAATATTCGGCAGATTACAAAAAATGATCAATGAGAAAACAGAATAAGCTATAATTAACATTTTAATGATATTGTTCTTTTTGAATTTGTCTTTTTTTTTGTTGACCAATTATAACACCCATTTTATTTTCATGTTAACATAGCATAACTATAATAAATACCATAATTAATTCTTAATTACGAGGTTCTTTACTTTTTCCTTTTTCTGTTTTACTATAATAATAAAGTGCCTTCAAAATAATCATTTAACGCATTAGCATAACCCGATAGCAAATCATAGATGTATTAGGTAGATATTTTATTACAACCAGATATATATATATATATTCTAAAACTACAGTGTTTGTCACCTATTCTTTTTCCAATAAAGTGGCGGTATGAGCAATTAATTGAAGATATTCTTTTAATTTACCACTTGATTGAAATAATAAATACAAGGAATCTGTTTCATTTGCAACTAATGAGGTAAATTCTAATGCATTCTTAATAAATGTTGGTATTTTCAACAATCTTGCAGCTTCTACTAATCCCTTATGAAGTTCAATTAAAAAATATGGTATATAAAGTGCACGAATTTCACATAGAACCATATAATCAGGTATTGATGCATTTGATGTAAGTTCAATTAAAAATGTTTTAATAAGTTCTAGTGTATTATTAGTATATTCTTGAAATTTCCCAATTAAGGTGGGAATATTTGATTCAGAATTTAATTGCTTGATGGCCTTTTGCCATTCTTCATACATCTCATAACTTTTCACTAAACTTTGGTATTCTAAGATCTCTTTGATTTGGATGTCATCTGCAACAATATCATCATTTGCCAAATTTTCCAGTTTATAAGAATTTATCACAACTTCAATATTATTGTTGTCAAAAAAATATTGTAACGATTTTATTCTACCGTTTAACAAGAATCTTCTTCCCATAGCAACAATAGATTTAATAGCATCATTGCTTAATTTTCCATCAATTAACCATTCAACAGCATGGATTGTGTGTTTATCTATACCACTTATCTCTGAAGAGACAACAATATTTCCTTCAGGAATATACATGGATTCTGATTCAACAAAAACACGTTGAGTAGTACGTCTTAAAATGTTAGCAATAGGTAGTCGGAGATAATCCATTAGTTCTAATTGTTCTTTCCTATCAGCAGATTCTGAAATAGTGGATAAAATGAATGAATAGGTCTCTAGTGCATCATTGTCATTTAAAAACTTGATATATATTGGAATACAGGCATACAATTTGTTCAATTTTAAAATGCTACTATAAGCTGTGATTAATTTTACCTTATCGCTGTTATCAACCTTTCCTGGGGTAATTATGTCTAATATTATAGTAAGATGCGTGACGATACGCAATAGGTAAGGTTCATCTAATATTTCATTTGATGTTTCATTTCCTTTCATTATATCTAATAGCATTTTAACTGAAGAATGCACCAATGTATCCATTGTGTTTAGTATAATGGAGCCCATCAGTACTCTAATTGGATGACTACTTTCTCTAGGATATTTTGCAAAAGCGTTATTTAATATATTTGCCAAAGATGGAGAGGTTGAAGGTAAATTAGAGATTAACTCAGTTTTGTCAATCTTACCCTTTTGAAGTAAATAGTTTTCAATGTTAATTTGTAAAAGTTGATTCAAATTGACTAACAAATCAGATTCCCAAGTGGAACTTTCAACTAAATCTTCATCTGATAAAGTCCCTGAAATGTAGTAATAAATTGCTCTTTCATAAGGATCTAATTCTGCGGTTTTTGCTAATTCATATACTGTTCTTCTCCAAAGTGCATGTTTTTTAATACCCTGTTGGTTGGTAAATTCACTAGAGAATTGCACGTCTATTTTAGGATTTAAGTATTCCTGCATACCTGAAATAACCATAGCTAGAGTAATATTATCTGATAGTTTACACTCTTCATACACTTTTTCAAAATTACCAGATAGTAATAGCTCATAAATATATTTAAAAAAAGTGTGATCTGCAGATTTGTCTTCTTTATGTATTTTGGCATTACTGTCCCTCAAAGGGTAATCTAGGTCTGCACTATTTAAATCTCCATTTATAAATGTATGAGACCATTTGTGGACAGGTACTTTTTCAGGCTTATCCTGAACTTTAATGTTTTCTTGCAACCAAATAATAATAAGCCAAATTTCGTAAAGTTCTCTGTTATTTTGTAACAATTCTTTTTCAAACACTGAATTAGAATTATATTTTTTAGCTTCTTCTAATTCTAATGATATATCTGATGTTCTGAAATCTAGCAACAAATCGAAAATGTGCCAAAATTGAGCCTCGAGTTCCCAATTAGTGTATGTAGTTTGTAACTCGTCTTGAAATTTAGTATCAATTAAACTCAAAGCTGCTTCACCTGCAATCGAACGATATTCCTTAATAATAGCAAATGCATCTGGTTGTTTTGCATCATCAAAGGAATCAGCTGCATAATTTTTCAATACTTCAGCAAAATCTAAAAAGTGTTGTGCCTTTCTTGATTTTTCTAAATCACTCTCCATATTAAATCAGTGATACTTTTATTGAACTGAGTTTTTATATTTTGTAGTTAGAGAGCAGACTGAACTTTCCTGTATCTCATATGATGCCTACACATTTTTATTAAATATTAAATCTCATACTCTTTTTTTTTATATTGTAGCTTTTCTTTAGTTAATTTTCAAATATTCAATATGATCACTCTGAACGGAAACCTTTCAAATATAGTCTTCTATAAACACACAATTTAGAAATTTCTAAAGTTGAAATGATCTATAGGGAGAACACCTTTAGCTATAAGAGAAATCTATTGGTAGGAGATGCCAGTATCACGACAACTGTTTTAGAAATCTAAGGGGATAAAAAAAATATACAGATTAAATACAGGGTATCAAATCATTTCTTTTATGTATAAAGTTCATTAACTGCACTTTGTCTATTAATTATTTTATTATCCAGAGAGGTTTTATTTATATATGCAAATTATATATTCTATCAATTAATACTCTTAAAAATTTATTCTATATGTATTCCTAATGTTCCCTTTCTTTTCCATTTCCTTATTTATTTAGTTAATGCAATCAATGTCATTTAAATTTTTCTTTCTTAATGGCAAACTTATCTTGAAGTTGAAAATAGTATGTATTGATCGCTTAGACACAAAGCCATTCAGCAAATGGACACCATCCCAAACCCGAATCAGAAACTACTATGGCAGTCCAAATTCCTTGTTCCTTAATTTTTATCTTTGTTTCCCATGTACCAAACAAGGATTGTGGATCTCTCTTGTGCAGTTTATAAATTTCACCTGATGGTGATTTGATTGCCATCAGTTGCTCTTTATTTTGAGATACTGAATCATATATTACTCCATCAAATGGTGTTTGAATAATTTCAAAAGTATAATCATTATTAGGAAACAAATATCTATTCTGTGGTTCTTTGATATACATTTCCAAATTTTGTACATTTTCTGATGGCAACCTAACAACGAATTCATACTTCATATCAATTCCTCTATGCTCCAACGGAATCATCATTGTTAATGGATGAATATTAGCTCTAGTTTTTTGCTTTCCTCTAACACCTGAGTGAATGTACAATGTACCATTCTTTGCATTTGGTGGTAAAACTGCCTTCAAAATAGCAATTCTGCGCCCTGAATTTGATTTATGCATTTTTATTTGAGATAGAGATAATTCCATTTGACCAAATTCATATTGTTTGTTTTCATCGACATCAGAAACAACAACCGATGTAAATACTTCAATATCATTCGGAATCTCAATTGAACATTCAAATATTTCTGTATCTTCTAGGTATGATAAGGCGGTACTGTAGTTATAAAGTTTAATATTATTCTGAAAAAATGTGGGAAACACTAATGGCAAGCAAATAGTTGAAAGCTGATCTATGCTTGGAACAATATGTTGCTCGAACTCTCTTGGTGGTATATGAGTGTAAATGAAATTTAAAGGTTCAACAAGAAAATAACTATCATCAGCCTTTTTAGCAGGCTTATTATTAACAAATTCATGGATAGGGTTGGTAGTATTACCTAGAATAATATCGACAAACCTCCATTCTCTGTGGACAAGAACTCTAAGCCAGCAATGATTGAACTTGAATTCATAATTATTACTATTTGGCGTTTTTAGGAACCCAATAACAACTTCACATGTGATACCCAGTGCATTTGCTAATTTTTTAAATAACCATGTTAACTGATATGGAGTACAATATTGACTGTAGAGAACTTGATCCAAATTGCGTGGTTCACAAGTGAAGTCTGTAGTTGAATTATCATCAATCAACTCAAACTTTTCAGCACAAAAAATGTATATACCTCTCAGGACATCTAAGGATGTTTTGTACCTTGCTGAAAAGTTCATTCTTGCCCATGAACTTAGACTAAAATTACCTAATTTATTACATCTTTTTCTTGTCATTTCATCTATATACTCACAGTTCAATTCTGTTAACATTACATTTACCATACCAGGTTTACCCCCGGATTTGACTTCATTTGTATTTAAACCATTGTATATTGAATCTTGTGGATGCAAAACTAACTCTCTATGTTCTTCCAAAGCTCTCATGTAACGTGGATGCTTTTCGTATTTTGTCAAAGTTCTTGACCTATTAACTTGTGATTTTACCGTTACCCAGTCCTTAGCCTCATTTTTATCAGATATATTTAAATTTTGAATTGAAGGTAATTTAGGCAATTTGTTGATTGAAGTCGATATTAAGGGTGATGACCTATTACTAGAAGAGGAATTAGGAATCAATTTTCTTAATAAATCACCCATTTTACCATTGTTGGAGTTTTTTAAATCATTGTTTCCATTTTCAGACACAGACTGAGAGTCAAATATAGATCCGTTTGGGAAATATCGACTCGATTGAGATCTTTCCAAAGAATCGGTAAAGGATTGTGCATGTTTATGTCTAGCAAAACTACCTGCACTGGTAGCACTGAAATCACTCATTAATGCAAAGCTATTTTCAGAATCAGTTAACGATGAATCCAGATACTTGGAATTAGAAAATATAGCTGTAGACATATCTCCATTAGAACTATTACTAGAGTACAGTTTTGAATTTACCGAGTCTGTTCTCATTACAGAATCATGTGATGTTCTTTTATTGAGTCTATAAAGTTGATGTGAACCTACCAACTGCTTTTTTGTGTGTTTATAAAAATTTGTTCTGTTAAGTCTACTGGAGTTATCATTTGATGGTGAAATTGGTGTGGTTAGTGATGGTGAGGAAGAGGATATTTTGATCCCATTAGGTAGGGGAGGTAAGGGAGGTAATGAATTATTCTTGCCCTGTTCCCAAAATGAATAATGGTGCTTCTTCTGTGATTTGAGCTGATTCAGATCCGAATAACTATTAGGTATATTAGAGCCTTCTTTTGACATTGAATATAATTCTGGACTAGAACTATGATCAAGTTCATAGAATCTATTCGAATTCACGTTTTTTTTGTGAACTTCATGTATGGATCGGTTATTATAATAACCGTCTTGTGATAAATTGGATGACATATTAAGTTTTGAATAATTATATGATTTAGGCATTCTTGTCTTTTTGGAACTTTTCAGATTAGCGTCTCTCGATGGAATTGGAGGTAAAGACGAAGAAGTAGAAAAAGAAGAAGATAAGGAAGAAGATGAAGATTTTTCTGTTGCCCATTTCTGTTTTTCAGATACCTTAATGGAGTTTAACTTTTTTTCTTTAGATTGATCTTCAGTTAGTAATGTTTTTTCTTCTAGGATAACAACAAAATTGTTAGGGAAATAACCAGCACATTTTCTGTTTCGAAGTAATTTGCCATAGTACCAATCCCCAGTGATTCTAGTAACCTCCATAATATCACCTTCCAAAAATCCTAGGTCATCTTTAGTTTGGCCAGACCAGCCATATTTTGCTTTGACTTTAAATGGTAAAACTGCTGTACTCATGAAAAAAAGATCATTTAATTTATTTTGTTAGCTCTAAAGAATCAAAAAAAATAAAAAAGGAAAATTCTCTACTCAATTTAATTTTGTTAACAACTTTAAGAATGTTAAAAATCAAATTCAAGTCGTTCTATGATTTAAAAAGGGAATATTTTTCGAATAGTTTTATTTGATCTGATCTTATACTAAACTGCTAATATATATATGTGTATATATGAAATTTTTTCAGATGAAAACCTAAAAAGACACCATTAGATACATAAGATAATTCTAAATCGTACGATTTGAATGTAAACAAAAAGAATATGTCCTTAAGTACATCCTTCAAACAGTTACTACCAATATGATATAATACTTTGCATAAAAAAAAAAGATGGGAATTCCTCAAATATCTATTTGCTGGTTTGAAGGTTTTGATTTTTTCCTCTTTAGGTAATATTATTGCCAGCATTTTTGTTTTCCAAAAATTGAATGGTAAAATGCAAGGATTTTTTCCTTTTTTCCTATTTTTTAGACCAGGGTTGGCTTTTTCTAGTTAGGATGTAGCTACTCTCTCAGGCATACAGTTAGACACAGACTTTAGGGTATATTTAAGAAATTGAAAAAAAAACAAGTGTAGCATACAAAGTGATGTACCAGAAAAAATACGTATGTTGTTTCATAAGAAAATTATCCTGTGCTAATGAAATCCTGAGAACTTATAACCTTCAGTCTTTCTTTGTCTTTCTCTCTTGTTTTTTGCTCCTCTGCATAGTTTGTAATAAAGACATCTTGGTGATATGCCCAGGTGATCCAGGACTTTTCCCTCACATACTTCATTATTCTTATTCTTGGTAGAATAACTCCCCCCCCCCTTTCTATTATTGAAAAGTTTTAACATCTCTCGATTTTCCTTTTCTTTTTTCTGTTTATTTTATTTTATAGGGGTAGCCATCTTGAGCTTTTCTTCAAGAAACAAAAAAAAGTGTCGTTGATACAGTAATCACACTATTGTTTTTTTTTTTGTTTACCTTTTTTGTTCTTTGTGTGCGAACTAATAAAAGCTTAAAAGCTCGATTTATTTATTATTCAAAAGATAGCAAACAAGTGGACTAAACGTCAATAAGAAAAAAAATGGTTCTACCAACGGGCTTTCTACACGAGAGAGAGAAAGATCTCTTTTAGAAAGGAATAAAACTGTAATCATTGATATACGTGTTCAATACAGAGCATTTTTTTTTTACCGTTAATGTGGTTTGCCTATCAACTATTGATTAATAAAACTTATTTGATTAGACTTTAACAAAAAGAAGACTAAAGAAAATCATTTTTTAATCAAGTTATTCTGTAAATACACGTTACATTACAGTATCACTAAGTTAAATTCCCAGTTTTATTTTATATAACTCCTCATTCCTTTCTATACTTCTATTTTTATTTCTCTGTTTCTTTTTCCCTCCTTTATTTTTTTTTTTTAGGAAAAAAGCACTGCCTGTAAATATTCATATTCTAACATATACCCATCAATAATAATAATAATAATAATAATAATAATAATAATAATAATAATAATAATAATAATAATAATACCATCGATTTTATTGGATATTATATGAGAAATGGGGGAAACATTGAAAGATCAGATTCCTAAGTCTGAGATTGGAAAATCTCATAGTAAATCCACTTCTCATTTAATTAGTGGATTTGCTGGTGGTTTAACATCAGCTGTGGTTCTACAACCTTTGGATTTATTGAAGACTAGAATGCAACAGCAACATTACATGACATTATCTTTATCTATTAAACAATTGAACAGTCCCTTAGAACTTTGGAGAGGAACTTTGCCCTCTGCATTAAGGACATCCATTGGTTCTGCATTGTATCTGTCCTGTCTTAATCTAATGAGGACAAAAATAAATGATTATAAATATATCAAAAAAGAGAGGATAATAACGAGCAATAAGAGTAGTTCTTTACCTAAGTTGAATATATATGAAAATTTAATCACAGGTGCTGTTGCAAGGGCATTAGTCGGCTACACTACCATGCCCATAACGGTATTGAAAGTTAGATATGAGTCTACTATGTATGAGTATACAAGCATATTACAAGCATCAAGGGATATCTGGAAAAATGAAGGCATTAAAGGCTTTTTCACAGGATTTGGAGCAACCTGTCTTAGGGATGCACCATATGCAGGTCTGTATGTTTTACTCTATGAACAAACCAAGTCCCTCTTACCTAAAATCATTCCAAAAAGATTTATTAGCTTTAATTCAGATGGAAATTACTCCCTAATGACATCAACAACTGTAAACTCAACAAGTGCAATTATTGCTGCAAGTATAGCAACTAGCATAACAGCGCCATTTGATACAATCAAAACTAGAATACAATTAGAACCTCAAAAATTTCATAATTCGTTTCAAACATTAAAATATATTCTGACAAAAGAATCTGTAATCAAAATATTTAGCGGGTTGAGTATGAGACTAACGAGAAAAGCAATAAGTGCAGGGATTGCGTGGGGTATATACGAAGAACTTTTAAAATATTTTACAAATAAATGAGACAACATAAACATGATATAATTCTTTAAATGATAAACAATAACAAAAAAAAACGAAAGACAAAAAACAATTTTATGATTATTCTGTTTGGGTTTCGTTAGCTAATGTTTTATTTACAACTCTGTTCAATACATATTTACAAATAAAACTGGGAAAACAAAAAAAACTCTAAAATGAAATCTTGGTAGTTAATATTCAATTGCTTTTGAAATAGTTATATCATGTCCTGGCATCGCCATTTTTACTTCCTTGTTTAACAGATCTATAAGTTTAATATTATTTCTTAAAGAAATCCATTCATTTTGATAAAAATCAAATCTATTTGGTCCTGAAACTGGGGAGGCAAGCCAAATCTGTTTGTTCGGTGGTTGTTTATTAATCACATATGGACCCAATTTTGCCAATTTCAATGTCATAACACCATGCTCTAGTTCTACTTCAGGGATTAATTCAGGATAATCCTCACTTAGTATCTCCAATTGTTCAAAAATCGAATCGAGAATCTTGTCAGCTTCGTTGTGATATGTGTTTAGTGGTAAATCGATAATTTCTTTAGGTACATTCATACCATTAGTCGACGTGGTGCTTTTTTCTGAATAGAGCCTTTTAATCATTACGAAATTTGTACTTGGTACTATGTTTTTTTGTCTGATTATACTATTATTTTTATTTGCTATAGGAATATATAAGCGTGACGCTAGTGAATGAAATGGAGAACCATATCTACACCCAACAGTGAAAGTAGACATGCTTCTAATATTTCTATTGGCTAATAAAGAGGTATTTTGTTTTAGCATTTTTATGCAATAATTTTTGAAAAATTGAATCAAGCGGTTGCAAATAGACAAATCACTAGTTATGTGTAAGGTTTACTGGTGTAACTTTTTAGATAGACCAGATAGGCATAACTAAAATAGAATTGATGTTTATTTCTATTAGACATGTAGCTAACTGATATATAATAATATAGCTAATAAGAAAAAAATACTTAACCATTATTACTTGCTAAATGAATAAATACGTGGGAAAAGATCCCTAACTACTTTTTATTTATTTTTTTTTTGCTTTCACGAAATTTCACAATATCGTTTTTCCAAATGAAAAAAAAAAAAAACACACCAAAAAAAAGAATCGATGTAATTTTTTTAATATGTAATACCTTCTGTGACAAAAAAGGAAAATAGATAATTTGTCATAAGATTTTTCTCATAAATGACAAAAAAGAAACAAAATCAATTAATGTTTTTCCAATTGATATTATTATTTGACCTGTATGGTCGATGTAATTCAGGTTTTTTGAAATTATCTCCAATTATTTATTCAAGGATATGAGTATATCTTTGTTTAACAGAGCAGTGCTATTTTGAAGCTTCACTTATTAAACTTCTTTTTTAGCACTTTTTTGTGTGCATTAATTATTCATTCATTATGTTCTAGTGGAGTATACTAAAGGATAAATGTATCACAAATACTGTTTTCAGAATATACAGCTTTTTTCATTTTTCTGTAAAATTTTCAAATCAAAAATGTTCGAAATCTCTTCTTCCTTTAAAAAATTAATATATCAAGTGAATTAATTACTGTTCCTTACAGTATTAGAGGTGTCAAAAGACTTACTACTAGTCTGTTGTCTAATAAATTTCTCTAAACTACCTGAAAAGGTAAACCATTCAGTTTTTTACGCTTTCTAATAAGCGAATTTTAACAGGAACACATTGTTGTTTTGTAGCTTTTTTTAAATTCAGAAATATATATGTGTGTGGATAAGTCAATTTTACTGTAAGTGATAGAAATAGTAATATTATATATTAAATTTATTTTTGTAGGTTTCCAATAAAGTAACTAAGTATGTTAAACAATGGATTTAAGCTTTATCAAGCCTTTATATTTTTTCCCTTTAATTTATATTGAAATAAGATTAGAGATCTATGTGATAATCTAAATTCTTTGTAGCAAATGATTGAAATTTTTTATAGTAACTTATAAAAGAAGAGTTAAAATAATATGTAGTATGGTGTACAATCGTTATATATGTGTATCAAGTATGTAGAACAAAAAAAGATGAGTAATATGACAACAATTTATAGTACCACTAATATCCTGCTATAAGTTATATTATCTTTTTATATTAATTTAGAATGAACACTAATAGAATTTTTGATTCCAAAGCTTTGCGTCAACATTTACAATTAATTTAAAATTTTTGTTGTTATCTTTTTTCTTGTACTCTCTTTGGAAAATTGTTGAGAATGAGCGCCTTTATTCATTGGATATATAGTAAACATTCTCAATATTATATTAAACAGATTTAGTATACAAAATTATAATAAAGTTCTTCATTTTCTTTCTCTATATACAACATAGAAATAATTATATACAAAGATTGTAAATAAGATAAAAATAATGTATGATGAAATCCTTGGCTTTATATATGTTAACATTCAACCATTTTCCTCTACGAACAGTAAGATATTTAATAAACAAACTCAACAACATTTGGTGACCTCTCAACAATTATTACTCAACAATTTATCGTTTAGTGTCTGCTAAAATCTTATTGTTCTATCTATTTCATTATAGAACATTTTATTTCAATAAAAATAAACAAGAAAAGTTGTTTTATCACAAAAAGTAAGTACAATACATAGAACCGTATATAAATATAAAAATCATATTCAGAAATTGTATTTTGAAATCTATATACTAAAGAAAATATCTATAATGACATTACTGTTTTTACATTTGCTACAAAATTTTATTTGGTAAAATTTTATTTTGTTTAGCGAAAAGTAAACATACTTAAACTAAATGTAAAATGTTATTTCCAAATATGATAAGTAAACTGGTAAAATAAACAACTACTTACCAATTTTTTTAAAAAATAATCATAAGACCTAATGTATTACTAAACCAATATTTTTCTGAATTATACTTAGAGTTGTATTTACTAAGCAAAAATTATCGTATTGAATAACTCAAAAATAGAATAAATTACACTATATATCTTTAAATGTCTTGGGTTTACACCTAGAGGCTGCATATAATATTTATATTATAAAAATTATCTTTAAATATATATATTTATAATACTAATTCTAACAAGTTTACTTTATTATCAATACTAAATTCTCATTTTACAAGTGTTCTGATAAAAAAATTCACAATAATATAAAACTGTTTATAAATGGGAAGTGCAGAAAGTATAATAAAAATTCAAGGACAGTAATTTTTACAACAGATAATCAATTACTATGATGTCTTTAATAGCAATGCTATACAAAAACAACTATTTTATTTAATGTTCTTGTTCGTGCTTTACACCTACATATATTATAAATTATATATGAAAGAAAAAAAACAGAAGCTGGATTATCTACTAAAATTGTTATTCTTTTTTTCATTTCTGAAACTCGATAAACTATTACAGTTGATGTATTAGTGAATTAATAATTCACACCCTAATCATTAATTGTAATAATTCAATAGAACCTCCTGGAGCAGCTTAAACAATGTATTATAGTAACATAGTAGCAGGAGTATGTAAATATGTGGTATATAACCATAATAAATAATTCTTAATTTGTCTAGAATCTTTTATAATCTTGATGTTAATAATATACTTTATAACTAACAACAGCTATTGTAACATAAAGAGGCAACGCCACCGAGATTACGTAAGATTCTATCTGAATCTAAGTTATCTATTGTGTTTTAAGTATAACGTGTCCATTTGCCACCTGTTTTGTACAGCATGTTTACACATCTCTGTTACTGTGCCACCATAACATATTATGTTATGTACACCATGTTCATTATAGTTTCTACTACGCCACCATAACCTATTGTCCTTAATGTTCTATGATCTTCGATCATATTATTGTAACTAATAATAAGATATGGATTACTAATTCATTAATATATCAAGTTGAATAGTTGATCAAGTTCCAGAAAACATACAAAAAGACAACGTTTTCTGAAAATGAAAACTATCTTCCGTCACTCCCTTCTTATACATAATTTATATATATTATATATAGAAGAACAACGCAACAACCAACGAACATCGAACGCAGAATACAATAAGCAAATAGCATAATTATATAAGCTTGATATAGTAGTTAATATATAAGACCGTATTAATAATTGCATTACCGATTGTATCAATTATTGTCTTGATTATTAATAGATTATCCGTTCGATATTTCTAGCGCTTCCCCGAATAACACAAAACTTTGACTACATTATATTACAACACAGCTGTTGTGGAATAGAATAATTATTACCATCAAAATTATATAAGATTCTGAATGAATCTAGAACTATTTATTATTTTAATAAGCCATATACGTGCTACGAAATTAGATGCTGCATAATAAAGAGATTGGATTACATAAGATTTAACAAATCTAGAATTTACCTATTGTTTTAATAAGTCCCACGTGTATTACTAATCACCATGATTAGAGAATTGGGGTGCAGTTCTAATCCACTAGTGCACCTAAATTAATGTAATAAATTTTAGGGTGAATCAGTTAAGTCATTAATGTACTAATCTGAATAATCGATCGAGCTCCAGAAAACATATAAAGGGACAACGTTTTCTGGAGATAAAAGATCATCTTCCATAACCGTTTCTTGTAAATAATTTATATATTATATATAAACATAAATAGAACAACAAGCAAGTAACAAGTCAAGTAACTTCGAATAAATATATTAGCTCATTAAAAGCCGCTCAATATATAAGACCGTTTTAGTAATTATATTATCGTCTATAATTGATTACTGTCTCGATTACTTGAATGACTATTAATATTATTTGCGCTTCCCTGGAATACACAAAGAATTTCACCATGCCATACTACAATAAGAATATGTTATAGTTTGGACTTAGGACCAATTTTTTTTTTTTAACAGTACTATTGAACGAATAGTAAGGGCAATAACAAATATATAAGAACGTTATATATATCTAGGAGAATTAAACGATTATTGCTTGTTCTTTTTTGTATTATACAATGTGCTACATATTTATAAATCAACCAAACATATAAATTTAGATACCAAGATACTGGTCCTTTATATATGAACTATGGGTTGATAGTTTCTTATTTGAGGTTCTGTAACGACTGTCACCGTAGATACATTTCTCCTTAATTAGCTATTTAATGTTTCATGAATGTTTCATTTTGTTACATAGTATTCAACAATCATGTGGGATTTACCAACAAACCCTAAGTCCTATAAATCCAAACTAGAACTTTTCTTGACAATCATCACAAAACCCTAACAATATTTTTATAATCATAATATCAAGATTGATCTACAACAGAGCCTGTTGTAGTATGGTGTGGTGAAGTTCTTTGTGTATTCCAGGGAAGCGCAAATAATATTAATAGTAATTCAAATAATCGAGACAGTAATCAACTATAGTCGATAGTATAATTACTAAAACGGTCTTATATATTAAGCGGCTTATATCGAGCTAATGTACTTATTCGAAGTTACTTGACTTGTTACTTGCTTGTTCTATTTTGTTTATACATAATATATAAATTATTTACAAGAAACGATTATGGAAGATGATCTTTTATCTCCTGAAAACGTTGTCCTTTTATATGTTTTCTGGAGCTCGATCGATTATTCAGATTACTACATTAATGACTTGACTGATTCAAACCCTAAAATTTATTATATTAATTTAGGTGCACTACTGGATTAGAACTGCATCCCAATTCTCTAATCATGGTGATTAGTAATACACGTGGGACTTAATAAAACAATAGGTAAATTCTAGATTTGCCAAGATCTTATGTAATCCAATCTTTTTATTATGCAGCATCTAATGTTGTAGCACATGTATGGCTTATTAATACACTAATTGGTTCTAGATTCATTCAGGATCTTATGTAATCTTGATGGTTATAACTATTCTATTCCACAACATCTTCCTCTCTCTCTTGGGAACCTTGTTTCCATAATTGTACGAAATTGTCAATTAAAGATTGACCAATATTTGTTGGGAGTAAGTTAAATTCTTCTACTGGATATTCTACTGTAATAGTCGGATCAACATCTTCCATATGACAATAAAACACTTTGTTATCTTTATCGTAACCGACTACATTAATAATTTCATGTACTCTTAATTTCCTTTCGGCAGCAGTATTAGGCGGATCTTTTGGATAGCGGTCTTTTCTACGTTTTAACGGTTTTAATTTCTCAACATTAATAACTCTGTGAGTCTTTTTCGTCGAAGGTAAATCTAATTCGTAAGCATTGTCATTTATTTTCTTAACTACCTTAAATGGGCCAACGTATATGGGTTGTAGCTTTAGATATTGACCTCTCTTAAAATAAGCATCACGATGTAGCAGTACAAAATCACCAATTTCAAAGGTAACTTCCTTCCTCCCTTTGTTATGTGTAACTTCCATGTTGATCTGATTCTCAGTTAAGAAATCTTTTGTGCGTAAAGTAAGTGCTTTCAACTTTGTGGCTAGTTCTTGTGTTGAATCATGACGGGAAGAAACAGCATCTCCTGTAACTATGATTGGTTCATTAGGGATGTATCCAATATCTACTTCAAAAGGAGCTGTCTTGGTTACGCGATTGGGAGTAGAGTTATAGACGAATTCGATGTGAGGAAGTAAACGATCCCATTGTCTATGATTGTTACCAGTATAAGTCTTTAATAACCTATTAAGGATCTGTATTGTACGTTCAGTTTGACCATCTGTTTGTGGGTGATTTGCTGTGGACATTTTCAATTTTATATTCAACCTTTTTGCCATTTCTTGGTATTCTGTAGAGGTAAAACGAGGGTCTCTATCTGAAGTAATGGAATATGGAAATCCATGGTAAGCGAAAATATAACGGAATAAAGCATTAATAACGGAAGTAGTATCAAATGGGTAACTACCAGCAATTAAGTGAGTTCTTTTTGAAAACATGTCGACTACAACCATAATCATGTCGTTACCTTGTTCTGATTTAGGTAAACCAGATACAAAATCTATGCTAATATTTAACCATCGACCTTCGGGAACTTCAGAAGGCATCAATAAGCCCTGTCTATTAGGGCGATGAGATTTAATCAACTGGCATTGTATACAGGAAGAGACATATTCATTAACAGAGTGGTGTAATTTTGGCCAATAATAACGACTTGCAATTTTATTGTATGTAACGGTTGAACCGAAATGACCACCATAAAGGCCATGGTCGTGATATATTCGAAGGACTTCATTTCGTTTAGCGTCGGGAACAACATAGCGTTCTTTAAAGTAAATAATATTGTCATTAATTGTAAAACAATGGCGAAAGGTTCTTGATAAGTTCAATTTCTTCATATATTTCTTGAACAATGATGAGTTGCAAATGGGTAAGTCTTTTGTATCAAGTTTGGTAATATAAACAAAACAGGCAGCACATAATGGGTCGGCTAGGTATTCTTCGTACCAATTTTTCGGATCTAATGTGACGGCAGCATTTTCGATAGCAGCAATATTGTAATCTGCTCTGGAAATAGCATCAGCTACTACATTCTTTGGACCTGCTAAGTATTCTAGTTTAAAATCATATTCGGCTAATTCATTTAACCATTTAATTACTCTACGAGAGGGTTCTTTGTTCTTTTGTGCCGTTAGTAAACTAATATGGTCTGTTCTCAATATAAAATGCATGCCATGAAGCATATATTTAAAATGTGATAAGGCTTCGACAATGGCTAGGAGTTCAAGATCTCCAGCAGAGTAATTTTTTTGAGCGCCTTGTAAAGTTTTTGAAAAATAACCCACGACCCCGAGAATTTTTCCTTGCTCATTCACTTCTTCGAGTACAGCACCTAATCCATTCTTTGAAGCGTCGGTTGTTAATCTGTAATGACCATCGTGTTTAAAGGAGACTAATATTGGGTTTGAGATTAGGTGTGACTTTAATGTGTTAAAGCTCTCATCTTGATCCGTCGACCACTTACTTTTACCATGTATGTAATCCTGAATCGGTTGTTGGATGTGAGAGCAGCGGGGTATAAAGCGTCTATAATAGTTTATCATACCCAAAAATCTTTGAGCTTCTTTAATTGTTCTGGGAGTGGGAAATTGTTCTATAGCTGCACATTTCGAGATCAACGGTTGGATTTTATTAGCAGAGATAGTGTATCCCAAAAATTCAACAGATTTAGCGGCAAAGTTACATTTTTTCTTTTTTACAATTAATCCTTCTTGAGTTAACCTTTGCAATACGATGTCTATATGTTTCCAATGTTCATCAACGGAACGGGAGTGAATTAAAATATCGTCGAGGTAAACACAGACATATGGTAAGTCCCTAAATAAATCAGCCATATAACGAGCAAACGTGCTTGGAGCATTAACGAGACCAAACGGCATGACGGTATATTCATACTTTCCATTAGGAGTAACAAAAGCGGTTTTGAAACGATCGTCCATTTTCATAGGTATTTGGTGATACCCTGAGTGGAGGTCCAAAGTTGAAAAAATGGTTGAAGAGCCAATCTTGGCCAATAGGTTGTCGATTCTAGGTAATGGAAACGGGTCTTTGATTGTCACAGTATTTAGAGCTCTGTAGTCCACACATAAACGATATGTACCATCTTTCTTTTTAACTAGAATCACTGGTGAACTACAGGGTGACTTGGAGGGTACAATGAATTTCTTTTCGAGAAGGTCGGCAACGATCAGGTTTATCTCTTGTTCTATTTTTGGTGTCGTCTGATATGGCTGTCTTCTAGGCAGGCGTGCACCCGGCTTAATTTCGATCTCGTGTTCAACCTTTGGAGGTTCAGCGAATTTCTTAGGTGGTAAATCATCGCGGACCGTAGCAGAATATTTCTCTTTTAACCAGCGAGGTAGTTTATCAAATCGATCATCTGTATCTGTTTCAGAAATCTTTATAGCAAACACAGCAGCAGCATTTTCAACATCTAATTCTTCGGTATCATTCTCGGTAAGTACGGATACAATGTATTCAGGGACCGGTTTCTTGTTATTTAATATCTTGTGGAGCAGCGGGTGAGATGATATAATCGGGTGTCCTATTATGATTTCAAAAGTAATAGCATCAGTTATGTATACGGGTGTTTTAATTTTTATGTCATCGAGTTCAAGTAAAATTTCGGTGGATTCGTTAGTGTATGACGATTCGGATGATACAACACCTCTAAAACGGAATGGCGGAGCGGTAGAACGTGTTAACTTGAGGTTGTCAGCAATATCGGCTCTAATAAATGATGTGGGGGAACCAGTATCCACTAAAACATTGACAGGTTTTTCTTTAATAAACATTTTAATTTGGCAACTGTTGCCTACGAGTGGATGGGGAGCGGACACGATGGGAGCTAGTGTGACGGTGTTGTTGTGGAATTGTTTTTCATTTGGGACTGCTCGCCTTACGGTTAGGGCAGTCACTGTAGCGGTGTAATGGCTTGTAACAATAGAAACATAAACCATGATCAATACAATATTGACGAGAGGGACGCTTAATTGGTTGTTTGTTTGCTTGGGAAGATTTGTGATTTCCCTTTCTGCCCCCTCTTCCGTGTGAACGATAAACAGCAGCAACTTGAGGATGATGATCAGTAGTAGAGTCCATAGGGACTGGGTTAAGAGCAGCGGTCATATGGATGTCTCCATCCATATCATAGGTGGTGAAGGTAGGAAATGAACGGTTGGTGATGGAAACTGTTTCACTGGCAGCTTCCATAGCAGCATCAACAGTGGTAGGGCGAGCTAGAGCTACCATACGGGCAGTATCAGGAGTAAGACCGCGATAATAAAAAAGTAATTCTCCCTTGGGAGTCCAAATGTTTGGAGGCATCAAAGCTAATAGTTGTGAAAACTTTTGATTATAAGCGTCAATGCCAACGGTAGCTTCCTTCAAGCGTTGGAACGCATTGAGGATGGCATGAGGGTCGATCATACCAATAAACTTATTTTTAAAATCCACAAGGAATTGTTCATAGGAATGTTGGTCATGATTACGGATCCATTGGACATACCATTGAGCAGCGGGTCCAGTTAAGTTTCGGCCAAAAAAAGCTATACGATCCACATCTGTTTGGAGGTTTCGAGCATAAAGTTGTGCTTCGACAGTAACAAGGAAATCTGGTAGTTTAAATAAATCATAGCGACCAGAGAAGCGCATTGGAGCAGTACTGTAGTATTTGGAATCGGATGGGACTGGAGCAGGAGCAGAAGTAGGGTCAGCGGTTAGGTTAGTAGTTGGAGCAGGAGTAGTGGTTGGTGCGGTGGTATGATGTTCTGTAGCCGTAGATGCATCAATAGCGTCTAAAAATTCGTTCATATTTAAATTATTCGAGGACATGATGAAATAAACGCTACCAGTTGTTGTAGTATGGTGTGGTGAAGTTCTTTGTGTATTCCAGGGAAGCGCAAATAATATTAATAGTAATTCAAATAATCGAGACAGTAATCAACTATAGTCGATAGTATAATTACTAAAACGGTCTTATATATTAAGCGGCTTATATCGAGCTAATGTACTTATTCGAAGTTACTTGACTTGTTACTTGCTTGTTCTATTTTGTTTATACATAATATATAAATTATTTACAAGAAACGATTATGGAAGATGATCTTTTATCTCCTGAAAACGTTGTCCTTTTATATGTTTTCTGGAGCTCGATCGATTATTCAGATTACTACATTAATGACTTGACTGATTCAAACCCTAAAATTTATTATATTAATTTAGGTGCACTACTGGATTAGAACTGCATCCCAATTCTCTAATCATGGTGATTAGTAATACACGTGGGACTTAATAAAACAATAGGTAAATTCTAGATTTGCCAAGATCTTATGTAATCCAATCTTTTTATTATGCAGCATCTAATGTTGTAGCACATGTATGGCTTATTAATACACTAATTGGTTCTAGATTCATTCAGGATCTTATGTAATCTTGATGGTTATAACTATTCTATTCCACAACAGAGCCGGAGATGAACTGGTTCCTTGGCCCAGTTGGTTAAGGCACCGTGCTAATAACGCGGGGATCAGCGGTTCGATCCCGCTAGGAACCATTCTTTTTGTTATTGTTTAGTATTAATATCATTCTGTACGAAATATTCTTCTAATATGAAATGAATAATCATCTGTAATATAAAAAGAAATAGATTGGTTCCTTTAACTACAGACAATGTATGGACTATAGCCAATACAAAGAGTAATGTAGTATACATGACTAGATATGAAACACATAGATAGAAGAAACCAGCATATTATCAATTAAAAAGTTTAAGTTGTTTATATCTATGGTGTGTATAAATTTATGTAATTTTATTGTGACGTTTATTTCAGAGTTATCATTATCCCAAGGCGAATACAGTAAAAAAACTTTTAAATCTAGATCAGTTGGTAAAATTAGTAAAAGCTAAAATAAAGCAAAATACTCTCTTAAAAATAGGCTATTAATTTAGCTAAATATATATGCAATACACATTTACACTTAGCAAGAACATAGACATTATTACATAATCATGAAAGAATAAATAATTGAAGACCCTTTATCAGAAAAAATGAAAATATAAATAGATAAATTAACTTATACAATTTTTTCTACAAATAAACAAATGGTAAGCTTATGTCTTATTTAATTTTAAATGTTCTTTATATTGATAGTGTTTTTATTTTTTAAATATGCAAAAATGATACTATCTTTGGTAGAGATCCAGTACTAACACGTCATATCATTACTCTTCCTTACTTTTTTTAATCAAAAGCAAAGAAGTTGAAAATGTGATACAAACTGTAAAAAGATATTAATACTATTTAAGGTTCAAAATAAATCACCAAATATCATAAAATACTCAAAAATAAACCAAATATTTATGGAAAACTAATTTTTTCTTTTTTTTTTTTACTTACAATCTGCTTGCATTATTTAAATTTTCTTTCTAAAAAATATTATGCTAAAAAAAAGCTTTACAAAGAGTATACAAAACCATGAAATATTCAATATACAATTATTTGCAATTTATATAGAAAAGTACCTTTCTTGTTAGATAAATACTACTTTAGTTAATAAAGAGTATGTATTCGAATACTACAGTATATTTACACTTTATAAATTTCAAGTGGGTAAACATTAAATTTCATAAAAACATTTTTCAATAAGGATTTTTTATTCTCATTGAAAAAATCTCACTTAGAAAATATATGCTATTATTTAACAACACTAACTAAGTTTTCCAATTTCTACTCTTAGTCTTGCTTGATAACATACTGTCCATTGAGTTATTATCTTAAGTTAATATTCTATTTTTTCGTTTAATATAGATCATCTTTTAGTATGAAATCTTTATCAAAAGGTTAATCATGGTTTTGATAAGAAGACAAAAATCTAACATTAAGAAAAATAAAGAATTGTCTAAATTTTTATTTTTTAAAAATAATTTAAGATTTACCTTTGTTCTTCATCATCAGCCATCATAATCACTAAAACTAAACCACGAACCAAATAATTTAGTAGAGTAACTTTACGTAAAATTAAGCTGGAGAAAAAAACATCGTTAGAGAAATGAATTAACACATACCTGAATTCATTTGAATACTAGACATGACACCTTTTGTGAAACATATAGAGATCAGATGATAGTATAGTCATAATCGACAGTTTATTGTCACTTACTGAATTTCTCTCTTTACACTTGACCACCTCCATATTCTGACTGTAAGTCCGCGGAGACGGCCGTGGAACGGAGCAGAACGGAGATTCTCTTTTTTCATTTGCTTTTCTCCTCTCTTTGACACGAACCAAAACTAACAAAACAAAGAAAAAAAAAGAAAAGAAAATTCTGGAAGCCTCTCGAGAAAATATCCACTGTTAATTAGGGGGATAACATAAAATAAGGGGGGGGGGGGGGGACTAAGGAGACAATAAGGCACCACTAATAGTTGGGCCTGATACAATAGCCATAAGTTGATCTCACTTAAAAAAAATTATATGTTTCTATTTTATTTTTTTAAAAACATCCTCTCCCTTGGTCAACTATATATAGAGGTAATTTTGTAAGATATAGTTCATTTTTTCATTATATGGGAATACTCTTGAGTTAGGTTTTGTCTACTATTAATTTAAATGAAGGAACGAAAAAAAATCCACACAGACTACAACAATTAATTTGTAGTAACAAAAACCAACAAGTTATTTTTTACTTTACTTTGATTTAATTTTACGAACAATGAGTTTCTATCAACCATCATTATCTCTATTTGACGTCCTTAATGCTCTATCTGACCGTGCCCCTCCAAGAAATCCACCAGTTAGACCAAATAATGGAGACCCATATGAAAGAAGGCACGCTTATGGTCCTCAAAATTTAAGACATCCTGGTATGGGTCCATTCCATGGCCCTTATCCAATGGGAAGAAATGGGTTTTTTAATCCTGCTGCTGCTGGAGGTCCTTTAAATGTGAACCGTGACGATGACGGATTTCCTGGTGGCGCTTTTTTATATGGACACCCATTTGCTCCTCATGGTGGTAACTACCCTGATTATTATTACTACATTCCTCAATTCAGTGAAGATGACGAAGACGAAGATGAAGAAGAAGAAGAAGAACTACATGACAATAATGAAGATGGTGAAAAGATGGATGAAGATAACAACGATGTGTCAAAGGGGACTGAATATCCATCTTATTACCATACTAGAGATGGTAACAATCGTTTCAGAATGATGAACCCACCAAATGTATATCTAAGAGGACCTGAATCAAGGGATTATTTAAATGATTTATTTGATACGTTTTTTGGTGTTCCAAGAGGTAAAGCCGAACAGAGGCCAGAACAACAGGAAGAAAAGGAGTCCAAGACCTTATCTGGTAAAGAAACTATGAAAGACAAAACTTCAGAAGAAGTAAATCCAAACGCTACTCCAGATGAAAACAACATTAAACAGGACAAAACTGAAAATGTTAGTGATTCAGCTACAAGCAAACCACCTTTGAAAAAAAACAATTCCAATGCTTTTATTCCTGGCCCTTTTGCTATTCCTTCTACTACTACTACTACAGGCTCAGACCCATTAAAGGTCTCTAAACCTGAAATAAGAATGGATTTACCATTTACACCAGAAGTCAATGTGTATGATTTGAAGACAGAATATATTGTTGTCTTGGCCTTACCTGGTTCTAATTCAAAGGCTTTCAAGGTCGATTATCACCCAACAACACATGAACTAACCGTTAGAGGTAATCTTACGGATAAATTGGGTGTTGATGAGAAATATTTGAAATTAAGCGAAATTAAATATGGTGCCTTTGAGAGAACAGTCAAATTCCCAATTCTACCAAGGATCAAGGATGAGGAGATCAAAGCTAAATATTCCAATGGTTTATTACAAATTAATGTCCCTAAGATGGATGGACCTCAAGATAAACCTGTCCCAAAAAAGAGAATCACCATTGAGGAAATACCTGATGCTGAATTAGAATTTGAAAAGAATCCCAATCCTGTTGAAAAGAATTAAATTTGTATACCTCATACTTAATGCTTCCTTTTTTACTATATATATATATATATATACATCTATATCTATGTGTTAAGATCATCTATTTATACCTGATTATATTTAGTGTTTTTTCTACTAATGTATTTCTCTATAGTTAAGGTACAAACACTCTTTTTAATATTCTAGAAGTAAATTATGTGTTACTTACCATAAAACTATGTGATTGGAATACACAAAACCCATGCACCCGTTGCGTTTTCTTTTTTTTTTTTTTATTTTCTTTTTCTTTTTCTTTTCTTTTCATTCTTTCTTTTTGATGAAAATTTTTCTATTACCTTTTTATTTTTTTTTTTACTTCGATGAGACAAGAAACAAAACCATAAGGACTTTTAGCAAGATTAGCTATATATTAGTAAGGCACATAGCTTAGAGTACTGTTGTTCGTAAGATCGATACCTAAACTCTGATTTTATTTAAGTTTTCCCATTATTTCTTATCATAGAAGATCGAAAGCTAAGTAGATTGACCCTCAGCATCATGTCTAACCAAAACAATAACAACAATCAACAACAAGGTTACCCAAATTATAATCAACAACAAGGGTATCAAACCTACCAGGGGTATCAAAATTATAACCCTCAACAAGGGTATCAATCTTACCAAGGGTATCAAAACTATAATTCGCAACAAGGGTACCAAGGTTATCAAAACTATGCCCAACAAGGATACCAAAACTACAACCAAAATGGCTATCAAAACTACAATCAACAAGGTGGATATCAAAACTACAATCAACAAGGTGGATACCAAAACTACAACCAAGGTGGATATAAGCAAAGCTATAACAGAAACAACTATAACAAAAATAACTATAATAATAATAATTATCAACAAGGCTATCAAAACTATCAAAGCTACAGCCAACAACAAAGTTATCAAAGTTTTAACCAACAAAATAAAGCTATGACTTTGGAAGATTTCCAAAAACAAAAGACTCAACAAGATACTAACAAACCAAAAAAAACTTTGAAATTGGTATCTAGTTCAGGTATTAAGTTAGCTAATGCTACCAAAACTACCACAGAAAAGAAGGAAGAAGAAAAGAAAGTTGCAAAGGCCGAAGAAACCTCTACTACTGCTAACAATGAAACTTCTAGTAAAAATACTTCTGATTTACCAAATGTGGCTGATTTGAAGATCTCTGAAGATGAAAAGAAGACTGATTCCTCTGCACAAACTACTCAAGCTGCTACTTCTACTTCATCCACTGCCCCTGTTTCTACTGAACCTATTAGTGGTGGTGTCGATGCCTTAATTAAAGAGCAAGAAGACGAGGTCGATGAAGAAGTCGTTAAGGATATGTTTGGTGGTAAAGACCATGTTTCTTTAATTTTCATGGGTCACGTCGACGCCGGTAAATCTACCATGGGTGGTAATTTATTGTACTTAACTGGTTCTGTAGACAAGAGAACTATTGAAAAATACGAAAGGGAAGCTAAGGAAGCTGGTAGACAAGGTTGGTATTTATCTTGGGTTATGGATACTAACAAAGAAGAAAGAAACGATGGTAAGACCATTGAAGTTGGTAAAGCCTACTTTGAAACTGAAAAAAGACGTTATACCATTTTGGATGCTCCTGGCCATAAGATGTATGTTTCTGAAATGATTGGAGGTGCATCTCAAGCTGACGTTGGTATTTTAGTTATCTCTGCTAGAAAGGGTGAATACGAAACTGGTTTTGAAAAAGGTGGTCAAACAAGAGAACATGCTTTATTAGCCAAAACTCAAGGTGTTAATAAGATGGTCGTTGTCATCAACAAAATGGATGATCCAACTGTCAATTGGTCTGAGGAACGTTACAACCAATGTGTTACTAATATCTCTAATTTCTTAAAAGTCATTGGTTACAACAAAGAAGATGTCGTTTTTATGCCAGTCTCTGGTTACAGTGGTGCTGGTTTGAAAGATCGTGTTGATCCAAAAGATTGTCCATGGTACAATGGTCCATCATTATTGGAATTCTTAGATAACATGAACCATATGGATCGTCATATTAATGCTCCATTCATGTTGCCAATTGCTGGTAAGATGAAGGACTTAGGTACTGTTGTGGAAGGTAAGATCGAATCTGGTCATATTAAGAAGGGTCAATCCACATTATTGATGCCAAACAAAATTCCAGTTGAAATTCAGAACATTTATAATGAAACAGAAGCTGAAGTTGACATGGCTATTTGTGGTGAACAAGTAAAATTAAGAATTAAAGGTGTTGAAGAAGAAGATATTTCAGCTGGGTTCGTATTAACTTCTCCAAAAAACCCAATTAAGAGTGCCACCAAGTTTGTTGCTCAAATTGCTATTGTTGAATTAAAATCCATTATTTCTGCCGGTTTTTCATGTGTTATGCATCTTCATACCGCTATTGAAGAAGTCACTATCACTAAATTATTACACAAATTAGAAAAAGGTACTAACCGTAAGTCTAAGAGACCACCAGCATTTGCTAAGAAAGGTATGAAAATCATCGCTGTTCTTGAAACTGAAGCTCCTGTCTGTGTAGAAACCTACCAAGACTATCCACAATTAGGTAGATTTACTTTAAGAGACCAAGGTACCACTATTGCGATTGGTAAGATAATTAAAGTTGCTGAAAATTGAACAGAGTATTTTCTTTTCTTATCTTTTCCATCTTTCTATATACTACATATAATATATGTAACCACAATTATCCAACATGTATCATATAAACAAATATAAAAAATGTAAAATCAAGTTGAATTATGAATTTGTACAACCTTATATCTATCTATCTATTTATTTATTTATTTATTTACTGTCTTGTTCCTTAGTATATTTCATCTAAATAGTCATGTGCTTTCCTCCTTTATTTTAATGAAAATGTTAATTAAACTTTCAACACCTTCTATCACATTTTCATCATAACCCTCCCCTGGAGTTAGCTTGGAATGAGCAAAATCAATCAAAGTCATAGAACTTAAAGGATACTTCTGAGAATTTTTCATCAACTCCGCTGTATCATCAACACCTTCATCATCTTCCATATCAGAATCATCTTCAATAAATACATTATTTAGTACATCATCTTCATCATTCTTAAGGTCCCATCTGTTATGATCACCCTCATAAATAAATAATAAGCTACTTGAAATCATTCTAACTTCTTCACTCAATAAGGTATTATAGAACAATTGTAACCTAGTTAAAAACATATCTATTAAAATATTTATTCTTCTCTTGGATAAATTTTGATTATTGAAATAGAGTGTAATAGCATCTTTAATGTTATCTATTGTTCTAGACCGACCAAATATTTTATTGACCAGAATATACTCGATGGACTCATTGTCGGTGGTACCGTTTGTAGTTTTTCTAGTGTCAAAATATTTTGGATCTAAATTAAAAGCAGAATTTTTTTGTAGTTGCATACCACATATCCTAAAACCAAGTGATCCAGAAGTTGATGTATTTGATATATTCTGTAATCTCTGTTTTTTATCCAGCGAAGCATTTTCATCATATAATATCTTGCCTAATTTAATATCCATTATATTTGGCTTATTGAACCCAGCCAATAAATTTTCTAACACAAGATATCTTTTTTCACCAGCACCACTACTATCATTGTTTAATGGATTTGCAATTTGTATAGTCTGTAAATGAATATCTGAATCATCTGGTATAATAGTCATATTACCACTGGTACTAGAGTAAGAATGATTGCCATGGGTATCCATTTGTTTCCCCTCATTTAAAACACCCAAAAACGTAGGCATCCAAGTTTGTAACGGTATTTCATCATCATCATTCTCATCATCAGCTTCACCACAATACAACCCATTATGTTCAGTATTATTTACGTTTCGATTTTGGTATCTTGATTGAATCTTTTGGTAGAATTGTAGTTCCTGTTCATTTAAAGGTTTAAAGATCAATAATCCATCGTTGTCGGTCAAAGTTCCATCATGTCCTGCAGCTTTATCTTCAAGTATTTTAAATGAACTCATATTTTTAGTATGACCTAAATTTGTGTATTTATACCTGTTGAAGGGAAGGAGAAGGAAAAGGGAAAGTGAAATGGATTCTGTAACATATCCTTCTTCTTAATTACCAATATATTCGATTATCAAAGGAATGGTATGTGACATAAATCTGTAATTTTCAAAAAAAAAAAAAAAAAAAAAAACAAAGAACAAAAAAGAAGACTTCTTTCTTCAGCTCGACAAAAAATAAGAGATCATTATCAAAAATAAAATAAAATAAAATAAAATAACATACAGAAAAGAGAAAAGTACTTGAACAATTCGCAGAACCAGATTTGAGGATAATTCTATTTAAAATGAAGAAGAAAGAGGGAAGGAGGAAGAAATCACCAAAGCAAAACAACACACAACGAGATCATGGACAATAGACATACATCTGATACCACCGAGATCTGATTTGAAAGGCACACAATAGAAAAATTAAATAGAAGACTGCATTATAATGGTTATATTGTGATATCATAATAATATTCACAACGCAAGATTGAGTAAACAAAAGAAAAAAAAGGGAAGAAAAGAACTTTGTAGTCCCAACACCCGGAGTTACGTAATGTTGTCAATTTTCAATTAGGAAACTAAATGGTGTTCTTATTTACCCTACACATAAACACACAGACACATACATACATACATACATACGTATATATATATATATATATATAATTTGAAATAAATATATTTAACCGCCCTCCCTTTTTCCACTCCCTTTTTACCCTTATAATATAAATATAACTGGAGTCAAAGTAGAAAATACATTAGAAAGTGTAGCACATAAACACAGACACACACATGATTTTGCCTGAACCATTTCACAACACCATTTTCTAAATACGAAAAAAGAGTTTAGGGAAATAACATTATATATACATTACAATCAAACTAATTAACTCAATACTGTCGGAACTATCCCTCTTCGTTCTAGTTAATATATTATATTCTGAGAGGTTAGTATAAGTATAAGTATAAATATATATACATGCATATATATATATGTTTACTCATAGTTTGAATTTTTTTTGCCGCCAATAAATTATCCATCTGTCTTTTACATTCCAATAATATGAAAATAAGAAATCTATCAACAACGGAGAAATTCGAATGATGAAAGAAAAAAAAAGATAAAAGACTGTAAAGATTAAAAATACGACAGACGTTTTAGAAATGAAAAGCTAATATATAATTAAAATTAACTCAATGAAACACAAATAGGGTGAGGAAGTAAACAGATACAATGTCATTTTTATTTAATTATTAGCAATAGATAATAATATATTCCAAAACGTATACATACACGCAGATCCTTATGGTTTTATCAACTAATAATACTTCTAATAGTACTATCACCAAAAAAAAAAAACAACAGAACAAAAACATTACTAATCTCCATGATGATAAAAGAGATATCTTTGGCAGGACTTTGTCCTATATATTATGTTATCAGGGGTCAATAGCCCAAATATTGAAAGATGTAAATCCATATTCCTATGATATAGAGAGTGGATATACACCACTCCATATTTTACTCTCTACTGGCCAATTTCAAAAAGCTTTTAAATTATATCAAAAATGGAAAATGGATATGGAGTATCCCTCACATAACTTTGGCGGTCATATTTTTGAGTTGTATGATAGAGATGGTTTAAGCCCATTAGATTTATATAATCTAACATTGTACAATAATATCTTCTCACAAGCTAATAAGAAGAATACTTCTTCTGCTGACAAATGGCCCTTATTTCTGGCATATTCTGATTCAAAATTTGATCTCCAAGAATTAATTCATCATGATTATCCATTTAATACGTCAACAAACAAACTCTCTAACACATATTTCTATGAAAGCAATCACCAACCCCCTGCACAGTCCTACGGTACCCATATCTTAACCTTAGGTTCGAATGTACATTATAACTTAGGTACAGGTAATAAAGATGATAGACAAAATTTCTTCCAATTAAATATTAATCAATTGACAAATAATACTTTTCCATTAAATGATACTACTTTCAATGACATCCATATGAATAAATATAACTCTCTAGTGACAACAAGTGATAATCAAATCTATGTCACTGGGAATGCATCTAGAGGCAGATTGGGTACTGGTTCAAATAATACTCATTTGTTTCAATTCACCCAATTGTCAAATCTTCCATCTGATATATCTATAAATTCAATCTCTACTAGTGATCATCATACTCTTTTACTATCCTCATCCTCATCCTTATCTCCATCCAGCAAGGAATTCTCTTCTTCCTCAGTTTATTCATGGGGTTGGAATTCGTACTATCAATTAGGTTATCAAACAAATAACTCTAGTAAATCAAGATTTGATGAAAATTCATTTGGTTCAATACCAAAAAGGATTAATTTTTTAGAAAATAAAAACATTAAACTGATTTCTTGTTCAAATATTCATTCATGTGCCGTATCTTACAATGGGGAAGTTTATCTATGGGGACTAAATGTTGGTCAAATGGGGAAGATAAGCCATAATGTTATTCATAATGGAGATGAATTTGATTATGAAGGTCATAAAGGTTATATTGTCACTAAACCAATAATTATCAATTTAAAACATTTAACAATTGAACAAATTCTTTGTACAGAGTATGCCACATTTATACGATCAGAAAATAATGTACTTACAGTGCTTGTTAACAATACAATCAAAACTTTTAAAATCCCTTTAGCAAAAAACAAAAATTTTAAAGAAATTGATCCTTTCACTCATTTCACCAAAAGAGAAATTCCAAATAAAGTTGTCGATATGAAATGTTCAAATAAATATGGTAATAATCTTTGTTTCAAGTACGAATGTGGTAGAATTGGAATAATCACTTTCAAAAATGAATCACCCCAAAGTTGGAACTTACTTAATAATAACATTTTACCAATCAATTTGGTTTGGACACCCAATTTTAATTTTAATTCATGTTTAGATTTTGATGTCAGTTACAAAGGTGACATTATCTTAGTTACTTTATTAGGGGAAATTTTAAGGACAAAAAATTTGAATAATAATTTTATGTTCGAAAAATTGCATAGTAATAAAATAAATTCGGGTAGAGTTGTCAAAGTTTCATGTAATTCTACCTTTGGATCATTTTTATTTATTAAGCAAGATAAAAGTAATATACCAATACTATATCGAGAAGATGAATTTGTTAACTATTTTGCTAAATATTCTCCATACGTAGAAGTTGACCAAAATGATAAATATATGACTACAGAATTCAAAAAAGAAAATTATTGTTCATCACTTATTCCAAAATATTGTCAATATGATAGAAAATCTCAAACATATGTGAATAATAAAGAATTTACACCTGACCCTAAGTTTGATATATGTTTTCTCGAAAAAGAATCAAATAAAGTTCTCTGTTATGCACATGAATTAATATTAAAAATTCGTTGTCCTCACTTAATGCATTCTATCGAAAATGGAGTAACCATAACATCCAAAAATAATTCAATTAGTCTAGCGTCAGCTACCACTATCATGAATAATTGTAAGACAATAATAGTGGGTGGCTCTTATCCATCAGCTATTAAGGATGTTATTCATTATCTTTACACAGATGAAAAACCGGATAATCAAAGATCAAATATGATTCTTTTGGAACTTGTTAACAATGCTTTGCATTTTGAACGACTTACTGATTATTTACAAAAAATTTTTACATCTGTTCTTCATCAAGACATGACACCTGAAAATTCATTAGTGGACACAATTATTGAATTGAAAGATGGAACAATATATACACACGCTTTAATTTTATCATCTAGAAGTATCTATTTTAAATTAGCAACAAGTATTAATTGGTGTAAAAAGAATTCAAATGGCATGTTTAAAATAACATTAACTCACATTTCAAAAGAACATTTCTACCTAATTTCATCATATCTTTACGGTACATCCTATGCTGAAACCCTTGAAACTATTTTGCATGGTAAGAAATTTTCTGATTGCCTTTCATTTCTATTAACTACACTAGAATACTGTAATGAATTACTTCTTTTACCTCTAAGGAGCTATTTAGAATTCCTGTTGAATAAATATATTAATCAGGATACTGTGTTTACGATTTTAATTAATGCATATAATTCTAAAGCTCATTTATTAGTATTATCATGTTGTTGGTACATATTAACGTCCATCAACAATTTATTTTTTGATGAATCGATTTCAATCATAGACAAATATTTTGACGCTGGGCTTTGGGAGATTTTAGAAGGACAATTTAGGTACATTCTTAATAACAATAGACATTCAGAAACTAAAAAAAAGCCTTGGTATGATAATATTGACTTTGACTCGATAGGTTTATTTAAAAAAGATTTGGAAAAATTTAATGAATATTTTATATCACATAATAATGAATTTTTACCAGTATTTGACATTAAACCACCACCACATATAGACAACAAAGTAGCAAGTACTGCTAACAGCAGGAGAAGAAGTTCAGTTTTGGATCGTCCCAAACAGCAATCAATTGTTTCCCCACCTGATTCACAAACTTATAACAAACAAAGAAAACCATCAAGTAAAACAAAAGTTCCTGAAGAAGTTCGTAACATTTGGAAAATAGGAAAAATATCTGATAGTATAATTGAGGATGACACAAGTGAAGAATTTATCACAGTGAAAAGAAAAAGCAGAAGAAAAACATCTGAAACGAGACCAAAACCACATATACAAACCCCTAGTGAGCCACAAATCAAAGAAGGTGAAGTTCTTTTACATGCTCAAGAAGGGGAGGCTCTAGTTTTGCCATCACTTTTGACAACAAATACCACTTCTGAAGATATAAAAATTTCACGTCCAAATATATCACCTGCTGAGGATCCTTTAAATTCTCGAAGTTTTGGTATTTTCAAAAAAAGTAACCAAAAGCAACGTAGACATGAGTTAACACAAGATAAACAAGTAAAAAAAGATATTGAAAACAAACCTGTCTGGAAAACTTTGAATAAGAAACCTCAGAAAAATTCTGAAAACTTTGAGAAAACAAAATCAACTAGAAGTACTCTTGATACATTACCATCACTTCTTACCACCTCTTTAACGGAGATCAAAGAAAATATCAAGAAGAACAAAAAAAAGAGTGCTCAAAATGTTAAGACCGAATCTCATAATTATACAGAATTCGTTAGTTCAGGTAATCCAGGTGGAATTCTTCCATATATTACTCCTAATAAAATTGAAGTCAATGAAATTACTGCAGCATTTTCAAATCCAAATTCCAATATTGTGACAAGTGCAGAGGAAAAGTTGGCAGCTATAGAATTTGAAAAGTGGTTTGCTAAAGAAAGTGCTAAAGTACAGAAAAATTTAAAGAAAAATAAGAACAACATTGAGGCTATTTATGGTAACTACGATACCATCCCTGATTTCTTTTCGACAAAAGACAGTAATAAAACAAAGAAAAAAATGAAAGGGAGATTTATTGGTAAGAGTAAAAAGAATGGTTTACAAGACCTTAATGATCTTAATAGACTTCTATAATATATATGTATATATGTTTGTATACATACAAGTACATATAATGATAAATATTTACTGATACTAATGCAAATGTGAATTAGATAACGTTCTTCTTCAATTGGCCCAGATTTTCCATTATCTCGTCAACCTCTTTTATATTTATTTCAAAATTAATTCTCCAGCTTCCCCCATTACTATTTGCCTATCATTGCTTTCCGTCAACCCAACACTATTCTTCCCAGTATCTTTAGGAGAATTAACTACTTTATTAGATTTATTAAGACTTATGATTGTCTGTGATCTCGGGATGGCTGCACGCTTGTTTGCGTATTCTTCTACCAGCGCTTTATTAGCAAGAACACTTTCTGCAGCTTTGGAACCAGCAACTTTAACATTTTTCCCTCTACCAATACCTAACACCGTACCATCAGCTATTCTACATTCCACAACAAATGATGGATCATCGGGAGTTCTACGCTTAATTACACGATATGACAACCCTAATGCAGCGTATCCAATAAGAGAATATAATTGTCTTTTTGCATCAAGATTAGTAGTTTCTGGACTCTGTAATTTAATGTTAGTGGCAGTTAATTCTTTTATAGTTGGTTCCATTAATTTTTCTAACCAATTCTCAATCAGTTCTGCATAATTTGTTGGATTATCTTCAACAAGCCCTCCGATATAGGCTTCAAATACATCTGCCTCCAATTTTCTCTTGCCATGTTTATAGGTATCATCATTTAATAACCCTGGACCACATTTCAATTTATCTCTCAAACCATATGCTAAAGAGAATTTTTTCAGTCTTTCATTATTAACCAATTGGATTCTTAATTCAGTTAGTTGACCGTCATCAAAATATGGAAATTTTTTATAAATAATTCTAGTAACGGCAAAGTATAAAGCTGCGTCACCAAGAAATTCTAACATTTCATTATGTGAGTTAAGTTTAGCATTTTCTGATAAAAAATTCTTATTTTTAACCAATGACTTATGAGTAAAGACACGTGCTCTAATAGTAGGGTTTCTAATCTCAGGAATTGGTGGTGGCCAAGATAATGATTCATTTTTGGTAAAGACTTTTTCTTTCTTATTCACATTTGATGATTCTTTTATATCCTGAGAATCATTCTCATCAAGTAAGTTTATTAATAACTGAACATCATTATTTAAAATTCCTGGGAGTATTGGATTATCATTATTATTTGGATTGAAATTTTCTTCAAAATTCGGAAGCTTTTGTAAAACTGGATCTTTTTTTAAAATATACAGAGTTTTCAACTCAGCAGCTACCTTAAGCATGTATCTTGATAAAGAAGGGACTATATCCAAATCAAGCTTTGCCTTGTTTTTCACCAAATTTTGATATGATCCCAAAGTAGGTGATATATCCAAAATTTTTTTGTACATCTCAATAAATTTTGTGGCTGCATGCTCAATTTGTATAATATTTAAATAAGAATATTTTGGTTCATCCTTTAAAAATTTTTTAACTTCTGCTATATCTATGGTTTCGTCAACTGGCTCAAGTTTACCCTCTAAAGTTTTAATCTTCTTACTTTTCTTGGACTTTTTATCTTTCTTCTTTTCTTTCTTTCGTTTCTTTTCACTTTTCAATGGTTGTTGTGTTGTTTCATTTAAAGTATCATTTTCAAATCTTCTCTTTTCACCTTTTTTCTTACCGATGGAAGTCATTACAATATATAAGGGGGTATCTAGTCGTAATTACTATTAGCGCAAGGAAGGCGGGAGGATATTTTATTGGTTTAGAAAGATTGAGTTTAGTAACAAATAACTTATACTAGGTCTTGTTGATTAGTTCTTTGTCTATGTGTAAGAGTCTGCTTTTCTATTAATTTTTTTTATTTAATTTTTTTGAAATTCGTTTCAAAGAAAGAAAAATCTCCATTGGTTTTGTGTAAATAAGTCTAATCTTACTACATATAAAACATAGTTTGAAGAAGACAAAGCATATGGTCTGAAAAGACTGTTTCTTTCAGATCGAACCAGAAACACAAGTTAGAGAATATTGTAAAACTATTGATTGAAGTATGTAACTTTTAAAAATAGACCTATAGATTATTTAAAAAAGAAACTCTCACAAGTTTCTACATTATGCATAAATGATCAAAATTTAAACTTTCTGAGTTGTTGCTCCTCTTCATCTTCTGCTATTTCGACTTTTTGTTCTGATTTTGCAATTGAATCAATATCATCCGATTCTGATGGAAGCTGAGAGGGTTGTCTTGTGATAGAGTATTTTTTATTCATTGTATATTCATTACTTGTCTGATCAGTGGTTTCTTGCAACACAGTATAAAGCGGTCTTTTTGATAGAATATTTGCTTCAATTCCTTGAACACTATTATTATCCACAGCTTTAACAACTTCTACTTCAGTTATTAATTGTTTGTCAACATCACCATCTTTTGATTTTGTATTATTTATTTGATCGTCTTCTAAATTAGCTTCAATACCCGTATCCAAATCTTTATCTTCATTTTCATCAGTACTATCTTCAAAGTTTAATATTTGACCAAAATATGTGGTATTTTTTAAATCATTCTTCTTATTAACTTTCGGTATCTTACCATAAATTTCATCTTTCAAAAATTGAATATCCCAATTTAATCCAACTATTTTCATGTTAGGATAACTTGGCGGCATCCCCAATTTCTCCATTTTATGACACCACGGTGGTAACTGGCCCTCTTTCATGCCCATAACTTCCCTTAAGCTTTTACTAATTTTGCCGGGTCTTACAGTTCTTTTCATCCGTTCCCATTGACCTTCTTCCTCCAGGTTTCTATTCTCATAATACAAGTCACCAAACGGTAATAAGATATCAGGTTTCCATGTAGAGCCCAATTTAAAAAAAATGTCGTATAATTTTTTATAATCGATATCAAGAGTACCCAGCCTTGGTTGTACCCTTGCTCTTGTCATCTCTTTCAATGAACTATCTTGCATTTGTTGTTGATCCCTATTGGCCAATACATTTCTCATGGATTCTATATTCGTCTGTTTCATAATATCTGGTAGTTCAAAAGGTTTTTTATTCAATAGTGATCTGCCGGATAGATACTCCCTTTTCAGTTGCCAATGAGAAGGTATGCTGACAACATTTTTAGTAGACTTAATTGTGGCATTCAATAATGGATAACGTGCATCACAATCATACCATTCAATGACTTCTGGGTGTATTACTTGACTCTTCAAATCAATTAGATTGGGTTTGTTCAATTTGCGTAGCTTTCTTTTTGAAAGTTGTTCAGGTTTATTTGCTTCATACTTCTCGTCATTTTCTTGTTTATCAGGTCTAACAGAGTCAATAACTGCATCATATTTATTCTTCCCATTTTCAGTTTCAATCTCATTTTCATTATTATCGTTATTATGCTTTCTTTTATTATTTTGTATTAGTTTCACTTGTTCATCATTAGAAACTTTTGGAATTTCAAATTTTTGAAAAATGGTACTAAATTGTTCCATTAGTCGCGTCTCATTTAAGAATGCGCCATGCATTTGATCTTTATTTTTGTCATGATTACTCTTCTTCTTCTTGCTCTTATTTTTATTATTATGGTCATTCACCACTTTTGATACTTTATTTTGCTTATTAAGTTGTGATTTTCTGGCATCTATTAATTCAATCAATTCCTTATTCTCTAGTGATTGATCGTTACCAATTGACCTCCCTTTTAAACCTTTTTTGGATTTCCTAGTCATATCTACAAGTATCTGCCAAACAATATCAAATTGTAGATCTATATATCTATATATTTATATATACGTATATTTGTGTACTTTTTACAACCTTCAAAAGTTACCTTGTATATATTTCCACACATAAACACTCCACAGATTCATAGATATGTACACACGCATACACAGACACTCTCTGTTTTCTTCCTAAAAAACCACGTTATTAACATGTATGCAGAAATGCTGCAGACAGATACGAGATAACATAATACAAATCAACTACGAACTCTGGTGCTCATCTCCTGGTGTTTCCATCAAAGACTACTAACTAAGACCAATTCGTGTCAAAAACTGTCTCAAAGCAAATAAAAAGAACATCTCTTTATTTTTTTTTTCTTTTTCGTTTCTGCTCTTTGTTTTCTGTTTTTCCGGTGGAATTCATCGAGTAATGAATGCAAGAAACACAATACACAGAAAGAAGGAACAACTAATAGGAAGATCAATCGAGTTGAATAACAGTTGCATCAAACTTGCTCACCTTCTCTTTCATTCTATTTATATAAGGTACCTGTGACCTTCTTCAAGAATCTTTTTTTTTTTAAGAAAAAAAGGAAGGGATAGTTACTCTTTTCTCAAAGGTTCAAGATGACTCAAAATACAACCAAATAACAACAGCAATAGCAATAATAATTAGTCCAAAGAAATGAGCAACGAACAACCTGTTACTAAGAAGAAAATTAACTTTTCCAATATCCTTTTAGGCGCTGGTATTAATATGGCGGAAGTGACCACTCTTGGTCAACCATTAGAAGTCATCAAGACCACTATGGCAGCCAACAGAAACCTGTCTTTTGCCAGTTCTGTCAAAACTGTCTGGTCTCGTGGCGGTGTCTTCGGTTTCTACCAAGGTTTGATTCCATGGGCTTGGATTGAGGCGTCTACAAAAGGTGCTGTGCTTTTATTTGTGGCTTCTGAAGCTGAATACAGATATAAGAAACTTGGCTTGGGCAACTTTGGATCTGGTATCCTTGGTGGTATCACTGGTGGTATTGCACAATCCTATTTGACTATGGGTTTCTGTACTTGTATGAAGACAGTAGAAATCACTAGGAAAAAAGCAATTGGTGGACTTGGCGCTGCGTCGGCAGCCGCTACTCAATCCTCATGGGATGTATTTAGATCTATCTGGGCTAAAGAAGGTATCAGAGGCATATACAGAGGTGTTAATGCTGTGGCTATTAGACAAATGACAAATTGGGGGTCTCGTTTTGGTTTCTCTAGATTGGTAGAAGATGGTATTAGAAAAGTTACTGGGAAGACAAACAAAGACGACAAATTGAACGCTTTCGAAAAGATCCTCGCTAGTGCTATTGGTGGTGGGTTAAGTGCTTGGAATCAACCAATTGAAGTTATTAGAGTTGAAATGCAGTCCAAGACTCCCGATCCAAATAGGCCTAAAGATTTGACCGTTGGCAAGACTTTCAAATACATTTTACAAACTAATGGTGTCAAAGGTTTATACCGTGGTATTACCCCAAGAATTGGATTAGGTATCTGGCAAACTGTATTCATGGTTGGGTTTGGTGATATGGCAAGAGAATTTGTTGCAAAGTTGACTGGTGATGCTCCAACTGCCAAGCATTAATGTAACAAATAAACCGGCATAAAAACATTAAAACGACAACGGTGATAACAACAACAACAACAACAACGAATAAAAAACAAAAGGAAAAAAGAGGAAAAAAAAAGATATAATTAATTAGTAAGTAATATTCTTATAATATCAAATATATGGGAGAACATATAATAATTTTATAAAAATTAAAAAAATAACTTCAACTTATCTTTTTCACATATTTTACGTATCTGTAAATGTAATAAAACTTCTGAACTAGAAATGTACAAAACCTAATGCATAGTGTGAAATAGTAAATATTAATAACTTCACGTAAAAAAAAAAAAGAACAAATATTTTAAATTATTTTTATAACTTACTGTATCCAATAAATTAATGCATAAAATATATACCATATTTCATTTAACTTACAGATTCTTTCCCAAAATAGTCTTTCAATTCCAGCCATAATATAATTATAACACTTTGAATAACCATTAATATACTCTGCAAATTTATTCTGTTTTGATGTGACAAATAATAATTTAATAGGTTATTAATATGAATAAAATAATCCAATGGTTTGCGAAATATCGAAAAAATTGATTTGATTACATAATCAAATAGTAATAATTTAATTCTTAAAATCAGATATATTAACTTAAATAATCCACTTGTCTCTGAGAATGATTGATCGTTCTTTAAAGAGTTTAACCTCCACTTTAGTAATTTTGAGTTAATTAAAAATAAATATATTGGTAAAAATATAAAATCCAATCTTTTAAAAACTTTATCCCCAAACCATTTACCAAATGGCGGACAACCCTTTATCAAATTATTAATCTTTTTACCAAAGAATAACTTCATGTTGAACCATAAAGAATCTCCATATGAAACAATTGGAAAAGCAAAGACAATAAACCATAGATCTGTTATGTTTAAAATATTATAAAACCCTTGATCTATCATTTTTAATATTCGTAACCAATGTATATTCGATGTAATTGAATCATCCTTACATTGCTTCCATAGTAGTACACTCAATCTTATAAAGAATAATTCATTGAATGTGTTGAATATAAATCGTATTAATCGATACTGTCGTAATTTTCTTGATGATTTAAAGATCAAATTAATTTGCTTTTTTTTAGCATTATTATTATTATTATTATTATTATTATTATTATTATTATTATTATTATTATTATTATTATTATTTGTTGCTGTTGCTGTTGTCAAAAAATCTAAATCAGATTTTATCTCCAATTTTCTTGGTGGCGATCTAGGAAAAAGTTTAATATGATAGGTAACAAATATTGAATCACACATTTATATACAACTGCTCTGTTACTACACTATACATAGATCTACAATATCAGATCTGTGGATACTGTAATAGTACATATATGTATATATACTGCATGTATTAGAGAAATTTCTTCTACAACTGGCCCTTCACTTTTGATCAAATTAGAAGATCAAATTAGCCGCTAACAACCAACATGTAAAAAAAGAAAACTAAAAAAAAGAAAGAACAAAACAAAACAAAATAAAATAAAGTAAAATAATTATATTTACATATCTGAATATATATCTCACATAGAAATTTTAGTTTAGACGTGGATCAGAGCCAAACTTTCTTCGAGCAACCTCAATCACTCGTTCATACAATTTTCTTGACTACAATTCACAGCATTATCAATAACACAGCGACCTGCAGAAGTGGACCCATAGGTGCTGTCCTTAACAGAAGACTTTTGGTGACTGTTGTTCATTTTTGTAGTGCTGTCTCCAGAAACTAAGGATATGCCAGATCCACTTACATCACCTGCAATGATGGAAAATCTTCTTCTTGTGGTCTCATTAACGTTGCCAGAGACAAATTCCGGTTGTACGGTAGCTGAATGGATACCGTATTCATGAAACAAATTTCTTATTAATTTGGCAGTCTCAATGTAATTTTCTGCTGGTAAATCCAATTTAACATGAATAGATGCAATAGTGATAGATTCCGTCAAATTCCAAATATGGAAATCATGGACCTCCACCACACCTGGGATTTGTTCAATTCTTTGACGAATAATCTCTGCAGAGATACTCTTTGGTGTGGCTTGTAACAGGATATGTGAAGCTTTATGGGCCAACGGTAAAGCAGAGGCAAAGATGATACCAGTAATGAGCAAAGAGACGACTGGATCACTGTAAAATCTCCAGGAATAATCTGTTTTCCAGATGAACAAAGCAGCGACGATAACACCAATGTTGCCTAAGGCATCACCAAGGACATGTAAAAAGACCCCATGCATATTTAATGATCGTTGTTTCTTTTGTTTAGTGGCGGTGGGATGATTTCTTGACCGTAGGGGTGTGTGTTCGGACGACAACATTTGAAGAGTTCTATCAGTGACAGCGAATGTGTCCACACTACTATTTATGGAATGGGAGTGTGAGTGTTCATCGCCACTATCGTCGACGGCAGTAGATTCTAAATCTTCTGAAGGGTGATAATGTGAATGGGATGTTAATTGGTTTTCGCTAGGAAAATCGAAATGGCCATGACTGTGACCATGACTGTGGCCGTGGTCGTGCTCACTAAACAAGAGTAAGCCAATACAATTTGATAATAACCCCGTGATACCGATATACATGACCAACTTAGGATTAGTAATCTCCTCTGGTTGAATCAGTCTTTGTAATGCTTCAATGAAGATAGAAAAACATAATGCGATTAAAAACACAGCATTGACTAAAGCACCAAGAATCTCTGCACGTTTCCATCCATAAGTATATTTAGCATCAGGATCTCTCTCCTTAGCCACTTTGACGGCCCATAGGGCCACCAATAAGGAGAATATATCATTTAACATATGGAATGAATCGGCAATTAGAGCTAGAGAATGGGACATATAACCAATGATAATTTCTAGTAAGAAAAAAATTGTGTCTAGCACCAAAAGTGCTGTAATACGTATTTGTTTCCCTCCTGACATCAGCAGAATATTGATATTATTTTCTTCTTTTTTTCTTTTCAATCTTTAATAGTCATATGCCTTTTAGCTAATTTTTTTTTCACCTTGGTTTTCTTTTTTCTACCTTGATTGATTGATATGTATAAAATACCAAACCAAACAAAAAAAAGATGAAGAAGAGGAAAATGATGATAATGATGTTTCTAAATCAAATCAAGGTATACAAACCAATATATATATATATATATATATATATATATATTCAAATGTGTGATTGTTTATAGCGACTCAAGGAATGTGCTAGCCAAATGTTCAATGGGTTTACCTTGTAATGAGTCAGATTCAACCTGTCGGACCACAAAAAGAATGCTCTTAATATACTCAAGCAATCTTGTATTTACACACCGAGCTTTCTCTTTATCTTTATCCTTCTTTTTTTCTTTTTTTTTTTCTTTCTTTCTTTTTTCCTTCTTCTTTGTCTCCCTCTTTTATTTTCGTTTAGAATATATTTCCAGCTTGTATTCCTTTTTTTTTTTTACTTTATTTTATTTTATATTTTTCATCTTCAATCTTTTAACTTTCTTGCCACAAAGAAAAAAAAAAAAGAAAAGAAAACAAGGTGCGAAATTGTAATAATAACAACGACAATAACAATAGCAGTTACCTGTAGAGATCAAAAACTCCCCTAAAACATTATCCACAAGATCGTTAGACACGGTTTGTCTTTTTTCTTTTTCTTTCTCTTTTTCTTTAAGTACAGAACCGCTGCTTGCACTTTACAACTAACACCACAAGAAATTATCTCTTGGGAGGTATGAGACATTGTGTTTGTGTTCCAAGAAGAAAGAGAAGATACATCTTTGAAAAGAGAAAGAGAGATGGTGCCAATGTACGTTCTGGTAAGTTTTTCTCTTTTTTCTCTTTGGTTTTTTAACAAAAAAGAAAAAAAAAAGTCAGATAGAAAGCTCTAATGTATGGCTTATAAGAAGTCATTGTACCTAATTCATTATAATTCATTATTGTAGATTTGCCCGAAGTGACCCTTCTTAAAGACAGTTGCAATTGTTTTTCCCTAAATATTATAATCTCTCTTGTGCCGAAAATGTAATTTTTTTTTCTGTGAGTACAGGGTTGTCAATGGTCTAAGTATTGTGTAATACACAGAATGAACAGATTCTTTTTTGCTTGGTTAAAATAGTACATTCATTTGAGTTGGATATAATTATCCCCTTAATTTGATCTGGCATAAATGAAAAAAAAAAATGAGAAAACTAAAATATTTATTCTTACTTATTAAATAATGAAGGGTACATGCTGTATATTGTTGTAAAATCTAGATCAGCCATCATCCAATACAATATTATTGTATTTCGCAAGTTTTTAGATATTGTGCATTTTTTTTTTCTTCTTCTGAATATCCATTGTCCTTTAAATTTCTTTCCTGCATTTTTTTAAAAGAAAATATGTTTTTGATGTTTTTCATGGAACACTGTGATCAACTTTTTAACAAAACAAAAAATGATGCAACGGGATATAGGTGTCAGTAAATGATAAAATATACCGTACTAGTCAAAATAAATAAATAAATAAATAAATAAATAAATAAAAGAATAAAAGAATAACTAACTAAATAAAAAAAAAATCAATAAATACACAATACAGTCGATTCACATTAAACATATTGTCTATATAGTTTTAATAAGTTTTTGTTTATTAAAAGAATACATTTACCATTAAGTAAAAACAACCATAACAATAAAAAAAAATGAAGCCTGAAAAAAATGAAGGGCTGTTATTCCTAATCATCATTGTTAAGTGATATATAAATATCACTTTTAATACTTAAAATACATCTTAGTTATTTAATTATTATTATTTTTTTTTTCTTTTTGGAAAGAAGTCGTTAAAGAAAAAGATTAAACTACCAAAGTAAGTCAGATATCTCTCGTCCCTACTTTTTTTTTTTTTTTTCAACCACACATTCCTTCTTTAATTATTACTTTTTTATATACACTTCTTCAAATAAATACAAATTAACAGTAATAAAATCCACACAAAATTTTTTTTATTTTTTATTTTTTATTTTTTACTTTTTTTTTTTTAAATAATGTTACTCCATAGGACTGTTGTTCTAGTGACTATATTAGCTCCAATATCCACTATAGTTAATGCTCTCATTAATCTGGAAATTAATGAAACCGAAGACCATCACGTCCATAAACATTACAAACGTGGTGGTAGAACATGTGCCTTCCCATATTACGAAGGGATGGTAGCAGTACAGGAATCTGGTGCAAATGCCGGTTGGGCAATGCATTTCGATCAAGCTTGTGATCCTGGAACATGGTGTCCTTATGCATGTGAACCTGGCCAACTAATGGGACAATGGGACCCCTCCGTCACTTCTTACACGTATCCAGGATCACAATATGGTGGACTATATTGTCAAGAAGATGGAACTCTAAAGACCCCATTCAAAAATAAACCTTATTGTTACGAGGGTAAAGGGACCGTCTATGTGCAAAACCAATGCAGCAATGACGGTTCTGTGGCCTTTTGCCAAACTGTGTTGCCAGGAAATGAAGAAATGTTGATCCCAACATTAGTGGCCGATACAGAGACCTTGGCAGTGCCTGGGCCAGAATATTGGGCATGCACTGCCGCACATTATTATATCAACCCTCCCGGTGTCACTGTTGAAAACGGTTGTAAATGGGGAGACCTTTCTCATCCATGGGGTAATTGGGCCCCATACGTGGCAGGTGCCAATATGGATGCAAGTGGCAATACTTTTGTCAAAATTGGTTGGAACCCCGTATACTTGGAAACTTCGTGCCCATTTAGAGACAAAACTCCTAGTTTCGGGGTCCGGATAACTTGTGATGATCCGGATTCCTGTGAAGGATTGCCATGCTCAATTGATCCAAGCGTAGTTGGTGTCAATGGGGTAACAAGTGATACAACTAGCGAGGGTGCCGGTGGCGGAGCATTCTGTGTAGTTACAGCCAAAAATTATTCAAAAGCCAAAATCGAAGTATTTGCAATTGGCTCAGGTGGAGGAGGAGAGGCAGGTGAAACGGCTAAATCTACAAGTAGTGATGCAACAGCTCAAATGAAAAGAGATGAAACATATAAGATCGGTAATGTGACTAGCAGTGTCAGTCATGAGCATCAAAGAGCAACTATAACACATACTGTGTTCAAAACTGTCACAGTGTCAAAATAAATAACAAATATAATAAATAAGTAAAAACATATATTTTGATATCAGTTTCAATATATATATATATACATACAGTTTATGTTAAAATTTCAAATAAAAAAAAACAGCCAGACTAAAAAGAACAAAATGTAATATGTAAAAGAATAATAGAGTAACTTATATAAGTTTTTGTGATTTGTAGTCTCATTAAGAATATTACTTTATATCATGTTATACTATACTATATTTTTATGTATATTATACTTTTTCTTTTCTTATTTTTAAAGAAAAAATCAGGGGAGGAAAAGAAAAAAAAGATGAACAAGGAAGAAAAAAAAAAAAAGAAATACTATCAACACATGTATCATATATAGAAATAAATAGATAAAACTACAACATATAGTGTGTTCCTTTATTTGAATATATATGTAATCTATAGGTAATAACTACTACGTTATAGAACAAAATGTTATATACAAGAAAAATATGATAAAACGAAAATAAATAAATAAATAAATAAATAAAATACCATGACTTTAAGTTTATCCTTGTTTCTTTTTAATAAGTACAATTATGTATATATATATTTTTTTTCATTTATTTATTTTTTTTGTAGTTGTAGTTTCATTATTTGAATCTTTTTCAATAGACATAACATATTGTGATTTTTCCCAATCTGTTATCCTTTTCTTTTGAAAATATTGAATCCAACTATTAATACACTCTTTATTGAAATTATTGAATTCCTCGGAACAATTCTTTTTAACTTTATCTTGATTAACTGGAGATAGTGAATCTATCACTTGAATTTTATCTAAACATGCAAAAAATTGATCTCTACTTTCCCAGCATTTAACACGTTGTGATCTTGTGTTTGGAACTTGATTTGTTTCTTTTCTCTGAAAAAATGATAGAACCATTTTCAATAATTATTCAGTGTTAATGTTTAAAATAGTTGCTTATTTCTGGAAATATATGTATATATATATATACATGCTCAATATTAACGAATATTTCCAGTTTCGAATGTTAACAACATAGTGTTAAGAAATATTGGCATACTTAAAAAGAATAAAAAGGAGCTTCTGCATTATCTTCCTCTATGTATTTTTTCTTTATGCTCCTTTTTACTATGTTATTTCCGACTGATCAGGATTCCAAAAAAAAAAAAAAATCTCGAAAGACAGTTTAATTAAATTTTGCGGAATATAAACCCGTTGGAAATCCGCATTGGATTATATTACAAAAAAACAACTCTTTTTCTTTCCTTTATTTATTTATTTATTTAATTTTTTCTTTTGATACGTGAAACATGACAAAACCCCAAGTTCTCTGTTACCATGACAACGAAAACACTCTTCGATTGTTTTATTTTTTTTTTATATTTCCTTTGTTTTTTTTTTTTCCTTTATTTTTTTTCTGCAAGCTTTCTAAATTTTGTTGGAATTTGTTGGGAAAATTTCACCGGCTTTAATTTTTATTTTCGGTTGGTTTGAAAAATGCAGAAAACTTTCTGTTACTGCGTTATAATCCCCAAGACTAAAACAAAAAAATTTACCACTTTGTTATTATTCGCACTCTACAATTCCCACTGTTGGTTGCGGAAAATATCGGTTCTCTCTCTCTCTCTCATTTTTTTTTTGGTTCCTTTTGCTTGTTTTGTTTTGTCTTGTCTAGTTTTGTTTGACTAGAGTATGTTGCATCGAGCCTTCAAAAGAGACTCTACAAGCCAAACGAGTAGGGGCGGAGGGGAAAGAAAATCACTGAATACAATTTTCCTATCTCAGATTGACTGATTATAACCCTTTGCTGATGGGTATAATACAAATAATAGTTTGAAACCTAGTTAAACTTTTTTTTTTTATAATCTTTCGACTAGGGTTGTATAATCTTTATCATTGACTTGCACAGTCACACTCAAAAAAAAAAAAAAAAACAAAAGTTCCTGAACCTAATCCAGTTTCAAAGGAACAGATAAGAAGAGAAAAAAAATCCAATAAACAGCATAAAATGCTGAACCCTAAGTAAAAGATATTTCAAATACGTGAAAAAGCAGCATCAAACAGCAACAAACCAAGAAAACCAAAATCAGGAAAACGGAAAAACGAAAAAACAAAACAAAAAAAAAAACAACCTGGACAAAATCCTTACGGCCGATTGCAATTTTTTTTTTTTTGCAGCAGCCGCCAACAACAAAAATAAAAAAAAAATAAAACAAAAACAAGAAAAATTCAACAGAAAAAAAGAATTGTTTTCTACTTATTCTGTTTTCTATTGTTTCCTCTACCCCATCTATTCTTTCGGTATTTTGTTGCCTCTCTTTGTTATTTCTGTGCCTATTGTGATTTCCTATCACTACTATTGTTTTGCAATCTGTTGTCACTTTTGTTTTGTTTTGTTTTGTTTTTGTCAGAAATAGGCTTCCCTTTATTTTACTATATCTTTAAAGAAAAAAAAAAATCAAAAAATATCAGATATTAAACAAAGCATAATAACACATATACACATACACACCATCATATATAAATATCTTTATATATAAATCAACCACTAAAGATAAGTATTGGAGAATGTAAATACACGTTCCTTCAGACAGGTTTGTCTCCTCGCTGTTCACTTTCAACACGCAACAATTCCACGTAACAAAAAAGAAAAAAAAAAAACCACAAACCTATTCATTCTGAGAAACACACATACAGAAATACATACATACATACATATACATATAGATATATACATTTATTAGATCAAAATGAAACAATATAACGTAGAGGTGGCTCCACCTAAAAATATCCATGAAACTGGTGAAAGAAGAAACGCAAAAGTCGCTAAGGCCCCATTAGTTCGTCCCCTTGGAATGAAATGTAGTACCGTTTATGAATTTGTAGTTGAATGTTTCAATAAAAATAAGAATAAATTAGCTATGGGTTATAGATCAATAATAGATATACATGAAGAGACAAAACTTATAAATAAGAAGGTCGGCGGTAAAACTGTTCAACAAGAAAAAAAATGGCTATATTGGGAACTATCACCCTATAAATATGAAACTTGTAAAGAAGTACTTGAAATATTGCATAACGTTGGCCGTGGGTTAGTCAAAATTGGGTTGGTTCCTGAAAGTGAGGATAAATTACATATCTTTGCATCCACCTCGCATAAATGGATGAAAATGTATCTAGGTTCTCAATCACAATCTATCCCAATTGTAACTGCATATGACACTTTAGGTGAAAGTGGTTTGACTCACTCCATTTGGCAGACCGAATCAACTGCAATTTTCACAGACAACAATCTTTTAGTTAAACTGATCAATCCTTTATCCAATATAGAAAGAACGGGGAAAATCAAATATATTATTTATAATGAGAAGATGGATCCAAATGACAAAAGATTTGGAGGTAAATTATATTCTGAAGCAAAGGAAGCCTTTGATAAAATAAAAAATGTTAGACCTGATATCAAGTTTTACTCCTTCGATGAAATCGTTTCAATTGGTAAATCTGCTATAAATGAAATTGATCCTCATCCACCAAAACCTGATGATTTGTCTTGTATCATGTATACCTCAGGTTCTACTGGAGATCCAAAGGGTGTCGTTCTTAAACATTCAAATATTATTGCTGGTGTAGCTGGTGTTTCTCACAACGTTGTAGATGATTTTGTCAATAAAAACCACAGAGTCATTGCATTTTTACCTTTAGCTCACATCTTTGAATTGGTCTTTGAATTAGTCGGGTTCTATTGGGGTGCAGTTATTGGTTATGCAAATGTTAAAACGATATCCTCCACCTCAGTACGCAACTGTAAAGGTGATATCCAAGAATTTAGACCAACATTGATGGTCGGTGTTGCTGCCGTTTGGGAAACTATTAGAAAAGGTATTCTTCAACAAATCAATGCACTACCAAAGATTACACAAAAGATCTTTTGGACAGCTTATTACACTAAATTGAAGTTAAATAAATGGAACCTACCCGGCGGTAATACAATTGGTAATATAATCTTCAAAAAAATTAAACAAGCTACTGGTGGCCAACTGAAATATATGTGCAATGGTGGGTCCGCTTTAAGCCATGATGCTCAGGAATTCTTGACTAATGTGTTATGCCCAATGTTAGTCGGTTATGGTTTAACTGAAACTGTTGCATGTGCTGCTGTCTTGCCACCCGAACACTTTGAATACGATGTTGCAGGTGATTTAACTGGTTCCATTACAGCTAAGTTGGTAGACGTCGATGAATTGGGTTATTATGCAAAGAATAATCAAGGTGAAATTTGGCTAAAGGGTGCACCTGTTCTTTCTGAATACTATAAGAACCCAGAAGAGACAAATAGTGTCCTGACACCTGATGGATGGTTTAAGACTGGTGATATTGGGGAATGGACTTCAAAGGGTCAACTGAAAATTATTGATAGAAAGAAAAATCTGGTGAAGACCTTAAATGGTGAATATGTAGCACTGGAAAAATTAGAGGCCATTTACAGGTCAAACAAATATGTCCAAAATATTTGTGTCCATGCTGATCAAAATCAAGTCAAACCAGTTGGTATCATTGTTCCTGTGTTCCCAGTAGTATCAGAACTAGCTGTCCAATTGGGCGTTATGAAGCCAGATGAGGATTTAGAGGACCACGTTCACGATATAAGGTTAAGAAATGCCATTTTAGATGATATGTTGCAAACAGGGAAGACACAAGGCTTGAACGGTATTGAATTGTTGCAAGGTATTGCCATCTCTGGTGAAGAATGGACACCTGAAAATGGCTTTGTGACCTCTGCACAAAAATTGAAGAGGAAAGATATTTTAGCTGCTGTTAAAACTGATGTTGATTCTATTTATGGTATTTCCAAATAAAAAAAAATTAAAAAGAATAAATAAATTGCATTACTCACTTTCATCTTTTCATTTCTTATAAATATTAAATGATATATTTTTGTTTTTATGCATTATTATATACGTTCTAGCTCCTGATAATATATATATATATATACCCACCTCACTTTTTATGCATAAGAACAAAGTGTTGTCATTATTTTCTTCTATTTCCACATTCCGAATTATTTATTTAGAGTTATACAAGGACGAATGTAGATCCGATATTCAGTAAAGAAGTTTTTATCGCCATATACGCAGGTAAAGGATTACCGCTACTATTCTGTTAATTATTTAGGTTTTAAAAGTATACATGAGTACTCAAGAGACAAGAAAAAAGACATAGTCACACATGGCATCATATTTCTCCCGGGTATGAAACTACATGTTACCATAGAATACAAAATGTAAAAGGTAAATGAGCGATTAAACGGGATGTTTGATTCTTCGACTTCTTTTAACCATAAATCTATTAAAATAACAATTTTAAATGAAGTATTGTCAATGATTTGAAAAAAAAGTATAATTGAAAAAAAAAATACATTCACTCCTCTAGATATTGCCTGTTCATATATATTATTAACACGAAGATTTGTTCCAACGATAACAGTGAAGAAATTGGGGAATAAAAGTATGAAAATAAAAGAATGGCTTTACTATGAAAAGATAATCGAAAATGGGTAAATGAGTCCATTCTCTATTTAAATATATTGAATTCTATAACATACCTTAAATTTGGACCATCAACATGCATAACTATGGAGGTGCGAGCTATGAAACATATTAATGAGACCACAGTATGTCATTAACCATAATAGTAAATCATTGAAAAACTCAACAACATACCAATTTATAGCGAATCCTAATGATACAAAACGGAGAAAACAGACTTAATAACCCCAAATTGACACTTTATACCTTCCTTCTATTCACATATTCCTCCTCAGTTTCTTCCCTTATTGAAACGATCAAGCATTAGTAAATATATATAAACCGTCAATAAAAGAGATTTGACAATGAACTATATCTTCTCACCCAATACAACTTTTTCCAGGTTTACTCTAAGAAAACACTACCACAGAGACGATACACAAAATTGCTATTAATATATCCATAGAATTCCATCGTTTTTTGAACGATTCTCTTTCAAAAAATAAAGGAATAACAATGCAAGTCTGAAAAAAATCAAAGAATGATATACAACCAACAAGAGTAGCTAAAAACAAAATCTTTTTCATCTGTGATGCCTCTACAATTACTCCAATGTTCTTTTTATATGTTTGTATTGAAAGGTGAAAAAATTTTTTTTCCATTTTGTTTTAATTTATTTTCGTCTTTTTTACAAAATTTCCGAAAAAGTAAACATGCGGCCTCTCAAAAAATAAATTCCATAAAAACCTACTATTCGGAATTATTCCGTTAGATACCGCCTATTTTTGCTTCTAGTAATCCCTCATTTCCCATCAGCAAGACAATGACATGCATGATAGTGAAAATATTATTATTAAGTACTTACCTTTCATACTGAGTTGGTCCAATTGTTCCATGTGATCCGACTATGACGTGGTGTTGTTGTTTATTCCAAATTCAAAATGGCTATCTACCAAGACTTTGCTTCAATTATCTTGATATTCTTAAATAAAACTTTGAATTTTTACTAGTAGTATTTCCAATCATAAATATATCAACATCTATAAAGGTAAAAAAATACTTAATTGTATCTGAAATATATATGGTTGTATACGAATCTTTTTGCACTGTAATTGAGTAATATTTTTTTACAATTGTCTAAAAAACATATTTATTAGCTTAGATTTCAAATTAAGAACATATAATTTTCTTATCAAAATATGGCAATACCACAGAATTCCATATATTACACATTTCTTGTTCATGTTCCTTCTCTTTTGAATGTTCTTTAACTTTACATTCAAGACCATCCTTTGTCGCATATTGCCAAGGCTTTCCAATTGGATAATCTGAATAATGGATATATTTAGCCTCCTCGACTACAGTTTTTAAATCATTTGCTGCATATTCACCCTCAGAATTCAAATAACGATATCCTAACATATCATTTTTTAACATATCATGTTGCTCTTTGTGCTTAATCGAACCTGATAGCAACCCATATCTACTAAATGGTAGAACCATGACTTCAGGAACATATTGGTGTTTAATACTTTTCAAAACAGAAAAATGATCATAAATTAATTGTTTCATGTTATAAAGATATTCATTGACCACATCCATGTCATATACTCCTTTAGTATTGATATTGTAAGGTAATATCACATCACGGATATAAGTATATGTCTCGTTAGATGGTTTGATTACCATTAAATCTGAAGCCCATTTAACTTTACTTGGCTTAACAGTATGAAATAACCTAGACAAGGAGAACACAGTTCTTGTCTTTAAGATATCATCACCAATATTCTCTGAATTCAGATATAATGTGTGTGGTAAATTGGGCAAATGATTGTAAATCATTTTTCCATTTTGAAGCCTTGTAACACACCTCTCTATATATTTATTTATATTAATTGGATTCTTCATATGGAATACTTCTTTATAAGCCTTTTTAAGGTCTGATTCCTTTAAATTCCAATATGTCACAGTAGCAGCGAATTTTACATAATCTGGTAGGAAAAATAACTCATCGAGATTACCATTCAAATTAGCATCATTGTCTAAATAAATAATCCTTTCATATTCAGTTAAATTAAAAATTTCTAATTTAGACAAACTATTCTTCCATGTAGTTTGATCATCCTCCTTAGAGATAGGTTCCATAAATTTAACTATCACTTGATCATTATCTAATTCTTTTATTTTATCTAACAAAGCACTGGAACCTTCTACACTAGACACAACATCTGTCGTAATCAACAAGACCAATTTTGCCTTCGTTTTGTAATCTTCCTTTAGCATTTTAAACATAATCAATGTATTACAAAGATAATCTCTTTCAGCAACATAGTTAACATATGCATAGCGATCCCAGTCTATAGGATCTGCCTTTTGACTGATCACATCAGTTTGTCTCTTCTTGTATAATGCATCGATAACAGGACCAGGTATCTGTTTAATTTCTAAGGGGTTAAACTCTCTTTGTAGATTATCTCTATTTTTGTTAAAATAATTTCTATAATATTCAACTTGTTGATTCAATTGAAATTGAACTACTGTCCTCGAAAAATAATAAATTACCAAAAATATGATAATAATACCTAATATTGGTCTTAATTTTCTTTTAGATAATAATATCATTTTGAACTACTTTAATCACTTCTCGTCCAAAAGGCGTTACTATATCGTTATCTCTTTCATAGATCCAGCCAACGTTGTTCTCTTTGTAGATCCATCTCTTATGTTTGAAATTTTCTTATGTTATTTATACGTATTTTTCACCGATGACATCAGGTAATTTTTTTTTTACAAAATCCCCTTTGAGCGAAAATGAAGAAAATTCAGTCAAAGAGGAAGATGAAGAGGTGAAATGAAAGTTTTGAAAGTTAAAAAATGAGATAAATATAAATATGAATATATACATTATCCATAGGTCTACGTCATTGGAGAAGAATGATTTTATATGTTAAGTTCCATAAATATCAAATTATCTTCTAAAAGCGATCTCAGTACGACACAATGGACAAGTGTTATTACCAGAAGATCTAAACCATTTGTAAAGACATGCACCGTGGAATCTGTTCTTACAAGTTGGACAAGTCTTATTTGGCAGCTTTCTATCTACCGCATGTAATATAGAATAACAGATAGCACATTCTTCAAATCCTGAAAATTGTAAATGAACATTTTTTGTAAATAATTCCAGAGAATCTAACACAGAGCCATTCATACCCGTAATAACATGCTGAGTTGACATTATCCACTGTTTCCATTTCTGTTCACTTATGCCGACACGAGAGACGCCGATTACTTGAATATTTGATAATGGGTAGTTAGAAGGCAATTTAAAGGCCAGTTCTAACTTTTGTTCATCAATTAAATAGCTTGCTTTAGTTTCGTTGGTGATACGATTGATTTTAATTGTCAAATCATCATCTTTTGAAGTCAAATAATCTAGCTTTTTCTCCACCTTATCTAATTCATCTTTTATCAAAATGGGTGAAATTTTGGTAGATACAAATTTTTCAATGGCTTGTTGTTCTGATCTACTACGAATATTTAAGAACCAATTGCTTGTTAATGACCCAACATTATTAAACAATTCATAAAGTAAATAACTTAGTAATTTATGACACTCTAAGGTAATATCATCTTTATAAGGAGAAAAATCGTTGTTACTTGGATCATATTGTCTTATATCAGATTCTGATATATCCTTCCAAAAGTCTTTATCCTCAAAGTTGATTTGCTCCGTTATAAAATCAAACATTTTTTTTATTAAGTCATGATCTTTAAGTTGATCAATATATATTTGACGCATTTTATAAGATACATCTTTAAAGTATGTTAATGTAAGCACCCAGTCCCATAAGTACTTAATGAAATCGTATTCATTATCATATTCTAAATACTCTGTAGGAATATTTTGATGTAAAGAATTAATCAATTCAGTTGGTATTTTATACTCATTCATATTTTCTTTCTTTTCTTCCTCCACTTCCTCATGATGCTCAAGCATTTCATCTGTCGATTGAGATACAGATTGTTTCTGTAATTCAAATTCGATGACTTTTTCTTGTTGTTTTTCGTAGATGAGCCTTAGTAATAAAGTCATCAAAAGTCGTTTTTGATTTACATTTTGATTTATGTTTTGTCCCATATAACCAGCGAAAAACTGACTATATAAGGTTAATAAATATTTTGATTTTATTGATAAGAGCTGTTTTGTAAGAGAGCTGTAAAACGAACGAGATATTTGGTTGTTTTGTTCATTGTGGTAGGTATGCATAGCCATTTCTGAAAGCATGTTAGCTAACTCTTCAATTGTCTCATTTTCGGTTATTAAATTAAATTTGGACATAATGTCATTTAAGTGTAAACATTCCAAGCGAAGATGGAACAAAAGCAAAGTTTCATCTATTTGGCACATACTTATCGAATCTGTCAACAATCTAATAGCAATATTGTTTATAATGTCTCCTATAGTTCTAATTTGAGGAATTGATAAAATACAACTAAAGAATCTTAACAGTCCAATTCTTAAAGTTAAAAACTCATCATCATAAGCAATCTCACTATCTAACCATTGATTAATAGTTTTTAAAATAATAGTTAATCTCTGGGGAGCAATGGGCATAAATGACTCGTTGGTATCAGTTTCTTGGAACTCCAATAAATTATTCAATAATAATAATATTTTATAACTCTTATTAACCAACTCTGAAGGTCTTACTCCAATACACTCGGAGGATAGTAATGTTCTCAACTTTATTAATGAATCATCCACTGCATAATTATTTACAACTGATAAAATTACTGCAGAATGCAAATACATTGAATCTGTAGATTCTTTACCTCTAATAACTGAACTTACGTATTTTTCTATTAGTGGAATTTTACTTGCTAGTGCGGATGGGGAAACCAAATCCAATGAATTCATTAATAGTCGATGGATTATTCTAGACTTATAATAAGCTAGAACCGGATTTGCTTCTTTTATAAGACAATTCAAAATAACATTATTACCATCACTAGGTCCAACAACCATTTTTTCTAACATTTCACTAAAATCAAACAAAGTATGATCCGCTTTAAAAACAGTATTTTTAATATCATAAAAAGTATCGTCAGCAATTTCACAAATGTAATTATAATCGATTGCTAATTCAACTATTAAAGATAGAAATACAATACAATTATCGTCTAAATATTCTGAAAACTGCGCCATGATCCTATCTAAAAATAACCCATAATTAAGCAAGCTTCTTATTTCTGAAAGATCAAAAGATTTTGTATTAACAGGAAGCAGAAATAAATTAGAACCCAATGGATTGCTTAGAGAACATCTATAATCTATAAAAGAAACTTTTTTGAAGAAAACATCGCCTAAATTTTCAGGAATTATAGTATCTAAAATTGAAATATTGTTGTTTATCAACTCAAAGGTAAACTGAATAAATTTAGAATCAATACTTGAATAACCAACAAAATCCATAATGCCATTGGCTAGTACTTGTGCTATGTTATCATCATTCTTTGAAAGTAGCAAAATTGTATTTTTAATATCCTCATGGGTCTCTAATACATTTTCCAATAGTATATCGGTGAAGAAAGTTGTTGCAGTTAAGAAGGCAATCTGAATAGCTTTTTTTAGCTGAGGAAAAATGTTGTATAATATATCCAACCTATTATTATGTTTGGTATTAGTATACAACTGTGGAACATAATTAATTTTGAATAGATGACTCTTTAAAAATGCACCATTATCTTTGAAACAGTAGGATTTTAGATAAGATGATATAAAAAAATTAACTTCTAAACCATTTGAGGATGCCAGGAAGTCTCTTAATTTATCTGGATTTAATTGATCTAAAAGATCAATGATTTTAGATTTTGAAATATCAAGAGATAAAGCAGAAGTAAAAAAATCTTGTAAATTATTCAACCATTCTTCATTCAAATCAATGAACTTTGAATTAGAATACTTGATAATTACATTTGCTAATACATCAAATGTTGAATTTTCCAACCATAGAGGCAGCTCATAAATTAATCTTGAGATTTCGTTTTTTAAAATAGTATTATTGGTATCAATAACAAAAATAAATAAATTTAAGATATGTTGATTCTCCATAAAAATTGTAGAATTGTCATTGGAAATTGTATCCAATGCCCAATTTGCTAAGTCAGTAATAGTCTGTTCATTTGCTGGAACATTTGAAAGTAGAACCATCATATTAGTTAAGTAATTTTCTTCCCCTTTAAAATCTTCTTCATTCATAGATCTTTTGGGATCACAAATCAATTTTATATTATTTTCTAGTTCAAATAGTCCACAATACTGAGAAAATAGTTTACACAGCTCATGTGATTGACATAAGGATACCTTACTTTTTAGAGTGGCAAAAATACCATCATTTATGATTTTTTGTTGCAAATCATCTGGAGAATTTTCAAGAAATGATATATAATTTCTCCAAAATTCCTGAATCAACTGAGAACAATATTTACCCAAAAAGGATTTTGTATTCAATACTGTTAATGCTTCTTGCCAGATAGGCAGTAATTCTGTTGAAAAATCAAATAATTCGTATGCTGTTATTTTATTGAATAATTTATTCATTGATGCATAAAGATTTGGAACTGGTTGATATATAGCTACAGATAGTAAATTCAGTATACTAATCTTTGACTTTTTATCATAAGACCATAATTTTCCATTTTTATAGTCGCTTAATAATGAAACTGTATTTATAATAGATGGTACAACAGAATTAAAACTCAAAATATTCTTTGAAGAAATTTGACGCATAATTTTAAATATTCTCCTAACAATAGTTTTTAAAATATCTGTATTCTTCAGCAAATATTGGTTATTGTAGAGGATTCTAACTAAATTCAATAACTTATCTAATAACTTGGTGTTTTGAGCAGAACTTAAACTAATATTTCCCCATAAAGATTCTTCATTTAATATATCATGGTAAATCTCGGTAAAATCTTCTATTCCTTTTGGATTTGACTGTAATAATAAAATTATTAAATGAACAGATTCCAATAATATTCTATTATATTTGAAGGTTGCTTCTTCCTTTTTAACATAACGTTCATCAGATAATGTATCAATTTCTTCAATCACAATAACTTGTTTACATAAGTTTAAAATTTGCTCATAGAACATAGTCCATAGCATATCAATCTTCTTAGTATCATTGTTAAAACAATTCAAGAGTTCTTTTGTACACTTTTTGCTCACATATAAATCCGTATCACAAGTTCCCATTAATACGAGGGGAATAAAATCTTTTAAAAATTTCCCAATTTTTTTATTTAACTGTTTAATCAACATAATTGTAATTGAATTACTTAGGCATCGGATTGATTTGGACTCATTAATAATTAATTTTGCATAAATTTGAGACCAGCATAATAGAAAGATATCATCAAACATCTCTAATTTGTGATCTGTTTCTGTAAGGATACCAAATAAATCAGTTACAGCCTTTTCCTTGGTCACGTCATCTCTTTTCATAAGAGATTTAAATATTAATTTTAGATCATTAGAATTCAAAGCATTTAATAAATTTGGATCAGGTAGACCGTCAAAATAATTAAAGGTGATTTTCACACCATTATTACCCATTCCATAATCATTTGAATACTGTTGGAATGTATTAATACCACCAAATGACATTTTCTCTTTGTCTATTTATGTTTTAAATTGACATAGAACTTGTTGATGTTGCAATTTAGGGTAACAATATATATATGTTATTACAAGTCAAAGGTAGAGTAACTGTGTTTTTTATCTACTTAAATTATAAATCAATTAATTTCAATTCTACTTGTTAAACGTTATACGAATGCTATTACCACTTTTTTTCACACTTATATCTGCTCTTACTAAAAATATAAAAAAATAAGAAAAAACTTGACGAATGGACGAGTCCGGAATCGAACCGAAGACCTCTCCCATGCTAAGGGAGCGCGCTACCAACTACGCCACACGCCCGGAAACTTCAGGGTTTGTTGTGGAATAGAATAGTTATAACCATCAAGATTACATAAGATCCTGAATGAATCTAGAACCAATTAGTGTATTAATAAGCCATACATGTGCTACAACATTAGATGCTGCATAATAAAAAGATTGGATTACATAAGATCTTGGCAAATCTAGAATTTACCTATTGTTTTATTAAGTCCCACGTGTATTACTAATCACCATGATTAGAGAATTGGGATGCAGTTCTAATCCACTAAATTAATGTAATAAATTTTAGGATTGAACCAGTCAGATTATTAATGTACTAATTTAATGTACTAACCTGAATAATCGATCGAGCTCCAGAAAACATATAAAAGGACAACGTTTTCTGGAGATAAAAGACCATCTTCCATAACCGTTTCTTGTGAATAATATATATATTATATATCAACATAAATAAAAAGAACAAGCAAGTAACAAGTCAAGTAACTTCGAATAAGTACATTAGCTCGATATAAGCCGCTTAATATATAAAACCGTTTTAGTAATTATACTATCGACTATAGTTGATTACTGTCTCGATTATTTGAATTACTATTAATATTATTTGCGCTTCCCCGGAATACACAAAGAACTTCACCACACCATACTACAACAGGGTTCTCAAAAATTAAGTATGATCATGTTGTAAGCGATTTACAATTATAGATTAATTTATTGTTACTGCACGAACCAATATAACACGTTAGTTGATTATTATCATTAAGTATTGTTCTAAAGGTTCCGCCAAGACTTATCAAATTACACTATTGTTGTTTATTGTAATAACTTAGTTGTTTAGTAATACATTAGTTTGAAGAGTTGGTTAATATTTAATGACTCTTCATCAATATTTATTTTATATAATATATATGTATATCATATAAGGAGTCCTAGCTGGAAACCCTGAAATACATAGTTTACGGATAACACCTAATGTCGAGGCGAAGAATTTGGAACAACCAAAACTCTGGACCAAATATCGTAAGTATATTAGAACGAACAAATGATCTTCGGATGGGCATTGGTAGCAAATTACTAAAAAGTTTATTTAAGACACCCTTGATTATTGAAAGATAATACCAGAGGTAATTATCAGCATTAATATTCGTAATCTATCTAATAGATTAATCAAAAGAATAATAAGATGAATAACTAAGGCTAATCTATTTAATAGTTAGAATCAACCAATTATATAATTTGTAAGTGTTATATATATAATTAATACCCGTATTTTAGTATATTACTTGAGATAACCCCTTACTCAAGAATAGAATAAGACAAACTTGAATAAACCAATATTATATATATACAACTGTTGAATAATTACAATCGATAATTGACACTTGAATGTAGTTGATATGTTTGATACGTTCTCAATTATGAATAATTATATAATTAATAATGTACAAAATCATAATAAACCCGTTTGTTTATTTTTTTTATATACGATATATAACTACCAATGTACATGAAAAATCTATATAAAAAAGAAAAAATGATATGAGGGAATCTTTAGATCTACATCTACATCTACATCTATCTATATATATATATATGTTGAATAGTTCTCTTCTATGGATGATAAAAATTTATCAAATAGTTTTATTTGCATTTAATGATATATAAACCATAATCACCCATCATGTTGTAGTTCAATACTGGCTGAAATCTGTTCACTCTGTTTGTTTCATTCTAGAACATCATGCTTCAACAATTACTTTATCACTTTTCTTTTTTACTGTAAAACGAAACTGAAATGGCCACTCGTTTAAGGATTGAGATCCTCTAGATTGCCGATACTTTATTCAATATATTTATGCTGATTATCTAATATGAAATGGTAATGAATATAGTAAGATGTCAATACTTCATTTAGATTGTGATACAGAACAGTACAATAGTCCTAACAAAATTAATAGCCTCATCTCCAATTATATTTTTTCACGTTATTCTTGTGTTATAAAAGAGCTTTTTCTCACTAATGGTGTAAGTTCAAAAAATTTCATCTTTAAATATGTGATAAAATTGGACATCAGCTACATAATTCACTAAAAGAACAAAATACAAGGTACTTCTCTTTTTTTTATTCCCTCCATAAATGTTAAAAATACTTGAAAGAATATACGAGTAATATTTATTCTTTTGCTACATATCATTAAATATATTCAAAACTAAAAAAAAAAAAGAAACTATATTCTCATATAGAAAATGAAATAAAACCTATAGAAAAACAAGAATTTTATTCATTAAATATATAAATATATACATGTGTGTGTATACGTATATTATTCGGGATCACCAAATAGCCTTTTTGGATTATTTTTAATCCTTGTATCCATCTACACACGTCCGCACAATATATACAGCAGGGTACATACTGCTATGAATACCTCACAAGTGTACAAGGATCTTACGTACACAATATTTGCTCAGAATCAAATGTTTCTGGCATTATCAATAGCAATGAAAACAGTCTATGTGGAAGACGCTTAACATTCCCGTATTTGTGTCCATTGCTTGTTTGGTAACTGAGGTCTTTTGAGCACAAACAGAGTGCATTTTCTGTTTTCAGTTTTGCTTTCCCCATCTCGACAATTTTTTCTTTCTTTTTTTTTTTTCTTCTCTTTCCCCTCCCTTTCTACTAAACGTGTGAAAAAAAAAATTTTTTTTTTTAACTCATTTCTCTAGTGTTTGGAACAAATAGGACATCTCATCTCTCCCGTATTTTGGTAATACAATTTTTTTTTTTTTGATTCGTTTTAGTGTTAACTTAATAAGTTCAATTAGTTTACAAGCATTATAAATGTCTTGCATTCGCATTGTTAGTATTTATACCATCTGTCTCTATATTCAAAACAGCATATATCCTCCAAGAAACTGTAAACCACCAACGTTATCATATAAATACTGTTTTACATAAAGTGGTGATTTTATTTTTTCCCATCTATCTATCGATCCATCCGCCACCACCACCACCACTCACAACCAACTTTCCTCTATCAGTACCTAGTTTCTTTTCATCCATCTCTGCCTATTCATTCTACATATACCCGTTTTGTGAATTGACAAGAACAAACATTAAGCAAATATGACAATTTCCATCAAAGAATTGACCAACCATTCCTACGTAGATCATCAATTATCGGCCACGCTAGACTCCACCGAAGCCTTCGAGGGCCCAGAAAAGCTGTTAGAGATCTGGTTCTACTGTGACAAAAACCATATCCCAGCCAATCCAAACGGCCAGAAATTGACACTAAGAGACATCCCGGTGGAAACCTGGATCCAGATCTTAAACTTAGTCAAGTGCGAGATCCTTTCCATTAAGGACACCCCAGTAATGAATGCGTTTCTGTTAAGTGAGTCCTCCCTCTTTGTGTACGACCACAGGTTGATTTTGAAGACATGCGGCACCACTACCACGTTGTTGTGTTTGCCTTATCTGTTTGAAGTGCTCGAGAGGGATCTCGGCTGGAGTTTCAGATGTGGTAAAGACAAGTGTGGCGATAATAAGGATAAATTTGAACCTTACAAAGTATTTTATTCTCGTAGAGCATTTATGTTCCCATCCAAACAGAAATCGATCCATAAGAATTGGGCAGACGAAGTGGAGTATTTAAACAATTTCTTTTGTAACGGGAAGGCGTATGTAGTCGGGAGATATGATAAAGGAAAGCATTGGAATCTCTTCGTAACGGATACAAAAAAAGCAGAACAAATGGGGATTGTAAAGGAAGAAGAAGATGAGACATTAGAAATATTGATGACTGGATTGAAACCCTCGTGTGCAGAACAGTTTGTTTCGAACCGTACTATAAATAGTGAACAAGAAGTGTGTGATAAGAAACCAGAAGAAGCTGCAGATGACGAAGGCCATTTGCTGGGTTCCAATATGACTGAACAGACAGGATTAAACAAGATATACCAATGCACGGATAAAAGTGATTCGTTTGTACACGATGCATTTGCGTTTTCACCATGTGGTTATTCATCCAATATGATTTTAGATAATGAATATTATTATACATTACATGTTACTCCGGAGAAAGGCTGGTCATATGCCTCGTTTGAGAGTAATGTGCCGGTAACTTCGATCTCTGATGATAGACAAGATAACATTGAAGTTTTAAACAAGGTTTTAAACGTGTTCCAACCAAATGAGTTCTGTTTGACATTTTTTGCGAAGTCAGAAAAGAACATGAATTTCCAAAAACTATTGAATATATCTAAGATGATTCCACACTATCAAAAACATGACAAGATTATATACGATTTAGAAGATTACCAATTATTGTATATGAGATTTGAACGTAAAGATAATTAGCAAAAGAAAAAAAAAAGAATAGCTAGAATGTGATCATCCACTTATGTATGTGTATACCTATAGATTCATTTTCCATCAGTTTGATTTTCTGCAATAATACTTATTATTAGATACATACATAACATTAAACAAATAAATTTTTTGACTTTCCTTATATTATTTGACTATATTTTCTTTCTTTTTCTAATTTGGCCATTTGTTAGAATAAACTTAATATACCAAAAGGAGAAGGAAGGGAAAGGGAAAAAAGACTATTTTAATACATGGCAAACACTTCTTAACTCTGGATCTTTGTCAGATTTCTTACTCAATATTAGTGATCTAAACTGTATCTATAATTAGTCTTTTTTTGTTTTTTTGTTTTTTTGTTTTTTTGTTTTTTTTCCTTTTTTTTTATTCCCACCCAACATACTCTGTGTGTGATAATAGATAAAGAGACCTCTTATTACGAGAAATATGCTCTTTTAGCATGCTAAAATTAGATAAATGAATCCAAAAGTCGCTAAAAATCTCCGATGGCTTCGTGGTGGTTTTATTTTTTTTGTCCTGGATAAAAAAAAAAAATAAAACAGAAAACATCATTTTGTAGCCCTCTCTCCCTTCTTCCCCCCCCCCTAAATTTTCTTTTTTTCTTCTGTGTCTGGCTCGGTATTTACCATATCGGGAAGTATTTTGTTCTATTCTACTTGAATCGAGGGCTACCGGATAGTTCCAAATCAAGAAAAACAAAAAAAAAAAATAAACAAAAAATAAGAAATTAAAAAAGAATGAGGGTTGCTTTCTTTTTTTCTTTTCCCTTTTATGTTTTTTATTTCGTTTTGGCTTGTTGTTTCCCAACGAATATTTACATTAGTTTTAGGATCAGCTCTTTTTTTTTTTTCCTTTTTTCTTTTCCTTCCATGCTTCTCGTTTGACTTATATAACGTTTGTATAGTTTTATTAAGGGCTTGGCGCATCTCTAGGGTTCTGATTGCAAAAAAGAAAAAGAAAAAGAAAAAAAAACAATCAAATTGATTCTGCGATTTCTGTAAATCTCTTCTACTCAAATTTCTGTTTCCGTTTGTAAATGTAGATAAAAGATGAAAAAAAAGAGGGGGTGGGAGGGAGGAGAGGGACAAAAGAATGTTTAAAAGTAAAAGAGGGCTTCTTTCTATTGTGTGCTTGCCCTTCCATCTCAACGTCCTTTTCCTCACCACCATAGCCCCTCTCTACCCCTTGAATAAGAGAACATTGAATCTAACCAATTCTTTCATCTTCAGATCCTAATACATACACATACACATGCGCATATACATTCGTACACACACACACACACACACATATATATATATATATATAGGATATGATGGTGGTGATAAAAATTTAGAAATATCTGATTTCCATTTCCCAGAAATTATCAGTACTCTCCCCCCCATCCACTACAACATCATAAGTATATACATACATATTGATAAAGTTGGATACAACGTAACCCGTATCAAGACATAGAAACAATGCTACATAAACACTCAGATAAACACAGAAATCCAAGATCTTTACTACAACATCCAGATATCCCCGAGATTAAACTACTATCCGATCAATTGCAAAAACTCAGTAGCAAAGACATATCATCCACTGACCTCGCTATCCAGGAAACTAAGAAACTGGCAAATAAATACATTATCCCTAAAGAAGGTGTGGATCCAGAATTGGCCTATCAATTGATTCACAACGAATTGACTTTGGATGGTAATCCACATTTGAACCTAGCTAGTTTTGTGAACACTTTCACCACAGATATCGCTAAGAAATTGGTTTACGAAAACATTAACAAAAACTTGGCTGACAACGATGAGTACCCTCAATTGATCGAACTCACACAGAGATGTATCTCTATCCTTGCTGAAATTTGGCACTGCGATCCACAAAATACACCTATCGGCTGTAGCACAACCGGCTCCTCCGAAGCTATTATGTTGGGTGGGTTGGCTATGAAGAAAAGATGGGAACATAAAATGTTGGCCAAAGGGAAAAGCATTTCAAACCCAAATATTGTCATGTCAAGTGCATGTCAGGTGGCATTAGAGAAGTTTGCTCGTTATTTCGAGGTAGAATGTAGATTGGTACCTGTTAGTTATTCCTCCAACTTTTGTTTGGATCCAAAAGCTCTTCATCAATACGTGGATGAAAACACTATAGGTGTTTATGTTATTATGGGGACTACATACACAGGCCATTTGGAAAATGTTCATGAGGTCTCGAAGGCATTGGCTGAGATAGAAAAACAAAATCCAGACTGGGCTAACCTTGAGATTCCAATCCACGTGGATGGTGCATCTGGTGGGTTTATTGTCCCATTCAGTTTCAATGATCGTCAATTGGCAAAATGCGGTTTACAAAAATGGTGTTTCAATGAACCAAGAGTCATTTCGGTTAGTACAAGTAGTCATAAGTTTGGGTTGACTACACCTGGGCTAGGTTGGGTTCTTTGGAAAGATGAAAGCTTGTTGCCGTCCGAGTTAAGATTTAGACTAAAATATCTGGGTGGTGTCGAAGAAACTTTTAACTTGAATTTCTCAAGACCTGGGTTCCAAGTGATCCATCAATATTTCAATTTCATATCAATGGGGTTTAAAGGCTATAAAGAACATTTCCAAAGATCCATCTTTGTAGCAAGAGCCTTCTCCTATGGTTTATTAAAAAGTGACAAATTAAAAGGCCATATCGAGCTCATCAGTTCTATCCACAAAAAGATCGATGATGGCTCTATCCCCGATACTGTTAATGATTACTTAGTCAACTATGATGAATACACTCCAGGTATCCCATTGGTAGCCTTCAAACTGTCACAACAATTTATGGACACGTATCCAGAGATCCCACAAGCCATGATCTCTTCGCTATTACGTGCTCGTGGTTGGATTATCCCTAATTATCCATTACCCAAATCTACTGATGGGTCTGATAAACTTGAAGTGTTAAGAGTCGTGTTTAGAACAGAAATGAAATTGGACCTGGCTCAATTATTATTATTTGATATTGAAATGATCTTAGATAAGCTGGTTATATCCTACAATAAAGTTCTAAATCATATTAATAAATCCCACAATGGAGCAGTATCTGATGCAACCAAACGTGGATTCATCTATGATATGTTATTGACTCTTGCTTCGCCTGAAAGTGATATTGTAGCCTCAGAAAACGAAAACAAGACCGAAGAAAAAAAAGCTGCTGTCAACGAACGTACAAAAAGAAATTACAGAGGTACTTGTTAAAACCATATAGTGAAAAGAAGAATCAAGAAATGAAAATTCAGCCATGGAAATAATTCTGAAAACCTGCCTTGATTGAATCCTATTATGTATATTCTAAGCCTATTTTTTTGTTGATAAGTATATTCTTATTTTATATATATATATATTATTTTTTAAATTCATTATCATTCGTCCATTATTACAGTTCACAACTCAATCTGTATGGTATTTATAGATAAATTCCTTATATCTATTTTATTTTTTCCTCATATGTTAAAACCAAAAGTAAATAAAAAACATACATAATCACATACATCTATTAAATACTACTTACCTTAAATTTCTTTTCTTTTCTAAAACAAGAATATCCACGACTCATCCTCGAAGACTTCCAGCAAATCTATTAACCATGCAGGGTTTTAGTGTTTCGGTCTATTTGTTATAAATAACATTTATTTTAACTAAAATCCACTTCAGGATATATCCATCGATAGAAACCAAATAACAATTATTATATTCATTTTCTTTCTCATCTCCACTATATATAGACATGTATGCAATTTTTTTTATAGCAATATAACATAAAAGACTCTCACAATTTTTCAAGTCACCTATCTACATGATTTTTAGCCACCTAAAGACAATAACTATAAATATATTTCACCTTTTGATCAATAAATTAATAAAATTAGGGTGTTGGAACCGTGTATTATTGTTACTGCTTCCATATTGCCTACACTTCCAAATATCATCGTAAAACACGCCAAAAACACAAGGTGAATCATGAAACGTTTTTTTATCAATTGACAATTCTTTTAATGAAAGGTTAGTCTTTGATTTAGGGTAATGCTTTTGATAATTTTTCACAAAATTTTGTATAAAATCTTCTTTCTCACTCCCTTTTAATTCATACCAACGTTTATATTCATATTTTTCAACAATAAATTGTGAATAACGGATAGGTAATTTATTTCTGTGTCTATTCTTATACAATTTTGTATCTATTAACAATCTTTTTATACAAAACACTATATATTTCACTGTGTTCATTCTAAAGACTGGCCTGACAAATATAAAAAGAAAACAAAACTGAAAGAGAGACGCCGTCTTCTTGATAAATCTAACTCCAATGCTGATAATATCTCTAATAATAAAAACATGCAGGCAATTCTATATACAAAGATAAACACATATGTGAACATGGGCTTATGTATAAGATAATCTCTACTATATGTGTCAAGATTAAAACTTGATCGGAGTTGTAAATTTACTTTTTCCTTTTTTTTCCCCTTATTATTTAGCAATATGATTATTCTCAACGCACATCAAATAATATGTACACAAATCTATAAGTATATAAAAACAAACGGGTACAGACAATACACAATAAAGTCCAAAGCTAATCATCATCTAAATTTGTCATCTCAAAAGTGACAGGATCAAATTCTTCTCTTTGTGATAGTTTTCTAAACTTAACTGCGTCTTCATCCATCTTTATCTTTACTACATATAAAGTACTACCTATTATCAATACCATACCACACCAAGACCAGAAAGCTGGCAAATGGTTATACAAGATGATATCCCACAACAAAGCGTATATTAATTGTGTGTAAGTGATTAATGAACCTCTACCTGCTCTTTCTCTTTGAATACCGAGAGTCAATAATAACTGATGGAAAAACCCAGATATTCCCAAATTTAAAAATAACAACCATTCCTTCAAATTGTGTGGCATTTGAAATTTCATAGATGGTATAAATATAATACCAATTAATGCAATTACTAAAGTAACTAATGAGAAGTAACTAACATTCATAATTGCATGTGCTCTGTCCCCAATAAATCTGATAATGATATACACTGATGCCATCCCAAATGCCCCCATAATGCCACTAAAGTGGCAATTAATCTTTCTCTCGGATTACTAGATTCAACTACTGTGTCTACTGTCTCTGGTACTCCAAACAAAAATGGGGGTCTTACTATCAAAACAACACCAACTAAAGACACAAAGCATCCAACAAACTCCATCCGTTGGACTTTTTCTCTCAATATTAGCCATGCTAAAATAATAATAAGACTTGGTTCCAAGAATGTGATTAATACTGAATCACTAATAGAAATGTACATTAATGAAAAATATGTACCAAACACAGAAAAGAATCCCATAAAACCTCTTAAAATTAACCATTTTCTAATAGAGGGGTCTCCAAAGGGCACATACGAGATAGATTCCCTATACATATACATATAAATAAGAGTTCCAACATAAGTAATAGCCATCCTCACTACCAATATTTGTAATGGTTTTATCCTGGTGTCTGTATTTGGATTTGTTTCCAAAACTTTAGTAGAAACAACCATCAAAGAACTGAAAAAATATGAGGCAACTAGCAGCAAAAGACCCATGTTAGGGTCTACGAACCTCTCTTTGAACGTGAACTGTCTTCTTTCTAAATTGAATGTATCTGGGATATGTTTGGGCTCATGTATATAGGTGGAGTCATCACCGACCTTATGGTTATTTGCATTTTTAGAAAACACTCTTTCTAAATCAATGTCTGATGATACTTGTTGCATTTTGCTCAAGGATATGGGGTATTTACATTTTATACACTTTTAATAAATCAATGGCATAATATGGAATACTTTTATCATTAAACTAAGATATAGTCACTTTAGTCATTAAAATACTCAATGATTTTGATAAGAATCGATTATTTTTTTTTCTTTTTGCGTCATTTACTGTTTTTTATGTCCTTTTCAGAAAAACTAAGAAACGGAAAAAGATAATTTGAGTCATGCTCCAAAAAATGACATAATATATATATATATCTCACTCGATGAGAGAAGAAGTTTTTAATACAAATCAGCGATAATAGCTAAATATTGTATAACAAATGTCTCCACTTTTTTCCAACTACTTTCTCTGTTTTTTTTTTTTTTTGTTTTTTTTCATAATAGCAAATTGACAGTCCTATTTCCTTTTAGCTTATGCTTACGTTAGGTTCACAATAGAGACACCTCTTATTTGTAACTATCAAATTATTAATATTTTCAAGTATAGGAAAGAGTAAAAAACCTTTTCTTCTTAAATCTCTATAATTAAGGAAATGTGATTTTATTTCGATTACTTTTGAAAAAATGTATGTAATTGTTAAAACTTCAATGACTAAACATACTATATATTCTATAAACAAACAAGGAAACGCATTAATGCATTATAAATAAGATATATTCAATAAATCTGATAACTTGAATTAGATACTAACCAACATTAATATTCAAATAGATTGTCTACTTGTCTAATTTAATAAATCGTTAGACTGTTATTTATACTATCCTATTTTTTTCATGTATTCACAAATTCATTTATCACTTTAGAATGTCTTGAAGATCTTGATGTTATTTCATGCAATGGAATATCGATATCACTTGAATCTTTGTGAATTAGACTATTGTCTTCCAAATCAAAATTACAGTTTAACTCAGATTCTCTCTCTTCTCCAATTATACTTTGATTGTCTTCATTACTTTGCTTTTCGTTTCTTAACTTTAAAACATATAGTGCACTGCCAATAATAATAAACATTCCAAAGAAAGACCAAATAGATGGAATATGGTGGTAAAGAAAGATATCCCACATTAAAGCATAAATAAGTTGAGTATATGCAATCAACGACCCTCTACCTGCTCTTTCTCTTTGGATACCAAGCGTCAATAATAATTGAAAACAAAACCCTGAGATACCCAAGTTTAAAAATAACCCCCACTCTTTTAAAGAATTTGGCATTTGGAATTTCATTGATGAGATAGTGAAAATTCCTATAGTTGATATAATCAATGTGATTAGAGAAAAATAACTGACCGACATAATTGCATGTGCTCTTTTACCAATATATCTAATTATGATATATACCGAAGCCATACCAAAAGTACCCCATAGAGCTACTAAAGCAGCAATTAATCTTTCCTTTGGATTACTAGATTCAACAGGATTATATGATACAGTGTCCATTGATCCATCGCCCGGACTACTCAAATCCATATTAGTAGCATCACTATTATCATTCATAAAACTATTACCAAATAAGAAGAGAGGTCTAACGATTAAAACAACTCCTAATAATGATAAAATACAACCGAAGGCCTCATATCTATGAACTTTCTCTCTAAGTACAATCCATGCCAAAATGATGGTTAAAGATGGGGATAAAAAAGAAATTAGAACCGAATCACTAATGGATAAATACATTAGGGAGAAATAACTTCCAAAGACACCAAAAAACCCAGCACAACCCCTCAAAATCAACCATTTCCTTATTTCAGGATCACCATATGGGACATAAGGAATATTCTCTCTATATACATGCATATATACTCTCGTTCCCAAATATGTGATGGCCATTCTAATCATCAAAATTTGTAATGGTTTAATCTTAGCCTCCCTATCAGGGTTTGTCTCCAACAGTTTGGTGGATACAATCATTAAAGTATTGAAAAATTGAGATGCAATAAGCATAATCAAACCAAGGTTTGGATCTATATGTTTTAATTTGAATTGTTCCCATTTAGATCGTCTATCCAAATTGAACGTCGTTGGGTATCTTATATGGTCCGATGTTATGGACCTGGATCTAGACCTCATTATTTCAATGCCATTTGGGTCTGTAACATTTATATTATCCTCTAGATCAGATATCTCAAAATTATTGCTATTATTACCAGTATCATATAATTGTTCTGACCTTTCACACATTGTTTATTTTATACATTACATATACACATATCAATCTTAATGAATCGAGAAACAAATCTACTTACATATTCCATTCGACTCAATAAGAGAGAAGAACTAAGCGTACAGAAGAATAAGACAGGTCAAGAATTACTGATCCAACTTGAATATAAAAGAAATAGAGAGAGAGTAGATAAACATTAAACACTTCTATCCAGTTGTATCACGTAACAAAAATGTGACTGACTGTATCATTATATGCCTGCAAGGGGCAGTCGCTATCAGCCAAATATCTCAAATTCCTCGAGAGATAACAAAAGAAAAGCAATGAAAAAAAAAAGAAACGAAAAAAGGGAAAAAATGAAAAAGAAAAAATTTCGAAATGAGATCAACTCATTCGATGGTTTCATAATGTAAAACATGTGCTAATCAATAATGAGTTAAACAATATTTTAAAGCACAGGATACTTCAAAAGAAAAACAGTAAATATGCAGACAACTAGGAGGGATATATCGTGTGGATAAAAGTTATAAGAGGAGCAGAAGAAAAAAAAGTTCGAAAATATACTTCTGGTGGTATAATCAAATAAATACTCAGTACTGAAGAATAAAAAAAATAAATCCAACAGAAGAACAAAAGACAAAGAGACAAATAGAGATGCCATTAGAATCCAAATGGGCAAATATACCAGATAATATAGAATTCAAAAATAGAAATATAAAAAGTCCTAGGGGTCATTATAAAAAACCTCACGAAAATTCAAAAAAAGATTGTCCCAAGAAAACCATCCACAATAACAGCACTACCAACAATGAGAAGCAGGATAATTCCTTACATTCGAATAAGTCAAATAATTCTAATACGAAGCAACCTACAAAATTGGAATTATTGAAACAAAAAATTGAAGAACAAAAAAACATCCTAAAGGCAAAACATAAAGAACAACAACAAAAATTATTAGAAGAATTCTTAAATGATGATAGTCCAATATTTAATTGGGAAGATTCCATAAATGATGATGAAAAAATACTAGAAAGAATAAATAAATTGTAGAGATTCAAATGACAACATTAGTAAACAGATTTCTTTTTTTTTTAAATAAAGAAAAGGACAATTATTATAAATAATATTATAAAATAAATATACGCAGATTCTTATAGAAATTACACATAATATAATAAATCACCGAGCACAAGATAATAATATACACGAATATATGTTAAAATAAGAAAGAATATATTGGTATTTATATATTATTACTAAAGTTGCTGTTTATAGTGACATACACGTATATATGTATTAATATATATAGTTAAATTGGTGTGGTAGTTAGAAGGATAATTAGTAGATCAAATAAAAAACAAAATCTCAAAATAAAAAAAAAATAAATATAGCAACATAGCATAATATCATATAATTAAATGAGAAGTGGAATGTTAAAAAACTGGGAGCATATTAGAAAAGAATACAAAACAAATAAAGAGTAACCTATTAATAAAAAACGCTAAAAAAAAGTTTACTTTTAGCTTATTTATTTTTTCCGTCGAACTTATTCATCGGCTTTCTTAGCTTTAATACCCATTACAGCATTTGGAATATATAACAATGGAGCAACGACAGCAACAGTCAGTAAGCCATAGAATGGATATAGTAAAAATGGCGATCTTGGATGTCTCCACCAAAGTGGCTTTGTAGAAGATTGAAAAATTCTTTGTAATTCAATAACTCTGTTCTTTGGGGCCATGGTCTATCTAAATAAAATAATAATAGTTGTATATATGTGTTTATGTATTAATATAATGCTTGAATTGGTTTCAAATAACTATTTTTAGTTAGCTTGTATTTTATTATTGATCTTCACTGTAAGTAGTAAAGTTGAACGAGGATCTAATCAATGAGGAAACTGCACACTAAAGGTTGGATAATAGTGGAACTGCAGAAGTACAATGTCGAGCTAAATAGAAGAAAAGAAATAATAATACGCTGTATAAACACCAGAAGGATCCCTATCGCTATATATTAAAACAAGATAGTATCAAATTAGACTAAACAGGGAAATCTACGTAGAAGAGAGGGTGAACCCAAATAGAAATAAATTTATTGTACTAATAAGCCAGTTCGCCCAAAATAAGAAAACAGGAACTCCTCACCTGAAATCAAAGAAAAGTACAGTATTGCTGTTTCCCAATCGATTCATATCGTCAATATGTAATGAAAGATGGCAAGATAACTTCTTCTTTACTTTTTATAAGATATTACATGATTTCCAAGGGAGCCAATAAAATGGGGGGAACCAATATTTTCTTATTTCTTATTTCATCCAAAACAAACAATCGAAAAGAAAAAAAAAAAAAAAAGAAGAAAAAATATTTTTTACAGAAGACATGACAAAAACAGCCTATAAAAAAGGAAAAATATCAAATCTTTGCAAAAGCCCTTGTTTTTATTAATTTTTTATACAATAAATATATCTTATATTTTATTATGATAAACTATGATACTGTAAAAATATTTCCTTTTTTTTTCCTCTATTTGAAAAACCTCATTGACTAGGCTCTCATGTTTCTAATTTTTAACTTTTCCTTGCACACACCCTTCATTTTTCCCTTTATGGAATTATCGGATGTTAATATCCTCGAGCTTTTATTTCACTTTTTTTTTTTTGTGATTGGTTTCAATTCTCGGACCTTTCAAAAAAAAAAAAAAATAACGAAAATAGAACAAAAAGATCATAGATGTTTATAAACACACAATACTAAATATCTTTTGATACACATTACAATTACATTAGAAAGACAAGGTCATCCATGCACACGAAGATGTACGTGTGTATCTATGTGCAGTGGCACTATCTTTTATACAATAGTTGAAAAAAAAGAAAATCATATATCTTTATTCTTTTTGTCTTTGATTTATTTACATGTTCTTCTTTCCTTGTGTGTGTACTATACAAATATGTAAATACTCCAATTGAATGGAATATGTAAAATGAATATATAAATATGCCCAAATCATTCTGTGAATTGCCACATACAGGTAAATATTATGCAAAAATGGATTAATACCTTTCCTTTGACTTATGATATTTGTTTTGTCATCTATTATTTATTTTGACCATGCTGTTTCGGTACTTTATACGAATAGTTCTCCAGTACTGCTTGATCAATCCACTGCTGAATCGAATCTAACATTATTTCTATATTTTGTCTTGTTTGCAATCGTCTTTCTTTATCTTTATTTTTCAATTGTTCTAATATATTTTTAACTAAATCTTGCCAATTTTCAAAAGTTCCACATGGATTATAATGATTATCAATAGAAGTACCAACAGTATTCTCTTGATTCTCATTATTACACCTATCACTATTGATGTGATTAGTGATACACGTTATCTCATTAATCTTATCCCAATTTTTACAAAAATATTTGATATAACAATTTATTTGATTTTTATTTTTGCTTAATAGTATCACCGGTAAATATGACCCATTCCATTTTCTTAAAAGATCAATAAATAACTGTGGATTTAATGCCCTAGTAGATAATTTTAATGACATCATATAATATATAGTCCATTGTATCTGATCATCATTTATTATCCTTTCCCTTGCTTTCTTTAGCACTCTTTCTGCATTTGTATAGTCTTTGAACTCGATCATTAAGTTAGCTAAATCTAAACAATTTTGTGATTTTAGTTGCAAATCAAAATTTTTTTCAAACTGTTGTAATCTTATTTTACCATCAGTATTCAATCCATTATTTTGACCCATCTTGATATGGTATTTTAACCAAATTATCTCCAATTTCAATGGATTACTCCTATAGAAATAGTCATCTTGTCTAATATGCCTATCAATAATCTCTGCCAGTTGAATCGCCTTATCATTAGATAAACAAAACTTTAACATCTTATATAAAATATGTTGATCTTGTTTTACACCTTTTTGGAGATATTGATGGAGTAAATCTTTGGCATTAACTAAATCATTTCTTTTAATTTTATTGATAAAATTCATGTAAAATCTATTGTCCGATACAGTGACCCTGTTCAAACCATCATATAATTTCAAATTTTTTTCCACATTATTTAACCACCATAACAATCTCATATCGTCACGACTCCTCTTAAAAACTTTTTTCAATTGATTAATTATTAGTTGAAAATTTTCATCAGGATATGCAATTTTACTACACCGTAAAATCAAATAAAAAATATCACTCTTCAAATTAACTACTCTATCATGTAATAAATTGCTATAAAATATTATTAAATTCTTTAAATCACCTTTCTGGACAAAATACGTAGCAACAATATTATAAATATTTGAGTCCACAGTAATTGTTTGATCCATCAACATTGTTTGTAACACATTTTCTATTGATTTCAAATCATGGAAACGTACATACAATTTTAATAAATTTTTATGATACCAATACTTTAATTTAGCATTACTACTGGGTAAGCTCTCAACCTCCTGATTTAATTGTTCTAATTTTGTATGATCAATAGAGTTATTACGTATTAATTGACAATAGGTACCAATAATTTTACATTGAACTGATTGAAAATAACCTGATTTAAAGGGACGACCTTCTTTAGATTCAAATTTGGCTAAGTTGTCAACCAATGGATTATTATTCATTAAATAAATATAATGGATATATGCTAACAGTTCAAAATCTAGTGGTTTATCATATTGAATCCACATTGACACAAAATAATCAATTGATTCATAACGATATGAATTTTGTAAAAATTTTAAGAATCTTTTGAAATCCTTTGAATCTAAAGGAAAAATGTTATCACTATCTTTCATAATCTGGATAAAAAATTCTTTAGCTAATTGAAGATTATTTCTGGAAACAAAGGATTTCAAACCAATAGCGACTATGGGACTACTCATATGATTCAATTTGATATATTGAGCAAACAATTGCTCCACTTCTGCATAATGTTCTAGTTGGTTCTCTACTTGAATGAATCTCTTCAAAAGAATCCTATATTTATCTGTATCATCAACTATTTTTGAAGTAATTGGATACAAATATTTCTTGTATGCTATATAAATTTCATGAATATGATAAAATCTATTATTGTTAAAAAGTGTAGATATCAACTGAACCAATTGTGAGACTTTAAAAATATTTCTTTTATAATTCAATCTTTTTATAATTACATTAACAACTCTTTCAATATCGTCGCCAAACCCAATCTCAGAAAATTTATCCTTCCAAATAATTTCAAATGTAATATCAGCTACCGACGGAATACCATAAATATCTGATGAATTATTATTGATACTATTTTCTTTTACAGATAATTGGTTAGAGATTGCAACCGATTTCAAATTATCTCTTAAAGACATCCTGTGACACGGTTGATTTTCCAGTACACTTTCATAGATCCATTTAGTAAACTCAGATTCTCTATCAGCAGTATCCATGTTATTTTCTTCAAGATGTTTAAAGTTCAAATCATCAACAGTATCTAATAAAGTACTAGAACCACTAATAATATGATGATTAGTATGTATATCTTGATCATAAGCAGCAGTTACATAATTTCTGCCTTTATTTAAATTAAAACCTGGTGTCAAATAAAAAATATTATTATGACTAGTGGCAATCTTTTTTAAAGTAACATTCCAATTCAATTGAGACTGTCGCAGAAGCCAATTCCATTTGATCTTTATTTTTATTATAACCATTTGGATCTCTTATCAAAAAGAAAAAAAAAAGAAAAAGAAAAAGAAAGAAACAATATTATAATTCACTAATTCATCTATGAACAAATACAATAAAGGAACCAATATAATAAGGTAGATATATACAAAAATTTGGATGTATATATTCAATTAATTTCCAAAGTTTACTTCTTCTACTTTTTCTCCCTGCAATTATTAATAATTACTCCCCAATATAGATGTGAATTTCCCAGTGATCTATATTATTCCTGTTATATATCCCTATTTGTCTTTTTTTTTTTTTTACTTTTTTTTATGAATTTACGATTCAGTCAAAGGTGTAAAGCTCGGGTGAGTAGTTATGTGAAAGGTCACAACCAATTAGTTTAGTTAGTTATCCCTTTCTTCTCTTGTCTGACATTCCTCTCTCTCTCCTTATAACACTTCTGGTTTCTCCCCTCCTCTTTCAATCTGCTTCATCTTTTGATCGAAGATCCATTCTATAGACCAAAAAAGAAAAAAATACTTTTTTCAAAATTTCCTTGAAAATAACCCGAAATTTGCGGAATAACAGCGGAATCAATGGAAATGAAAAACAATTTCACTGTAAAACCCTAACTCAATATGTTTAGGGTTAAGATTGTATATTTCTATCGCCTACACTCCAATCCTTTAAGATATTAGTAAAGAATAGCTGATTTCATTGTGTTGTATATACAGAAGATATTTACACGTGGTAGATCTATACACTGTGTCCTATTATGTCCCACAATACTAATCATATATTGAATAATAATCAACTGGACATTTCAGGGCTTGACTGCTACTGGTATCTACAATTGTAGTAAAGAACGTTTCGTGATTAGGAACATACGGTTTGTATTCATATTTATCTTTATCTTTATTGTTCTTAGCTTTTGAACTTTCATCAACCTTGTAATATATTCCAGATAGAATACACATATTCAAATTTGGTAAATGTTGCACAATATGATACATATATCCATTAAAAAAATGACTTATACATTTTACCAATGATGGATATATCATTTCATTAGTTTTACAATTATAATCATTAAAATGATGTAATTTCTCATGTCCATGGAAATTCCAGTAATTTTCTAATGGTGATAACCCCTTAATATCCAACATCCAACTTGTTCTAATATATGGATCGTTTCTTTTGAATAACTCTTCTCCTATGTATCCAACAAATCTAGACGGTATAATATCTTTATATTGAGACGATGCTGCATCATAATATTGATGGTTCATTAAATATTCATCAAATTTAGGTAAATTTACTTGACAAAATGAACATGTACAACCATTCCACAAAAAATCGCATGCTATAATCTCATATGGTGCTACAGATTGTAACATTTTTGGAATTATTAATGTCTGTAATGATCTTAATTGTGATAATACAGAATTGAAGATCTGCCGTCTTCTAATGTAATTTCCATCAACATTATCTATACCTGTCCCATTCCATAATGGATCGTGCAAAATCAATAGGTGCCTTAAGTTTTTATTCACATTAGGTAAATTCGATAAAAATTTGCATATGGTTAAGTCCCAGAATTCGTTTTTAGATGAATCTCCATGGTTCTCTGTCTCATACTTTTGAATAAGTGATAAACTTTTCAAATTCACTAAATGGGGACACAGAATTTGTAGAAAATCTTCGATACAATAACATTCGTCAGTTGGATGAATACATGTCAATGTCAATTCCAATCTAACTATCTGGGATAGATTTACTCGTTCAGTAAGAAATTGTAAGATTATATCGTTTGCATCACTGGCAAAATCTAAAGGTGAATGAACATATGTCATTTTCAAAGATCTTAGATTATCGAATCTGAATCCATGATTATATAAATAATCAAATAAACGGTAACTAGAAAAGTGAGAAACTTTTGGATTCAATATAAGTAATTCAATTCTTTCATTTAATATTTTGCTTAAATTAGAATCTGCAAAATTCCATGGAGGTTCTTCAATGCTACATTCCAATTGCTTTAAGCTTTTTAAATTCGATATTTGATTTAGTTTATTTATGTCTGATAATTTTATTTGTTTTAAATTTAAATTAGATATACTCAAAATATCATTTTCTAATTTAGTCCACAATTGTACATCTCTAATATCTATCACTTCAACGTTCCCATATGATAAAATCTTATTAACCAATTTCATCAATATAGAATATCCCGATTCAACATCGCTGAACACTTTATCTTCCACATATAATTCCTTCACATATTTTAAATTTGGAGCTTCAAGTAGTCTTTCAATTCTATCATACAAAAACAAATCATTTTGATCATCTGTTTTAATCATTGACCTGTATCCACTCACATATGTAATACCACAATCTAAATACCAATTACTTGTCCGTATGATAGGATTTTTGGTGACCCTTATTCTTTTATACAATCTTGGCTTGATTACAGTTTCATTGAGCTCTTTGGAGACTTGACTTAAACTTATCAAGTCATTTTGATTCAAAAAACTACAAACATGTTTTAAAACCTCCACAAGTGATGTCATAACTATTACTATTACTAGCTACAGGTCAGACATCTACAGACCAACTCTTATTGTTTTTCTCTTATGGTTCGAATCCTTGCAAGTTAAGTAGGTGGTATCTGTTCCTCTTCTTCTCTCTCTTAAGTCTTCTACCTAGGTAAATATAACTTCAACAAAAAAGAGACAAAAAAAAGTATTCTAAAGCCCAAGCCAAAAAATGTTATTATTTAAGAAAGACAAGAATAATTAATAAGAGAGAAACTTTAAAGTTGCATATAAATACAATTATTAGTCCTAAAGGGCTAGTATGCAACATTTTTATATGTTTTTGTCAGTATTTACTCCATGTATATATCATTATATTCAAAAATCAATGGATGAGATTTGTGTGTCTTAAGACAGCTGTCAAAATTCTCCAATAATTCATTATTAAAAGAGTAAATCAGTTGTCTCAAGACAATTATCCTTGATAGGATATCATCTGAATGCATCCAGCCTAACGGCTCGTCTATAATACTATAATTGGTCAAATAGTTTAATAACATATCCTTCTCTTCAACGATAAATTGTTTTAAACTCATAATAGAGACATTGGGACATCTTTTTATTAAATTAATCCATCTTAAATTCTCTTCAATATCATTTCTAAACTGGTTATCCTTTTCTCTTTCAAACAATCCCTCAAATTGTTCTTTATGAGCATATATATTATTTGAACAAAAAAATCTCCTAATATTTGTAATACATATATTGACTATTGCATTCTTTTTATTAGAAAACTTTTCTATAACTACATCACCGATCTTGTTGGCAACAGCATCTGATGTTCTCTGGACTGTATTTTGTCCTATATATTTGTTCAAGTATATTGCTGCTGTCTCTCTTATATCAGGATCATCATCTTGTAGATAGGTGAAAATGGCCATAATAACTTTAAGATTTAATAGTGTTTTTGAACAGTTTATTAAACAGTTTAGTATAGACATTCTAAACATTTCATTTGTAGCATCAGTCAAATATCCTTTAATAACATTATCCCAAATTAACTCCACATCCTCTTCATGTGTCACATAATTACCTAAACATTCAATTGCTGTCAGCCTACAAATATCTGATTTTGTTTCTTGAATAAACTTAACTAGTGTACTAAGTGTCATTTTATGGTTTGGTATACGTTTCAAAGATTTTATAATCGATGGTTTTAAGGTAACTAAAGTATCCTCACTTAATAGTAATTCCATTAATTTTTCACCAATATCCGCTGAGTTTTCATAATAATGCATCACAGATTCAGACGTTTCTATATATTTGATGGATTCTAGTTGAACTTCATAAAGATTTGATTCCAAACCTAATTGAATTAAGGAGTTAATATTCACTTCGTTTTCATATTTGAGCAAAAAATTTAAAACTAATGCCATACAAAGTTCTTTACTTCCATCAATGTTTTGTGTATTTGCTTTAGAATAAAAGTTATTAATGAAGTAGTTACCAAAAATTGATATAATTTCGTGCTTATGATCTTGGATTAATTCAATAAATTCTTCATTATCAAATACTAAGAGCATAACTTCAAGATATGCCTTGACAGTTACATATGATAAATTCAATGTAATAAATTCAAATCTCTTCCCGAGCAATCTTTTAACTATGTCCTTCATTTTAACTATAATCTGTGGAAATTTTTGCTTAGATAAAATAATATTTTTTACTGCCAATAAATGCCCATGTAATTTATTTTGGTTTTTTACAGAACAATTTTCCATCAAATATAACTCATCAATATGACTTTCATCAACTAAAATAGAAAGTACTCTAGCTGACATATCTCTTATTTTCCAATTTCTATCTTCTAAATATTTAATGACTTCATTTATAAATGGATCTAACCCACTATATCCTGGTGTTTGTTTTAGACACATTAAAATACTCAATATTAAAATAACTGATTCCATGTTATTTGAATCTGTATGTTTTTTCTCAATGGGTTCTTTCAAAATTCGTAATAATACCTTGTCAATACTGCCATATTTAGTGAAAAATAAGCGTGCGCTGATATTCTTACCTATTTTACCAAATATTCTATTTTGTAAAGATGTAAATAACATCAATGAACAATTTCTCAAAGCCCAAATATCTGAGTTGAAATACTTTAAGGAATATGCTAAAGCTTGTGGAAAATAAGGTGTACATGCTTCTGATAATTGAGATTCAATAAAGATTGCCTTTATACAATTAAATGCATTAATCTGTGGTAAATCTAATTTATCCTGGTATTCCATGGTAGAAACTGTCTCAAGGATACTTAAAAGTTTATCAAAAACATATTTTAATTCAGGTCTATCTTTTGCTGTCTCAGTTGCAAGGATATTAGTAATCAAAAATGGTAATCCACCAGATCTCCTAGTAATGTGTTGGGTCTTCGACTCTAATGATACTAAGATATCATCTAACCAAATTTTTAATTGATCTGGAATTAAATGACGACACTTAATACAGAAAGTTTTGAATGTAGGCAATACTGCCTGAAAACAACCACTGTGACGTATTGTAAAAAGTTGCAAAATTAACAAATCACCAATTTGAATTAGCTGTTCATGTGTTAACGTAAATTTCTTAATCATGATATTTAATAATCTGCTTAATTCTTTGACAGTTCTAAATGCATAGCTTGTAATAACTTGGTCAGAGACAGGGCATTGAAGATATTTATGAGGTAATAATCCATCGGAAGAATCATGACACATTAAATCTTTGGAGCCATTCCAACTTCTTATTATTTCGCTTAATATATCCTTCATTATTAAGTGAATTTTATCTGATGAATAAACCTCAGGTTTGATATCAGCTAAAAACATTGCCAATGAAATATAACATCCACTAACGTTGTTCACCATATTTTCTACTGGATTTTTCTCGATTCTATCGTTTTCTTCCTTCAAACTGTTCAATTTATCTGTAATTAGGTGTAATTTATGATCCGATATACTAAATATAAACATTTCAACTGTGGCACCAGCTTCTATATTTTGGTATGCATTAATGTTTTGGACTGCCTTTTTGGCTAATAATTCTTTATTAATCATTGAATGTATGGTCTTTTGCACAATAGGGCTAGAATTATATGATTGGGATAGTAAAAACTTAACAGTTTTACGAATATTATTAACAGAACTAATCAAATTATCTATTAATAAACGCAAATATGATCTATCGTTTAAAATAACTATGTTAAATGGCCAAGAACGATAATTCTGTTTACTAACATCTTTAGCTGGTATATATTCATCTAAACCAGAATCAATCAGAATAGATATAATATTCAAAGACATTAGACATCTGTGATATTGAATGCCAGGTATCAGTTCTTTTTTCAAAAACTTAAACAACCATAACATAAATTGCTTATATTCATCAATTTGTCTCAATTTTTCCTCTTGTTCATTGGGGAATTTTTGGGCACGTTTTAATTTATTTATATCTCTTTTCAAAGAGTAGCATGAATCTCTTATTCTTATGATAAAAAGTTTAAAGGAACTTTCAAAATAGTTTCTAGTTTCTAAATTAATATCAATGAAGAAATTTCGTAAATGCTTCTTTAAGATGTCTAACACATATAGATGTACTATCTTTGATTTTTTTTTGGAAAAAGTTAGCAGTTCAAAAGTACTTAATTTCAAGTCTTCATTGTCTAAAAATCTTCCCAATTCAGATAAAGATATCAGTTTATCATTATGGAATGGCTCATCATCTATATCCAATTCTTGGCCAATTCTTAATAAGGACAATAATATAGTTGGATCGAGACTAATCCCATTATGTGATTTAATTGAGTTAATAAAATCAATAAACACATTAGCTGGCATCTGTTTGAATAAAGGTGTCAAAAAATATACTTGTAATGGTTTTGAGTATCTTGATAAATGCAGATATTGTATGGTTTTTTTTTGCCATAGTTCATACCACTTATCTATTTCGGTTGAATCTAATTTAAAATGAAAGTTATAAATATTTATTAGTAAATAGACCAAACATTTTCCAATAGAAGTAGATAAAGATTCGGAAGACATTAAATTCAAAGAATCTATAATAAAACAAGGTTTCTTTTCTAGAAAATAATATATATCCATGTTTAATGACAAAGTTTCAATCATGTAATATTGTACTTTCAATGTTGGAGATATTTGGATAATTTGATCCAACCACTGGGTAAACAACTTTCTTAAATCACTTTCGTCATACATAAACTTGAGTAGAGTCAAAAACTTGTTGAATAAATCTTTTAAAGCATTTAAAAGAGCATGACTACTATCATTCCAAAAATCAATCACATATTCAAATATGTAATGGCATTTATCAAACGTCAATAGCTCATTGATTAAAGAACCTAGTAATCTAGAAGTATTCAATTTTTGTCTATCTTTATTAAAAGTTAAAAATTGGTATACTCTTAACATCCAAATAGCTAATGAATCTGTCACTAGTATCCTTAACTGATCGTCATGTTTGGTATGTTCAGATAATTCAGAAATCAAAAATTCATACTGATTTATCAATTGCCCTGTTATCAAACTTGATGTGTAGTTTATAGAGTTTTCTATATTCTCATCATTTTTTAGTTCTTTAATTAAACTAGATGGTGTTGTTGCGATTAAAAATTGTTTACAACGTTTAATAGATTCTTTACGGTCATTTATCGACATTTTAAAAAAAGAATTGTAACCTGTATGCAATCAGTATTAGCTAATGTAATACTCTCAAACAACTAAATAACTGAATAATGGTACTATTACAGTAACAATGCGGAAATGCATTCTATTGATAGATGGACATATACTACACACACAAATGTGATATATCTATAATCTTTACTGCATATCATCAGAAAAAAAATTTTTTTTTCCTATATGACTGAAAGTATCATCAATGCAAAGTGGGTTGACAAAAGTCATGTAATCAAAAATACAATGAAAAAGGACTTGGTATCGCTATATTTTATTTTCATACTTAAGGAATGATATACACAAGCACATATGTATATCTTTATTGTATATAGCAACATATATAAAAAATAAAACCTATAAATTAAGAATAATAGAGATGCAACAATAAAATGAAACAACTAAAGATTGTGAGATTTGTTCTTTTCTTATTATTATGTATTTGATGTATATTAGAATTCGAATCAAATTAGATATCATCAATATTCAATTCTTCATCTTCATCTTCATACTCATCTTCGTCAGCATTACCGAATTCGAAGTTGACTTCTTCGTCAGACTCAAAACCGAAGTTATCAGTTTCGTTAATCTTGGCATTTTCTGGTAATTCACCTTGATTCTTCAAAGTTCTGGCTTCATCTAAATTGTACTTATGAACAACATCACATTGGTCATCTTGGAAATCTCTTAAAGAAACTAGAATGATATCACCTTGGGACATCCAAACTTTTTTTCTTAATTTACCTCTAATGTGGGCCATACGTTTAACACCATCAAAACAGGTGGCTTCAACACGACCATTACCTAACATTTTGGTAATTTGAGCATATTCTTGACCCTCTTCCTTATAGATCAATTCTCTCTTTGGACCTTCAGTCTCGTTCTTTCCTCTTCTACCCTTCTTACCACCTTTAGTATTTTTCTTACCCATGATGAATCAACTTGGTAACCTGGACGTAAACTCTATTGATATATCAGTAAAGGAAGGAGAAATAAAATGAAGGCATAGCCTAAGCACAGGTCAAAAACAGCAAACAATACGAAATAACACAACAGCCATTGATTATTATTATATATAGAACAATAAACAGCTTCTTCTATATTTACAATATCTCTTAAAAATGAAATTGGAAAAAATTCCTTGCAAAGAAAAGTCACAATAAAAAGAAAAAAATTTTTTTAATAAAACAAAAATCGAAAATTTTTTTTGTAAAAGACGACCGGAACTTTTCTTTCGTACAAACTTACAAGGTGAACTTACCGTGTGAAGTTATTTTACCTACTATATGATAGATGACAAGGTTGAGATGAGGAAAAAGAAGAGGAGAGGCAGTGACTATAGATCGTTGTACTCAAGTATTTAGACGTGACATGATCTTCATAAGACCGTTTAACCCGTTGGCATGTTCTAATGCATGGGTATTTTGTGTGGATCCATAAACTACTGTATGAGCGTATTTGATATTACTAGCATCGAATTCTTTTTTGATGAAATAAAATATTGGGTCAATAATAGGTGATGAAGAACCAGTAACACATGCAAAGTCAATAGGCGTCTGTTGGGTAAGTGACTGATGATTTTCATGATTGTTATTAATATCGTTTTCCAGATCACCATTAGTTGGCCGTGCCGTTTTAGCATCTGTAGTTATTGGTATATTGAGTAATGAACTTTCTGTTTCCACAAGGTCATTGCCAATTGTGCTATTATTGTTAAAACTGTTGTGGAATCTCAATATAAACTTCAAAGCTCTTAGAGATAATCCACTTTGTTGTACACACATGATATTATTCGAAGTGACAAACGCATGGATATTTGAATCTTTAAAAACAGTATTTATATGATTCATTGTTTCACCAATAACACTTGAGGTTCTTTCTTTGTCTTCCGCATTTTCCGTGTGAAACACAATCATCGAATCATATATTTTATAATATGATCCAGGCAACCTTTCTACCCTATCATCAAAAACTTTTATTACTTCTGGCTTCCATTCCGTGTTATCTACTATATTATACCATGATCCATTAATTAATTTAAGATAGGCACCATTTTCAGCTAGGAATCCAATGTTGGATACACGACTGTATAGAATCTCTAAATTGGTTTTGGTAAATGAACTCATGACATAGACAAGATTGTTATTTGCAGAAAGATCATTCAATACAGATATCATATATGATGTAGGTGGTGATGATATTTTAAATAGAAACAATCGTTTTTTGGAATTTTGATAGTCCCTAATTAACGAAAAATATGTCATTTTATTTAAAGTAGCTCTTTCTAAGTTATGCTCCCATGAGCTATTAATCACAGATAAGTTTTTAGATAGCCATGCTTCTGAATCATTATTGATAATATTTTTGATCATTTTTTTCCATTTGAATTTCTTTAATTTTGGTGACATATCATATAATGCATACTTAATCATTTTGGACACATTATCAAGATCCCATGGATTTATCAAAAGTGCATTATTCTTTGATATTGATGCCGAGCCAATGAATTCGGATATCATAAGAGGTGAATGTTTATCGAACGAACATGTTATAAATTCATGACATGTTAAATTCATACCTTCACGCAATGAATTTACCCAATATAAATCACATTCACAGTATAATGCCAAGATTTGAGGAACCTCTAAATCTTGTTGTAAAAACATGACTGGTGGTGGACTATTAATGTTAAAAGAAAATGAATTGATCCTATCAATAATAACCATTATTTGTCTTTTAACATCGATTGAGTCTGTTCCTTTAGGAGATGTACTGCATATTTGTAAAAGAGTCACTTTACCAATCAACGATGGATTCTTTCTTAAAAACAATTCATACGATTTCAATTTTTGTATTAATCCACTAAATCCATCTAATGAATCTCTTGACATGATAAGTTTCATTCCATTCCATTTCTCTTTAATCAAATTTCTCCAATTGTTAACTCTAACATCGTTCACAACCTTTGATTGGATTCTAAAGGGATCTATTCCCATTGGTATGGAAGCAAACCTGGTTGTTTGTCCCTTATATTGAATTTCTTTATCTGGAATAGTTATATCTGCCATAAGGATCCTATTGCATGTTTGTAAGAAGTGTCTCATATATTCGAGATTTTGGAAAGAGATTAAGTTAGCACCAAGGACACCTTCCAATAAATCATTTCTATTTGACAAGCAACGAAACAATTCACTAGAAGGGAATGAAACGTGATAGAAAAACCCAATCTTTGCATTTGGTAATTTGTCTCTAATCATTTTAGGGACCAACATTAAATGATAATCATGAACCCAGATTGTATCATCCTCTTTATATCTTTGGATGCATTGTTGGGCTACTGCTTTATTTAATTGAACATAACTTTCCCATGGATTGATTGAGTCATCACTTGACGAATGAGAAGGTTTTGAAAATGGAGATTCAATATTGTTCATAGGTAATTGATAGTGTAAAATAGGCCAAAGATTTTTTTTACAAAAAATGAAGTATGCATTATTGAAAGTGTTGTCATCAACCATCACAGAGTAACAGTTATGATTATTTTCTAAGTGTACTTGAATTTGATTTATTACATTAGGGGGGATTCCATCAGTTGGAATGCCCATAGTACCTATCCAATTGATACCTACTTTATCGTTGTAAGTGTCAGCTTCAGTACCATCAGTAATATTGTTGATATTATCGTTGTCGAGGGGTGGTGGATAATCAAGTAACGAGTCTCGTAGAGATTGATTGCAGAAAGGTTGTGATACTATTCTCCATGGGATATTTTGGAAAACTTCTTGTTGATTATGAAGCATCATTATTGTTCTTAATTTCAAATTGGTTCTATCACGAAACCCACCAAATTTTGGTACAAATTGTTTAGAATTATTTTCTTTTTGTTCTTGTTCTTTATCATTTTCTAGAATTTTTTCTCGAGTGTTCGAAGAGTAATTAACTTTTGCTGTTTGATTCTTTTTATTTGATTTAGTAGTTGGAATTTGGCTACTTGAGAAGGAATGCTTTAAAGTTGATTTCAGTACCATTGACCTATTGACATTTTTCAAAAGATATTCACTACTTTTTGTTGAGTTAAGTTTAAGATGAGGCAAACATCCTGAGGAAAGTGAGTTGATATTATAATTAGTGTTATTGCCCATGTTGTTAATGTTCTTGTTGATTAATTTAGTTTTGAAGAAATCATGTACAGATATATTTTTTTTACCACTAATGCCATAAAAGTTGTCATCTAATGAAATAGTATCGATATTACTGCCTTCAAAATCTGGTAGAGTTGGTTTTCTTGTTTGAATAGGAGGAGTTATTGTATTAGACCCATGCGATGTTAAATTGGTCATAAACTCATCAGAAGTCAGTATTCGATCAAGTGAGGTGTTTGATTTAATCCTTTGTAACGGATAACTCTCGAGCAAAGAATCTTGGGAAGTGGTATGATTAGAATTACCGCTGTGATTATTATAATATGGGTCCATGGACTGGTTTGTATCCAAATCTACTGGACTTTGTCTGCACTGCTGTGTATCTGCCATGTTGGTATAGACTGGCGAAGCAGCTCTTAACTTTTTCAATTGGTTGTTGTCTATATTAATTAAAGATTGATCCAAATTGAATAAAAGCTGTTCATCTAAATGTTCCATGTCGAATTGAGGACCATATGGTAAAAATAAAGATGCAATAATAAGGGTCATTTTTTTCTTATTTTTTTTTTGTTGTATTTTATTTTGTTCTTGTTCTATTCGTAGTTAAATGATATATGTGCTTTGTGCATGGATATATATATATATATATATATATATATATGGTAAGAGGGAGAGATAAAGAGAGAGTAGGCTCGAAATAATTCGAAGAAAAACAAGAAGTCTACAAAGATATTGATTTAGAAAGTTTGATGTCAACTATTTATATAACTTTATAAAAGTACTTATACGTATTCTTGCGTCATAAGTAATATGAATAATTAAGGGATTTCTTCTATTAAAAAAAAAAAAAAAAAAAAAAAAAAAAAAAGGGAGGCAACACACTCACACACAAAAAAATAAAGAAGTGACGTCAATCATGTGATTATGTAATTATCTCACGTAAGCACCAATTGTATGATGACGTAATAAAACTTTTGTTTCCGAATGCGGTAATGATTTTCTTCTGTCATTTTCTTTTTTCTTACCCAATCGGGACTAAATGGACTAGATTTTCTTCGAGAAACGTTGAAAATTGTTATTGGCATTAGTATTTGCATTGGCAATTAGTATCACTTACAGTTGAAATCACTGTTGATTGGTGTTGTTGCATAAAAGATAACGAATGGGAGGGGAAACGAGAAAAGAGGAGACATAACTTACTCGAGATTTTGTATATTATTGTTTTTTTTTTTAATTCCCCCCCCTCCCAAAAAAATAAAAAAAAGAAGAAGAAGGAAGAGAAAGAGAAATGTTGGTGGACGCACATTGTCACTATTATTGTTCTTCCTTCAATGATTGCTGTAGACAAAATAATGAACTTGAAAGGGACAATAATGTTGGATCTGTGTTATCATTATACAATTCTACAAAATTAGACGATATATCAAATATTGACAAAGTTGGCAAAGGAAAAGTTGAGGTGGAAGAGGAGAAGGAGGAAGAACAAGACTCAGAGAGACAACGATTATATATCAAGAAGGGGTTAGGTATACATCCATGGTATGCACATCTATATACATTAGTACCTAATATTTCAAAAACAGAGCATTATGGAAAAGTTTTACAATGGAAAGGTCGTTCTACAGGGCAAAGAAAGGAGGGCCAGACTACTACGATTGAAGAAGAAGAATTAAGGAGAATGATTAACGCATTGCCAGAGCCTATATTATTGAACGATAATTTAGATTTGTTTCTTAATAATATTGATTTTATTGGGGAGATAGGCTTAGATAAAACGTTTCGTATACCTTGGGGTGATAATAGTAGTGAAAACATGGGGAGCTGTGGAAAGAGGGGGACTGTAAGCCTGTCTAATTTTACTACAAAATTAGAACATCAATTGAGTATTCTTCAATGGTGGTTGAAATATGCTAATAAACATTCTTTATCTGTTCAGTTGCATTCTGTGAAATTCTATGATCAATTATTGGAAGTATGTAAGGACCAACTTCTACTAAATCCCAAATGTAAAATCTTGTTGCATGGATTTCAAGGATCGGTAGATACGTTAAAAAGATGGAGTAGAATTTTTAAAAGTGATAGGATCTATGTTTCATTTAATCCTCAATTGAATCTAAGAAATAATGATCATATGGTGCTGCTCTTGTATTTAGAAGTACTGGACATTGAACATGTCTTTGTGGAGACAGATTCATACGAATTCAATGAAACGACATATCGTACCATAGCAAATGTGACAAAGATATTACAAGAACAAAGCCCAAATAAAGAGATAAACTTTAAATCTAATGTTCTGAACTTTCTAAATATCGCATAACAGATGGTTCTGTTACTGCCCACTACATACATACACATACATATATGTATTTGCCTTTTGTAGATAATATCGCATAAGCTCTTTGGTTATCAATGCTGATTGAAAGAGAAGATTTACAACAGAAACGATAAACTAGCATTAGGGTTGACATTTAGGGTTTGAATACTGCTGCCAGAAAAGCCGGAGAAAATCGGACGGAATAACAAGATTCCGGAAAAGATTTAAATCCGGCTTTTATTTTGTGTGTTTGGAGTTCTGTGTGCAAAATGTTAACAACCGTGGAGTATCTGGTAAATCTATGAGTTTGCATATATAGATATGGATATATATATGTATATGTATGTGTGTGAAAGCTGCTTCTAATAATTTATTTGTAAATGCCCATACACAAATATCTATAGTTACAAATTAATATGGCAGCTACACATAGTGGAACTGAATCACATAAAGATGATCATCATAATAATAAGACTGGTAGAGGTGGTAAACACTCAAACAGCAGCAACCATGGTAATCACAACGATTCATCACTCACAAGACTCAACGTACAACAACAACAGTATTTGAAAGACTTGGTGAAAAGACATGTTACTGATAATAAACCAACTTTCTCACATAATGGCATCCAGGATTTATCTAAATACCATGAGTTTGACTACCAGCTTCGACAGATGGATTATTCTGTATTAAGAAAATATAGTCATAGATTCCATTTGAATGAAGATAAAGACAATGTTACTTTGACAGGAGTGCTTCTGCAATCTCCATTGGGTCTCCATACCATATCATCACATTATTACACTCAGTCAAATACTAGAAATGGTAATAACAAGTATAGAGTCGATAAACAGAAATACGTGAAACGTTGTAACGATCATTTCAAGCAACAAGGTGTTAAAGAAATGGACAGCATCTCTCAGTTCATCTACAAAGTCAAACACCAAAGTAAAGATTTCAAGATGACATTTTGATTATAATGTGGTGTCTGGATGTACACATAAGTCTCCTTCTTTTTTCATAACAACAAACAAGCCAACGCTCCCACAAATTCTTATATGATTATTTTGTTTTTTCCAGTTTGCCTCTACGCAGCACACAACATATAACCCACATGTGTGTTACTATATATACATGCTGTATTCAATATGTAGTTACCAAGAAGTACTATAATATCCAGCTTCAATACCTTGTAGTGTCGTTTCATCTCGTCTCATCTAAAAAAAAAAAAAAAAAAAAAAAATAAACCAATAAAAAACAAAATTACACGTTAAATTGATGTCTGGTCTATTATCTATATTATTTTCCATCTTGTTGATTTTCTTAGTGACTAAATGGATGCTTAATAATGGTGATTCACATCCATCAACAAAGAGATTATCAGAATCTAACGAATTGAGCCAGTCGAATCAAACAAGAAATAGAAGAATAAATCCTCCAGTAAACACAGCCTTGGTCCAACAAGTCCAAGCAGTGGCACCAATCCTACACGTCGAACAAATTAAATATGCTTTACGTTTAAATCACAACAATGTTCATGTAGTCATTGAAAATTATTTAAATGGCGTTGAATTTCCCTTCCCTCCTGGTTTTACACCTTCTCCAAGACCAGTAAATTTAAATCATGCAAATGTAGTTAATGGTAATGACAATAATACTGATCCACGCAAAATTTCTAACATCAAACAAGATAATTTATTGACAAAGTATAATGTAACAGATGACATGTTTTCCAATGTTATAGAATTTGACCATCCAATGGATCTGTTGCAAAGAAAACAGTACATGATATATAAGGCACGCCAGGATATGAAACAAAGATTATCTAATAACGACCCAAAATGGGTTTCACTATTACAATAATATGCAAGTACAAATTCATTATATACATATATATAAGTGTATATGAATACACGCATAAATCATATATATATATATAATTAAATCCTAATACACTTTATCTTACTGAAGACACCAAATGTAGTCTCAACAATTAATGGATCTTCGATGCATGATTCCCAATATACTTTATCCAGCATCATTCCATTGGTCTGTGTAACATTAGAGGATCTTCTGTTGGTTATGGTATGTTGGTGCCTTTTAACGTCATTGTTATGAGATAATAAGATGAATTGATTGTATAATGAATAACAACAATCCATATTCTCCTCAGTTGGTTGAAATTTGATAATGATCTCAACTTTTATAATTTTATTGTCATTATCTACATCTATTAACTTAACTCCAAATGCCTTCAAAAGGAAATCATATTTACATAATTCTGGTTGGGCATTAATACACATATCATTATCACCATATTGGTGCTGTTCACAGTAATAGTTACTGTTTTTATTACTATAATAAGAATTACGGTTACGATGGTTATCATTATGATCTGTATATGGGTCAGTAGAGACCTGCAAATAATTAGATACCACTGAATTCATGGTTTTTTGAGGTACATTTGGATTTTTATTATGTGTTATAATACGATACAGTATTTCATTTGATAAATATTTACCTTTTGGTAATTGGCATGGAATATAGCATGGATAATCAAAAAGGTTGACAATGTCTATACTGTAATCGGATTTATCATTCATCTTACCAATTAATTTATCTGTCAGATTTTTTTCAATTCTTTTAATCAAAAATTGGTATGATTCTAATTTAAGGAAATAGCCATATGTGAATTTTGTCCATTGTAACTTATAATAATAATATTGTCCTTTATCTGGTAACGATCTTAGGATCTTGTTATGTCTTTGTATAACAGTTTGGAAATATAAAAATTCAATATATTGTGGGAATCTAGTAAATTTGGGTTCAACAGGAATTACAAACCATTGTAATTTAGGGAATGTGACTTTAATATCATTAAAGAATCTATTAAATCCATTGACTTGATTCATTCTATCATCATATATAGTAATTTCTTCCAAATTTGGGTAATATTCTAAAAAATCACGAAGTACAGCAATCTTATACATCATTGTGGTGGTCCATGGTGAATCTTTTATAGATTTTTTAAGACAAATTGCATCAAATTGTAAACTTGGTTTTAAAAAAAGTGGATCTTCCAATTTTGACAACTCGATAATTTTTAATATGATGTCTTTGAAAATATTATTCTTACGCCCAGTCAATATTATACTTATTGTGTCTTTTTGTTCATTCGATAATTTAGACAATTTTAACATATCATGATTCCAATAATTAATTAAAGTAGACTTACATTTATTAGCAGCAATATTACTACTACTATTACTATTATTTGTCGTTGGTGTTGCATTCGTGGAGGTGTCTGTTCCGGCTAATTTTAATATTAATTCAAATGGAATAGGATCATCCCACCAACCTCCAGTTAGAAAACAAGTGTTATCTAATAACGTTTGTAATGTTGGATAAATGTATAAAGATTTGTTAGTCCAGGGAGATTTAAATAGCGTATTATCAAAATCATAAACATGTAGTCTTTTGATTAAACTGGGATTTTTCACAACAGTTGGGCCGCATGTCCATTTCGTTATTGGATCCATATATGTACTTCAGCTGTATCAATTAATACTTTCTATATAGCCTATCTACTTAAAATTTTTTAGCAATTTGCATCAACAGAATACTCTACTTGCCTTTTTGTTCCTTAGTAGTAGTACACCTTCATGTAATCTTATCTCTTCTCATATATCAAAGATATCTCAAAAACATATCACATTGTAAGATTTTAGAAGTTTTGTTCAAAGAGTCATCTTCCAATTTTTTTTTGTTTCTTAAATTCCTTAAGACATCTTTAAAGAATTTATTCCACGCACATATATAGATACATCATATATATATGTATGTATAGGTACATGTATGTGTGTACATATATTACTTGTGACTTCAATCATCAGCAAGGGTCCACAAAAAGTTTGCTCAAACATATTTTAATAGGTTACAACATCTCTTTTTTATTTCTTTTACATAAAAATGCAACGTATCCGTCAAGTTAAGGAAATACTATCAAGATCACAGGTAGCCAAATTCTCTAGCTTCGTTAAAGGGAGTAAATATAGTCCTACATTTAAACAGTATTTAAAGTTGCCTAACGGTCAAGTTGGTTCATACTTCCATGATGTGCCTTTAGATCTCGACCCCCAGGCTGCTACTGCTAATATGATAACAGAGATTCCTCGCTGGAGTCAAGCCAAATTCGAAATCAACAAAGAAGAAAATTGGAATCCCATTATGCAAGATTGTAGTAAAACTGGTACCCCTAGATTCGTGAAAAATTTGTTCCCATTCCATGGTTATATCCATAACTATGGTGCTTTACCGCGCACATGGGAAGATCCAATCCATCAATATCCAGGAACATCTTTTAAGGGTGATAACGACCCTTTGGATTGTTGTGAGATTGGTTCACAGGTGATTCCAATGGGATCAATTAGAAAAGTGAAGTTGTTAGGATCGTTAGCTTTAATTGATGACAATGAATTGGATTGGAAGATTATTGTAATTGATTGTCAAGATCCATTAGCTTTAAAAGTCAATAATTTAGATGACGTGGAAACATATTTTCCTCAATTACTACATAACAGTAGAGAATGGTTCAGAAATTACAAGATTCCTGATGGAAAACCAGCAAATAAGTTTGCATTTGATGAAAAATATATGGGGGTAGAGGAAACATTAAAAGTAATTAAACAATGTCATGAATCATGGAAAAAATTAATGGAGTCTAGAGATATCAATAATAATAATTTGCCTAATAGAATTAGTAATTTTAGAAATTCAGTAGTCTCTGATAATATGATTTGCGAATCAGAACTTCAATCCGATAGCAAAATACCGGAATCGGTTAGTAAATGGTATTATGTCTGATGTATCAAATATCGAATGATAAATTAATTAAGGAAAACTATTGGATACAATTAGTCAGTAATGTGAGAAGTGCAACTGCTCCTTTCATTTTTTCTTATTTATATTTATCGCCTGTATATATGTAAATAAATTAATATGTAGATAAGGAAAGGTTAGTAGTGGTAGTGTTATGATGATTGATAGTATCTATTTACCTAAGAATATTTTTCTGAAATCAGCATTTGACATATTTGATTTCGATTGACTTTCTCTATTTATCATAACGTTGGATTTTCTATTGCTCTGATCGTTCTGGTTTTCAGTGGGAGATATAATTTTTATTGATGATGGATAGTTTTTATATTTGTTGTTTCGAAGGTTAGCAATAGTTCCACAGTGTATCATTTGGTTGTAGAATTTCGTCCCTTGCAATCTCAAGATAGTTTCATTACATTTTTTCATATCCTTAAATTCTATTATACAGCCCTGATAATCTGTTACTAAATATATGTTTTCAATGTCACTATCTTGTTCAATACATTTCTGATCCCAGAGGAAGCTTCTTATTTGTTCTTTTGATACTTTATCATTAATAGGATACAATGACATTATCCTATTATTTTTTGAGGTATGTGTTGTATGGTTGTTCATTAATTTTTTTACTCTTTGTCTATCTAAGTATGGTTTGGAGTCTGCTAGAGAAACACTGATTACTCTTCCATTCCACTCAGTCTTATTTAATTGTAATGATTTTTGGGCGTCTTCTTTAGTTTTGTATGAAATGAATGCACAAGCATTCCTTATACGATTTCTATTGTCGTTTTTATTGCTACCCTCATCATTGTTCAACTGTTGACTGGACGGAATATGTATAGACTCAATTTCCCCAAATCGGTCAAAGTATGATCTTAATTCTTCTTCAGTTGTATAGCGGGGATCTAAATTCCTTACAAATAATTCACGTCTTTCCAAGGAAGCAGAATCAGTTCTTTTATTGCGTTCCAAGGGATTAGATAGTTTAACAACAAGATCATATCCATCTATACATTTCTTGTTTAATTCATCAACACATTTTTTAGCATCTTCAGTTGAAGTTACATCAATGTATGCGAATCTTCTACTAGAATTAAATTTCTTAGATGGTAATCTAATACTCAATACGACAACATTAAGGGAATGAAATAATTGTTTTAGATATTTGATGTCATAATAAGGTGGGAAATTAGTGATCCAAAGTGTACAATCTCTCAGGTAATCCACTTTTATCTCGTTTTGACCGACATATTTATTAGTTTTTGTCAATGCAGACAGACATTCGTCATAGGAAAAGAATTCGATTTTAGCAAATCTTGACTTTTTCTCCAAAGAATCTGCAATATCGGCATGTCTAATTTTACCACAATCACTAAAAAGCTTCCGTAACTTTCCCTGATTCACACTTTTAGGTAGGTTACTAACCAACACTGTTGTGTATTCACGTTCATGTGTTAATAGTATTTTAGCAATCTTCTTCTTAATATTATCGCTGGTGGTTGTCTCGTTACTATCTTCCAAAGACCGTTTTTTATAAAATCCAGTTTCCATAATTTCAATCCCATAAAACTTAAAAAATCAACAGAACTGGCTCGCTGTTAAATTTCATTGAATGCTATATTATATGCTATTGGTAATAAATTAGATTAAACAGTAATTGTGTTGTTGTATTGCTGTTTTTATATAATCAGAATATGAAAATTATATGCTTATAAAAAGTTAAAGAAAAAAATTCAATTTTCAATATTTGGAAAATGTGCGATGAGATGAGGTGAAAATTTAAAGATATGAGATGTTACAGTAGATCTTTATGGACATAGTTAGAACTATTGATATTAGTTCGAATATTCATATGTGTATATAAAGAAGTAATAAAAACAAGGAAACGAGGTTACATATCAAATGGGAAAGAAGGCAGAACATTTGAGAAGAATTGATAGTAAAGAATATTTAAAATCTTACGGCTGGAAGGAAGGTGAAGCTTTGAAGAATGGTGGGTTAAAGAAACCAATTCTTGTTAAACATAAAAGAGATAGGAAAGGATTGGGTACCACGCCTGGGAATGATGACTCAGAGGCGTGGTGGGAACGATTGTTTGATGGTCAGTTGAAGAGTTTGGATGTTTCTACAGGTAATAAAGCAGGTGATGGGATTGTTTTTAAACAAAATAAGATTGTTGTTAGTAGTGTATCTAAACAGAACTCTCCATTGTATCAATGGTTTGTAAAGGGAGAAGGTCTGAAAGGTACGATAGATAATAAGTACTCACAAGAAGTTGATACAAAAGTAGTATCATCTAATATAATAATATCGGATGTAAAGGATAGTAAAATGAAACAAAAGGAAAAGAGGAAGAGTGAAAAGAAGAAATCTAGACGTAAAAGGTCAAGGAAGGACGATAATGACTATGATGATAAAAAGGATGGATCTAGTAAATCTAAAAGACATAAGAAGTTTAGGAAAGAGAAAAAACAAAAAAGCGATAAAAAATCTGAAAAAAAAAAGAAGAAGAAGGAGCACAAGAAACACTGAATAGAATGGTAGTTAATTTAATGTATAGTTTGATATTTTGAGTTAGAACCACGAAAGTTTTCTTTAACTTTTAGATGATTAAATTTAATGGTAATTGGGAAGCAAAGAAGTTATTAACTATTTATTTATGCATAACCTGTATAATGAAAAGGAATAAGATGAATAAATAAAAAAAATAAAACACGTGTATATTATATAACTTGGCTATACTAATACCAAGAAGATAGTTACTTTATTTAAATTCCCCATAAATTTATTTGTTTATTTAAAGTTGTCCTGTGTATATGGATATAATCTCTTAACTTTATGATCACTTGTTGGAATAGGTATTAAACAATCAATTATATTGTAGCTGTCGTTGCCTACCTCAGCACAATTATCAATATAAGGTGTCACACTTTTTATTATATTGTTGTTTCTTTTTGTTAGTATTTCCTTCTCATCATTAATAGTAACATCTGATGGATATGTTGGTAATTCACCTCTATACAACTTTCTTTGATTCTCTTGGACCTCTAGAAAAGTTTTCCATTCAGTAGCCTTTTTAGCATCCTTTCTTGTAATAAGTTCTATCAATTTTTTTCTTTTCTTTGGTATTCTTTGATCCCTTAACAATGTATCCACATCATAGAACTGTTTTGCATATGGACCAGTGAATATTTTTTTATCCTTTTTATATCTTATTTTATATCTTTTTAAAATATCTTTTTTAATTTTAAAGGCTCTCCTAGAATAACTCTTGGGTATATCATTAAATAGTTTTAAGGATTTCATATATATATCTTTCATGTTTAGGTCCATTTCAAAACATCTGTCAAGAATCTCATGATATGTGAATTGAATGTTTTTGTTTGCATCAACCTTATCCAGATGGTAAACATATTTAACAAGCTCCTGATCTTTTTTTCTTTGTTCCCGTTGTTTTGCAAAAAACTTCTGTAAACCTTTCCTGACACTTTCTCGATAGGCAGATTTCCTTTCTTCGACTGTTTTATATTTCAGATTTTTTGGTTTGGAGGATAAATCAGCTAATGCAACATCTGGGTCCGCAATTTGGTTTATTTTCGTTTGTTGATGTGATATTTCAGTCATTAGTATATTGTTATTGGATGTATTATGAGTTGACGTCTTCTCTTGATCATCAAGATTTTCAAAAAGCTCATTTGTTATTGATCCAAGATCGTTTTCTTCGTCAAGCGACGAATCATTCGTATTTTCCTCACTGGCATTGTCAATATTTTGCTCACTTTCCTCTTGCTGATTTTCCTCATTTTGTTCATCTTCTTTTTCTTCTTCTTCTTTTATGTTTACCAAATCGACTTCATTTCTTTCTGCCATTTTGATATGTAAACCTTTCATTATGTGATCTAGTTTCTGCAAAATATTGGAGCATACTTCTAATGGAATAGTCAATTTATTAATATCAAGGTTAATGTTTCCTCTATTAGCAGATTGCTTCAATTTTCGACTCCACAAGGCATTTAGTTCAATATTCATCATATTGGTGGCATGTCTTAACGCACGTTCAGAGACTTCGCCAGGTACCAATTGCTCCTCTGTTGATATATCAATAGGAATATTATTTCTAATTTCAATTGGATCCACTTCTGTACTATTATGAATCAGTCTTCTTATCCCAACTATTTCATCCAATTGTTTATTTTCCATTACTTTTGGGGGATCATCTTCATACAACTTATCCACTTTAGGATCTATAACAGAGAATCTATCTGGCCATTTTACCATATCGTCATTTATATGTTTATCGATAAAAGATTCTGTTTCTAATGGAAATTTCTTCTCATTTGCTTTTCTTATCATTTTTTTTAAAAGGAATATTGAATATAAATGAAGGAACAAGTCAGAACGATGTTCATCTTCTAACGTATCTATAATTTCTAAATATTCCTGGATTTCATTTTTGACCTTTGTTAATCGGTTACTTAAACCACCAAATGATCTGTGTTTCTTATTTTTTCCCTTTTGATCTTTTTTGTTCTTGATACTTGGCTCTTCTTTAACCTTAATAGAATTTGAGGTAAAAGCTGATTTATCTTTTATATTCAATTCATGTCCAGCCATTGGGGAAAGACAAAGAGTTCAAATTATGTACAGATTTAACAATAAAGGGTTAGAGGGTGAAGGAAAGACATATATATTTTCATAGTTTCTACACCTGTAAGTAGTTCATAATAGTTATTGATTAGTATCTTAGATTTTTTCATAAAATAAAATTTCTTATTTTATTTCTTGGATTATTTTCTTTTTTTTTATTTTTTTCATTATTTTGTATGTTTTCTATCGTTATTACAGAGAGAGAAGATAAAGTGTCACAAATTGAAATAGGCTTTGCTATTGCAACTTTCTATTGGTAAGGATGTGAGTGTAGTTTTAAACACGTAGAGAATATACTTATTGAATTAATGCAAATTATGAATATAAAGGCAAGAAAAAAGTAATAAAAGATATAATTGTATTTTTTAGAAAAACCTTTTAGATAATTATATTAAAAAGAATATGTGATATAAAAATTCTACAACAGTAATAATATAAACAAATGGCGATTTTTTTATTTAGTACATGTTCTAAGTTCGTTTTATTTTTTACAAATTGTACTTCTATATTCTAAAAGATATTTGATTATATTTAATTCATTGAAAATATACATATATTAAAAAAATCTTTTACATTCACAAAAAAATGTATACCTTACATTTCTTCTGGTTAACGAATACCTATAGACAAATGTAATCTTGAATCATGTTGCTATGAATTATTATTAATTGGAATACTCAATACGGGGTGATTAATTTATGTATTAGCTGTAGAAAAATTCTCCTTAAAAGTTAATAGAGTGAAAAAAATCGATTTATGAGGGTATTTAAATAATGTATGAAAACGATATATTATAACTGGTTCTTTGCCATTGAAAATATATAGGTATGATTTTCTATTTATATATATTTTTTAATCTTGATAGAGATTTTACACTTATTCTTGAGTTTCTTTTCTTTTACAGTTATGTAATCGTGTAAAATATCTCCCTAACAGTGGATTTTATATTATACATGTTTTTTTCTCCAGAAATGACCTAGTATATAATGTAGTGTGAACTCATCCCAGTAAATGAATCTTAAAAGAAATGTCAGTATTTCAGTTTGAATTAGGGCATTGAAGTATTACTAAAATAAAAAGTAATTTTGCAAAATGAGTAAAGCAAAATCTAAAATAAAAAAAAAAAGATAGATAGAAACAATGATGCATTAGAATGTATTACGTCATATTGATTTATTTAAAATAAACATGGAATAATATTGCTGTGCAGGATGACAATTTACTTCGAGGTACATACACTTTTAGCTTACTAACCAAGATGAAAAGATTAAGTGAGTATTTGTATGTGGAGAACATAATTAGTACACCTTATATAACTTACAAAATAGATAAATGGAAAGATGAAGAGTTTTTTTTAAACATGAGGAAGCAAAAAAATTTTCTTCACAGTAAAGATTTAAAGGTTCGTCACTCGTGATAACATCAAAAAGTGTTTAAAAATAAAGGTCCCACCCGGATTCGAACTGGGGTTGTTCGGATCAGAACCGAAAGTGATAACCACTACACTATAGGACCACTACTCCCTGATAGAAGAACCTGCTATAATAGCACTTGAAGCTAAGATTATATAAAGTTTGATCCTTGTTTATAATTATATATTGTTATTGTTTCACCTAATACTACATAAAAGTTATTTGATAATATCACCTATTGTCTTAAATATTATTTGAGGACCTATTAAATTTTTAATTAATGGCTATAGGGTGAAATTAATAAAATATTATTATGTCCAATCGGATAGAGGTTCTAAGTTTAACAATATATAAAATGATGTCATGTTAAAAATTAACTTATTTTTTTTATTCTTCTCACTGAACTATGGTGTTCTGGACTGAAATAAATGAGCTAATATATTTTTAGCAGATACTAAACAATAGATTACAGAATATTTATTGCTTAGATATCCTTAAACGTTAACAAAATTATTTGAGAAAATCTTGCCATTGTGGAAAAACAGTACTCAGTATTAATATTTATAAAGCCAATATTCTATACTATATTCTTTTTACATTATGCATAAAGAAGAAAAATGAAGAACTTTAATATAATTTTGTAGACTCTTAACTGTATAATAATTACAAAAAAAAAATAACAAAAGAATTTATTTCATTAGGATAACATATAGAGATGCTAATTCCAAAAATTTACAGATTAGGAAATTCAAAATTTTTCAATTATAGTTTCTAACACCCATGAAAGTTTCTTATGCTTTTTAACTTAAAAAAGATGTTTTTTTATTGAAAAGAAAATAAAATAGCTATTTATATTTCAAAAATCTCGTAATATATTACTTCCACCAAGTATGGAATAATAAATTTACAAAAAAATTAAAAAAAGGACATGAGAAGAAAAATAACCACCAAAAAAAATTTGGCAGAAAAATTTATTATTACTTTGCTCTTTCTACAGTTGAGACATATATAACAATGTATGACAAAGCTAAAATAAAATCTTTAAAAGTAGAATAACTTTCTCATAATTGGAAGCCTGTGTGACAGTAATTTTACACAATCGTTGACAATATTAAACATTTATCCTGTCGTATAATATTATCTCTTAAATATGTACGACATATTGTTACTCTATCAATCATATGGTTCTACAATTTACATATAAAAATCTCTAAAAAACCATAACAATAAGAACATCAATAAGAATTGTATATTCTCTTTGTAAGTTTAAATCAACAACTTAGTATCTTTTTAGGTGTTTATAACATATTTAAATTTACATTTTGGTACATTATATGAGAAACCTCTTAAAATTTATTTATAAATGCAACGGCTTGAAAATTCAAAGTGCATTGACAAGTAATTAAAATAAAATTTCCATGATAAATTGCTTGTTACTCTAGCAAGCACCTCTTTATAATTATTCCTAATTTTGGATATTTTTTTATTGATTGATTCATAATTTTTTATTATCTTCACCATACACCATTGTATATATTAAAAGTTGAGTATATTCTTATCAACTCTCCTTTAAGTTTTTAAAATACTATGTTCCATCAACTATTAAATAATTCTATTTACATTTATGATTCTTATTAACTAGATATTCATCATAGATCTTCTTTAAATACCAATATATTTCTGATAAATTGGCGGATTTTAACTGTTACGTTGATAAAACACATCTTTATGTATAAAAAGAAATTATGACGGTTTTTTTATTTTATGTTACTTAATTTCATCTTCTTCCCCCTTAATGTAAATTTATGTAACAATCTTCTAAAACAATACATCTACAACATAGGAATTAAAAAAAAATGTTTATAAAATAATATTTAAACTTGTACATTAAACTATAATAACCGTCAACTACATAAATAAATAAGTAAATATATGTATAATCAAATTTCATAAAATAAAAATAAATAAATAAATGAATAAAAAAAAAAAAAAAGAAAAAACCAAACATAAATAAAGTATTAATAATACATTCCATCAATCATATTTCATTGGTGATAAAGGAGAGTCGTTACTTAAATAAGTGTCGAAGATTTTATCCCAGAACCACGAAGTGACACCAAAACCCAACTGGTAATTCTTGTAATGGTGTTCTAAATGGTATTTTTTTAACTTTCTCATAAACTTAGGCATCTTACTGTGATGTAGGAAGTAATGACACATATCATAACAGGCATAACCAAATAACCCACCTGCGAAACCTGCGTAAGCCCAGTATAAAGGTAATGCAGCGAAAACAGCTTTGTAGAATGGAGCACACAAAATAACAAACAAAGCTGGTGGCATGACCAAACGGTAGGGATCCATTGGTAGATAGTGGTGACAACCATGTAATAGGAAGTGGATAGTGAATGCGATGTTGCTCTCTGGTAACCAGTCATCGAAATGGAAAAGGAATCTATGTAAACAATATTCAATGAAGGTCCAGACAAAGATCCCAACAAAGAATAAGAACATAGCAAATGCATTATTCATATTTTGTAAGGCTACGACTAAATGGTATAACACAACAGGATACCAAACTAATGGGATAACCCACCAAGCAGTCTTGGTTAGGGGTTCTAAGAAGTTACCGAATAATGGAGCAGAACCTTGGCCATAATGTCTTGGTCTGTGGATTTGATCAACATAAAAATCCCTTTTAAAGTTACTGAATAAGATTTGTGGCAATAAAGGTCTATTTAGATCTAAGAAATGGTGTTTTTTGAAATCGTTTTTATAATCTGTAGCAATACTCAATTTTTCCTCAGCTGGTAAGTCCTTGACAAAAGTAGTGGAATCGTATTCTTCTTTGTTGTTATCAACCAACTTAACTTCCACCTTATGGTCTTTATTGGATAATAGCTCTTTTTCTTCTAATTCGGTAGCTAAATAGCCTACCAAGAAGTCTTCTTTATCCAAATTTTGAAAATGACTGACTTTATCGGTAACATCTTGGCCAACAAGAGAAACTAATTCATCTTTGTTGTCAATTGGGTTGGCTTCTAGATACTTGTTAACATCGACGATTTTTCTTCCATTTAAGATTACCCAACAGTCGTCTCCAGCATTATGTGATCTGACTTGTTCTCTTGAGAACAACTCTAAAGTCTTAGAATCAACCATCTTGCGAATTATAAATGTGGAATAGTGTAATGTTTGGTGTTTTCTGTTTTTTTCTTTTTTTTGTGTTTCACCCGCTTAAGACAACCACAACAACGGTACAGAGTGAAAAAGACAACCTTCTTTCTAAATTGAACCGAATTACAACTCCAAGAAACAAGTCGAGCTTGGATTGTATAAATCAATGAATAAACGTATATATATAAAAAAATACGACACGACTCTAGAAAGATATAACAAAGGAAACAGACACGCAGACACAGACAGACTCCCCAGTTGTTCCTTTGTTTTCCCAATGTGTGTTTACTCTCCCATTGCTATTATTAATTATTAATTATTGTTCTGCCATATAATTGACTCTCTATTCACTCTCTCTATTCATCCCCACACCACTAATTCCATCATCTCTCTGTGTTCTCTACCTTGCCTTGCCTTTCTCTCATTCACTCAAACACACACAAAACGAAAAAAAAAGAAAAATAAAAAAAACAAAAACAAACAAAGAAAAATAAAAAAAAAACAAAAACAGCGCAGATAACAAAAAAAAAAAAGAAAATAAAAAAAAACGAAGAAAGAAAATTTTTTTATAGAAGACGACAAACAGTGTAAAAAGGCAAGTATTGTTGTCTACAAGTTCACATCCAATAATGATAGTAAAAATAACGGTAACAGTGATAATTTTGTAAGTCGCAATTATTGGTTGGTGATAGTAGTACTGCTAATAAAAGTAGATAATTATAATTTTTAGGCTTTCTCGTTTAAATCCCACATTTTTTTTGACAATCTGAACTTATAGTTTTCGTTTAATAAAACCTTCGAGACCCTTTCTTCTTCCTTCTATTATTCACTTGCTTGACTTCTCTGTTTGGTCTATCCATTTGTGCTTTGTTTTAGAGTCAATAAGACCCTACTTGCATATCCGTTATCTTTCCTCGATACAATCTTTCCGCCTATTATACATACTAACGTGATATCTTTCCTTGTCATCGTGCTAAACGTGTAGAACTTATTTCTTCCCGTTTGTGTTCAACTTTTTTTAGTCTGTGATATACTAGGATCCTGACAGGCTTTTGAGCATAATATTCATCATCATCATCAATTATGTCATCTTAACATCTATTCTATCTTTTAAATATACATATACGTATCTCCCTACCTATGTATACATGTACATACGTCCCACCAAATTCCATTGCTCCCAACCACATCTCTCAAGACAAATGCTACTAAAATACGTAGCTTGAATAATCTGTCATCAAAAATAACATACAACTGAAACATATCAAATCAATGACCAATAAACTTATGTACAGACGGTTCCATAACCTTCTTTTCATAGGTGACCTTATTTTATTGGCTAATTCTGATTTACCTGGGAAACCTAACAGATTGCATATCCCATGTAACAGTATACAGGACCATAGATTCCCACCTGTAACTATATAAATATAATTACTTAATGCACCAAAGATAGTAGTATACAAAGCTTGAAACATGGTAATAATAAAAATATGAGCCATAGAATACTGTTCCTCATCTTGAATCATCTCCCATGCATGATGTATGTGCGCTATCCCAAAACACAATGACGGCTCTACTATAAACTGTAATAGATCCCACCAAGTCTTCAATGACACATTTAACGACGACATTTGGCATGTTAACAGCATCCCAGTAAACACCAATTCTTCTGTTATCGGTGCAAATATATGATTCCTTATCCCCCAAATATCATTGAAATTCCCTACAAAATCATACAATATTTCCTTGTATCCCGCATACAATATATAATATAAGATTAAATCAATTATTGATCCCATATATAAGACACAGATTAGAGTAACAGATCTTATATTATTATATATCCACCTGGTCAAATTCCATGTTCCATTGAAATGGTACCCTGGTATCATCCCAATTTGTAAAATAAGATCAGTATATGATAAATCTCTATTGATAACTTGACTGAGGATCAAGGGCAATATAGCAATACTTATACAACACATGTACACAATATATTTCATTCTTTGACAAATGATCTGAGGGTCGTTTCTTTGTTTTTGTGACACTGGTCGATCCGTAGACAGGTATAACGCTACAACATAGGACAAAGATAAACACAATTGTATTATTCTGATAGTGAATAGCATCTTCTACACCTCAATACTATGATTCTTTGGAGGTGATTCGTTGATTAATTAATTATTTTATGGTTGCCTATAAAAGTATTTACAAATTATAAAGTATTCAGTATCAGTTAAATATTTTTTTTAGCATATTTTTTTTCTTTCTTTCTTTCTCCTTTCATCTGCACTACTAATACTATCTATATCTTTTCTTAATCTTGTCTTGAAATAATTTTGAAACATGATTTTCTTTCTGCTCTTTTTATTCCACATATGTTTTTAACATACCAATGGTTCTCTCTCTCCTATATATATGAATGTCACAAAAACCATTTAATATACAAGGAAGATAAGAACATCAATACTACCTTCCTCACTAAATATCTAATATCCGAAACCCAGATATCTCTGTTTCAAAATGTGTAAACTCAATTAATAATGTCCTTGAAAAACAATATATCTTCTTATTCATAACAATACACATTACTATCTCTTATTTTACTCATGTTCTCAACAATGAAAGAAAACAGAAGAATAGCAACTTCTTTTCCTTTGACCAATTCAACATAAATATACAAATCCTTGGTTTCATTTGCTCTTATTTACTTATTAACTGGTTATATACTTTTTGACTCTCTCGCAAAAATTTGGAACAACAAAATAGCAATATATAACTTACTTGATTAACAATAATATATACAACTGTATTCAATTAACTATAGTGTCTCTACTTAGTTCTTTTCATTAAAATACCATCAGAAATATTTAATTAATCTATAATACTACAAAATAAAGTAAAGTAGAAGAAATATAATTATCATTGCTACTATATAAGTCAACAAACAAACCAATGCCTTTCAAAAAAAAAAAGTTTAAAAATGCTTTATACTGACAGGAATATCAATACTTGAACTTCCAATATGGTGGAACTTAATGGTGACTCTAATACAGTAAAACCTACTGCAAATACAACTCTCAAAGCTTGGTACCAATGTAAGTAGTAAATTATTTGTAAACTCTAATCTAACATTAACTTCACGTTCGTAATGAGAATCACCTTTCTTGATCCAATGACCAAATATTTCTTCTGAAGGTCTTGAAACATTATGAGTTTTTACATATGATCCATTAGACGCCGAACCAGTTATGGGAACCTTAGAATTGGTATGCTTAGATGCAAGACTTAGACTACTAGAATGATGCTCTTTCTCCTTTAATGTACTTAATTGTTTTTTGAAAACTTCTCCCATTGTATCAACTTTTACAGTTAGATGTGCCAAACTCTCAATATTACTATAAAGTTGATTCGGTATGAAATCCGAAAACTTCAATTCCACAGCATTGGCTATGTCACGATGCTTATTGTACAATTCATTGATTTTATCTTTATTATCCATGAATATGTTATAATAATCCTCGATTTGAGTGATGTATCCTTTAAAAGTACTATTAATTGAAGCAAGCTTGACAGAATCTAACAACATCCGACTACTTAATTTAATTGGAATAGAATTCTCAGATTTAGCCGTTATTGCAATCAGTTCTGTAGTCACTGATTGAATTTCTGGTGGATCATGCCCAATAGTATTATTAGATTGCATGCACGATACATGGATCTTTAAACTTGTCAGCTTTTCTCTTTCTTCATTAGGTAACGATTCTGTCATTCTTACCCAATTTTCTTGAGAATGCTTTGATTTTTTATCCATGTTGTTCGTCTTTTGTATTATTAATGGAGAATGATAGGGTAATGCTTTAACTGGAGTAGAAGTGGACAACACAATAAGACCCGATTTGTCTGATTTCTTACGTTTGTCAGTAGGTTGACTACTTAATGAGGCTAACGATGTAGTAGAAGATTGTGCAGAAGACACATTGGAATGCGACCCACCAGATAAAAATCCTGAAAATAAATTGATTTTAGATGACGATTTACTTTTTATTTTATATTTTAACTCTGTCTCAATAACATCTTGGTCAGGTTCAAATTTCTTAATATCATCGAACACGGAAGAACTTATAACATTTACATTGGAACCTGCTTTATTATTGATATTTAGCTGATCCAGCTTTCTCGCCAACATTTCATCAGCATCTAATTCAGCATCTACATCTATCGTATCAGCAATCTCTGTGCCATGTATATCTGAGTTTTTGATAACTTCATCATGATTTAGTCGTTTAAATATAGTCTTTAATATATCTAATCTTTCCTCAACTAACGACATCAAATCCTTTAGTTGACAAGATGGAGTACGTTCTCCAACAAATGTAGAATGAAACCCAAATGGAATAAATCGTATGTTATATTCACTCTCTTTTATCAAACTTAGTTTTTGTGTCTTAGGATCTTTCCCAACAATTCTTGCATCCACTGTATAGTTAATAGATATATCACTACCAGCCATATCATAAGTTACAATAGGTGATCCTTTACTAGCTAAATGCCCACAACCTAACGTATTGTTGATGTCAATGGCAGCATACTTACAATGATTCTTGTATTTATCAACTCCTAAACTTGGGGGTAGGAGACAGTGTGAAAAGATTTCATGTTTACAAGTCGTATCTAATAATTGGGTTGGAAACTTAAAAACAAAAAACTTCTTATGTTTTACACCAGGCTCCAAGATTCTATCATTATTTAAACCTAAAATAGAGTTATCTGAATCAATACCCCAACTTTTATATTTTAAACCAGTGCCCAACTCAATATTAGTATACGACCAAGATGCACTTAAATCAACCATTCTCAAAAACCGTTTCACCGTCCTTTTTCCTTTTTGTTTATCTACAACAGATATATAACCTTCCAACGTTACATACAACATTTCAAATTTCACAGGTTGATTGGATTTATTTTCAATCACACAATAACCATGAACAGTATCTCCTGAAGTGTATTCCTTCAACATATACTCATTTTCTGATTTAAGAGGTGGTAAAGATGGATGTTTTGTGACTCTGATTTCAATTTCTACTGAGCAATTCATTTTGGGTAACGTGTACAATTTATCAATAAAGACATTTTCATTTTCATTTAAATCGTCTTCAATACCAGCCGCATCACTCTCTCCACCTGACTCATTAATTGTGCTGGATGATCGGCCATGATTAATTCTATATTGCTGTGTACCTAATGGTGCAATGTGATTTGTTGTGCTATTATTGTCAATTGATGTATTTGACTCAGATGTAACATATAAAGTAGGTATTTGTAACCTACCAGAATTTAGAGTGGATGTGCTTGAATTTCTTGTAGCTGATATCCCATTACTATTGTTTGATGCTTCACCATAACTTGGGGGAAAATCATGAATATCTGGATTCACATTACCTTGTGGAATATGTCTATGTAGGGTATTGTATAACTCAAAAGACGGTAGAACGTCCAATACCACATCATCTTCAACGTCATCAGACGATAATATCATATCCTCAGAGTCCTCTTCTTGAATTTCTTGATCAATCAACGTCAAAGCACCATTTCCTCTATGCACAGGCTCTAAAGATATTCCACGGGTTCTTATAGGCGATAAGCTAGGTGAAGAAGGATTTAATTTTGTAATTAAAATATCAGAATGTGTTCCAGATGCCATTAATGAGTCCAGATTGCTACCTGATGAAATATGACTAAACCTAGCAGGAGAATGACTAACAGAAGATTGCTTTAACTTTCTTAAACTTGAGGTGGATGCACTTCGAATCCATGATGCTGGATTAGACACATTTGAAGATAAACCTTGTTGTAATCCTAAATTTCCATTAGTCGAATTAATATGTCTTACCTGTCGAGTTCTACCTCTTAACCTCGAAGTGTCTGTAGCTGAGTGTGCAGCTCTTAACGGGGGTTTTACTAGTTCCTGATTGTTTGGCATTTCCGGCTATATCTAAAAATTAATAAAGTTGGAAAGTGATCAAAATAGAATGTGTGAATCAATGGAAACAGCTAGCTGTCCTTCCTGAATTAAATAAAGATCTTCAACTGGAGAACAATGAATACAATGTAGCACTAAAAAAATGGTAAGTAGTTGTAATAATGTCTATATATGAGGTAATATGCAGTTTTATGCCAAGACCACAAAAAGATCTCTATAAAATTAGGGCTTGCTTTGTTCTTCGAATAATGGGAAAACAGGTAAACTTACAAAATTTTTCAAAGAAATCCTCAGAGTCCGTTCCTCGAAGAAAAAACACAAAAAAAAACTAAAAATAGATCAAATAACAGAATTTCGAGAGATCAGAAAAATAAAATTCCACAGTTAATGATGATGCCCAAAAGAAGGAGGTAGTAAAGACCTAAACTATCAAGTATTGGCAAAGGATAAGAAAAAAATGCGATTTGTTCAAAAATAGAATGCCATAGAGAATATATGGCAGCATCAATAAGTATTAATTTGTAATCTATAATAATTGATACTTATAGGGTACCATCCTTGCTATTACATATCTACACAAGCACGTAAATCTATACATACGAAGAAATCTAAAGATGCCGTAATACATATATATCTAGCTATTTCCCCCTTTCAGGAGTTATGCTTGAAAATTTTTGACATTAATCGGAATATTCACACTAACAGATCCAATATGGTGAAATTTAATATTGACACGAATGCAGTAAAATCTACAACATAAACAACTTTCAAAGCTAGGCACAAGTGTGTACGTCAAATTAGGGAGATATTGTAAAGGTATCTCAAATTCCTTTTCATAATGAAAGGGTTCTTTCTTCACCCACCCTTGAGCAGAACTATTACTACTATGTTTTTTCGAAAATTTAGTTATTTCACCCTGTTTCTTGAAAATATCATTATGTGATTGAATTTTAACTTGCAAATTTGCTAAACTTTCCACATTACAATATAACTGATTTGGAATAAAGTTAGTAAAATTCAATGATTGTTCTCTATCTGACGGTAAACGGTTCATATTATATAGTTCATTTAATTTTGTTTTATTCTTTCTAAAATTTTCATAATCTAATTTAATTTGTGCCATGTATTTTGCAAATTTGCCTTTCATATGGCTCAACTTATTTGAATCTAGTAATGTATTTAAACATAATTTAACTGGAATTGAGTTTTCTGACTTTACTGTAATGATTACTAATTCTGTACTGATAGATTGAATTTCTGGTGGATCATGGCCTACACTATTATTCGATTGTAAGCATGTCAAATTGATTTTAATCTTATCTAGTTCTGTCTTCTCTTCATCTGTTAATAAACTAGTTAATTTTATCCAATTATCTTGGGCATATTTACTTTTATTTTCAAAAGTATTTGTCTTATGTAAAAGTGATGGAACATGATATGGTAAAGCGCGAGACGGAATCACTGCACCAACCAGAATCATACCTGTTTTGTCTGAATTTCTATGACTTGATATTTTTTCTTTTATAGTTGAACGATCTTCAAAATTTTGATCGTTCTTTCTCTCTGACTTGTTAACCGAATTAGCCAATGATGTAGATGAGGAAGAAGAAGAGGAGGAACCTGAATTTGAAAGAAAACTGGAGAATAATCCAATCTTGGAACTAGATTTACCCTTAATTCTATATTTTAATTCTGCTTCCACAATATCTTCCCTTCTTTCAAATTTCTTAATATCATCATATGGCGACTGTGTGTGATCATTATAGTCTAATCTATTCTTAACATGCAATTGATCCAATTTTCTCGCCAAAATTTCATCAGAATCCAATTCTGCGTTATCATCGATTGTACCTACAAGATCTGTTCCATGAATATCTACATTTTTTATCGGTTCATTCTGATTCAATCTGTCAAAAATTGTACGCAAGACTTTCAATCTTTCTTCAATTAGAATTTCCAAATCCTTCAATTGTGTCTCTGGATTTTTTTCACCTATTAAAGGAGAATGGAATCCAAATGGAATAAATCTGATATTATATTCATGTTCTTTCATAATATTCAGTTTTTGTGTTTTTTGATCCTTACCCACTATTCTTGTATCTATTGTGTAATTTATGGATAATTCGTCATCACAGAAATCATTTGTTAAAATTGGAGAACCCTTTGTGCCCAAATGACCACATCCAAGAATGTGATTAACTCTAATACCTGAATATTTACAATTATCCCTATATTTATCTATACCAAAACTTGGAGGTAAAAGACAATGAGAAAAGTGCTCTTGTTTACATGTAGTATCTAATAATTGCTTGGGGAACTTGAAGACAAAAAATTTCTTATATTTAATTCCTGGTTCTAAGATTCTATTGTTATTTAAGCCCAAGACTGCATCATCAAAATCCTTAGCTCTACATTTGTATCTTAACCCAGATGCAATATCAATATTTGTATATGACCATGATGCACTTAAATCGACCATTCTTAAAAACCGTTTTACTGTTCTTGTACCCCTTTTCTTATCTATTACCGAGGTGTAAGCTTCCAATGTAACATAAAACATTTCAAATTTGATTGGCTCATTAGATTTATTTTCAATAACACAGTAACCATGAATAGTGTCGCCTGATGTATATTCCTTTAAGATAGACTCCTCCTCAGGCTTATATGGTGGCAAGGAAACATGTTTAGTAATCTTAATAGCGATTTCTATTGGTGTTGATCGTTTTGGCAAGGAATACAGTTTATCTATCACGATATTATCATTAACATTTAAATCATCTTCAATCTGTGTCCCATTATCACGGTACATGTTGTTTGAGGTTCTATTTAGGGTACTTGGAGCGAATTCAGTATTGTTCAATGATAACACTTGAGTAGCCAAGGGTCTCAAGTTGTTAATGGTAGTTTCCATAGAAGACACTGCCGTTGTACCATTTTGTGCATGATAGTTTGTATCAACGGGCATGTCTCTTATATATGAATTAGGCATAGATTCATTATGATTTGCAGCCTCCATATAACTTGGTGGTAACTCATGGATATCTGGATCCACGTTCCCTTGTGGGATGTGTCTATGCAGGGCGTTGTACATTTCAAAAGATGGCAAGACATCCACGACTATATCTTCATCTATGTCGCTGGATACATTGTGTGAAGGGTCATCCAACTCAACACTTTTCTTTGTTGATGATTTGGTGTTGTTACCATGAAGGAAGTTTTGGCTTTTCAAAGGATTTGGATTAGAATGCACGAAATCATCTTCAGGACCGAGATTGGCTGTGTGATCAATCAGTTTTGAATTTGTTGGATCCCAGAAGTTGTCCAATAAAGAATCGGAGTACGGTTGTGAGGATATTTTGGGTCTTGATATATGAATTTTGGTCATCAGAATCTCGGTTTCAGAAGCGATACGGGATGGAGATGAAAGAATGTCTAAATTTTTACTTGTTGTTGCCGGTGTGGATGAGGAACCAGGTGTATTAGTAGAAACACAAGGATTCGTGGCAGATGCAGATGCAGCTGCTTTGCTTGTAGTGGCATTATTGACAGTTGAACTGGAAGAGATATGTTTATTTGTTTTAATAGTTGAGTCCGTATGAGCTTTTTTCAACCGCCTTAGACTAGATGTAGAAGCACTTCGTATCCAAGAAGTTGGATCCAAATTAGGGATAGAAGCTGTTGCTGCTGTTGCTGTAGTTGTCACTGGAGGGGAAGTAATATTTTGACCTTTATTAAATACTTGTGATCTTCTTCCTCTAATCCTTGGAGATTCATTGCTTGAAAATGATGATGTCAAAGATGGTCTCATTATTTCTTTAGCATTATTCTTTATTCCTTTACTACTTCCTAGATCATTCATCTACTAATAAAAAAAAAAGAAATAAAAAATATAAAAGATAAAAGCACACAAAAACAAGTATAAAACTATATTTAGATATGATTATGTGTAATTATGTATGTGTGTTTGGAGGCACACTGGACCAAGATCTACACAAAGGTCTCGAGATAGTCCATCTAATAGTACTAATATTTTCAGATCAGTAGTATCTTGACACTCCCTATATAATTTGTTATCAAGATCCTGCATCTCTTTTCTTATTTTTATTTTTTTTTTTCTTTCTTTCTTTCTTTCCCCGGTCAGTCTCGAAGGAAACAATACACAAGCATTGGAGTATAAATTTCGGAAAAATACATGGAAATTGGCGATGTTCTCTTTAAATCATTTTTCTCACTCTACAAAAAGGAATTGTAAAAAAGAAAATGTGGCCCTACAGAAAAGTTTTATTTTTTTTATTTTTTGTTTTCAGAAAATTTTATACCCCTAAAAAATATTAGTTTGACCAAGAATAAAAAAACGAAAAAAAGAAAAAAAAGAAAGGAAGTTATTATTGATTCTTTTAACTAAAGCCCTAACTCTAAATAACTCTAGCCATCAGAAAAACACAGAATATGATCTACTGCCCAACTTTTGCTTTGTTTTATTTTCTTTTTCTTTTTTTTTTTTTTTGCATCGGTGTTGTACTTGCGATCCTCTTTCTAACTTGCAGTTTTCTGTCACATCTAAGAAAAGAGTCGGAGAAAGCCGTCAAGTTTTGTATCTTCAAGCATAAATCCATCCAGAGAGCAGAGACATTCAAACACGGGAATATACATGTGCTGAGCACTGGATATAAGATAAAATATATAAACACATACAAACACTTTCTCTTTCTTTATAATTACATACAATCCCAGACTTTTGAATCATCCAGACAGGAAAGTATCTGGAGGAGTATCAGGAGGAGGAGGAGGGAGGTGAAAAGGAGAGCCATCCCGAGTCAAACAAACATCACATTTGGGAAGCGGGATTCTTGGAGGATTTACACGGAATAAAGACGGAATTTTTTGTTTAGCACGTGACACTATGAGAATAGAAAAAAAAGGGGAGCTGGAGTGACATCCACACACCCACACAGTTTTCAGTTTTGTGTTTTTTCTTTTTCTTTTTCTTTCCATCGTTTGCTTTATTATTTTTTTTGTGTGTGAGTAAAAAAAAAAAAGTGAAGTTTGGAATAAGTGGAGTTGGAAATGAAACCGTTGGTTGGTTTAGAGTATCTTTTATCTTTGAATTATCTGGTCTTTTGCTTAGTATTGTGTCTGGAATAAATAGCATGTATACACATCTCTACCAACTTACTGTAGTTGGGTGTAATTAGAAAGGTGGGTAATACTAGAGTAACTGAATCATACTTTTTTCTCTCTTTTTTTTTTTATTCTATTTTGATTCGTTCCTTATACAATAAAGAAACCAAATCAATAATCAACAATCAAAAAAGAACTATACACACCTTTTCTTATTTTTATTTTTATTTTTATTTTTATTTTTAGTTTTAGTTTTAGTTTTTCTTTCTCTCTTTAATACTTGACTCGAAAAATAGGTGCATTCATTATCATGTCATTTACTATCTATGTCAAACAAGGTCCAAACAAATGGGACGTAACTGTGGAAGTCACAGAAACTGTTTCTGATCTAAAGAAAAAAATAGCCGAAGTCTCTTCCATCCCAGTGGAAAACCAACGTTTGATTTATTCTGGTAAGATCCTTAAAGACGATCACACTTTGGAATCTTATAAAGTTCAAGAAGAGCACGTCATACATTTAGTGAAATCCGGAGGCAATAACCGCGCAGGGGCTTCTTCTAGCACCGCAGCCACTACATCATCATCATCTTCTTCTTCTACAGCCACCACCACCACTAACAACAACAACAACAGCTCTGCTCCTCATAATTTAAGTGCCGGTCAAAATGCTGGATTTAATCCCCTAAATGATTTGACTGGAGCTAGGTATGCAGGTTATGGATTGAATTTACCTAGTGTAGACATGTTTGGTCCAGACGGTGGGTTGACGGAATCTGGTCCAAACCAAGAAGATGTATTAAGAATGATGGAGAATCCAATCTTTCAATCTCAAATGAATGAAATGTTATCTAATCCACAGATGATAGATTTTTTGATCCAATCTAACCCTCAATTACAAGCATTGGGTCCTCAAGCTAGACAAATGTTCCAATCCCCTATGTTTAGACAAATGTTGACTAATCCTGCCATGTTAAGACAATCTATGCAAATGGCAGAAATGATGGGGTTGAATCGTGGAATGGACGGATTTGGATCTGTTAGTAATAATAACAACTCCGATTTTCCTGCCCCAGGTGGTGAAGACACCACAACAGAAACAAACAACAACAACAACAACAATAATAATAATAGTGCAACATCCACAAATAACAATACTCAATCACCATCCAATAATATGGCTCAAAATCCATTTGCAGCTTTATTAAACCCATCGTTAAACCCATTTGCCAACCTTTCAAATATTAACCCTAATTCTAACAACACAAGCAGTAATAACACAACAAATAACAATAATTGGTCCAATTATGCATCTTTCTTAGAAGCTATGATGCCACCAGTACAACAACAACAACCAGAAGACACCAGACCACCGGAGGAACGTTATGAACAGCAGTTAAGACAATTGAACGATATGGGTTTCTTTGATTTTGATAGAAATGTAGCCGCTTTAAGACGTAGTGGTGGTTCTGTTCAAGGTGCCGTAGATGCCTTATTGAATGGTTCTGTATAATCTATATCTATATCACTTTATCTCTATACAGACACCTACACATACATATACACAATAATATATATACAAGCAACGTACATACATATCTGTTTATATTATTTCTATTTCTATTTCTGTTTTTTGTTTTTTAATTGCACGATAAGTTCAACAGTTATATGATTACAACATACAAGTAAAGATATAATGACAGAAACATCTATTCTTATCTTCATCTTACTCCGTCTCTGGGTTTATTTCATCTCTTACAAGCTCATCGATTTGTCGAATGAAGATCAAAATTGAACAAAATATTGAAAATCGTTCGGGAATTTTTATTCTTTTTTTATTTTTTTATTTTTTTATTTTTTTATTTTTTTGTATATATAAATAAACAATTAGATAAATATACAAACACAGAAAGGGACAACATTGAAAACATAACAAGAGTCAATCAGAAAAGACACGTTAGCCGTTATACTGTTGTGATAGTGAACTTTTCTCCATAAAATTTGTGCACCATACTTACACATATTTTTACTTCTCTGGACTATAATATATTTTAATAGATTTAATAACAGGGACTCTGCTATTATATTCTTTCTAGAACTAAGGGAAGTAAGGAAAAAGAAAAAAAAAAAAGAAATAACGAAGTTGTTTGTTGTCTGTATAAGTGTAATAATAAAGTCAATTTAATATTTAATTTGCGATTTTTTTATTTTATTTTTTTTTTCTTTTTTCTTTTTTAGTTGTTGATAATATTTGATAATTTTTAGTGTAGCATAATTTAAATTCATTTCATTTGTTAAGTGTTCATACTACCTTTTCTTTTCCTATCTATCTATATATCTACTTATATTTTTCTGTTTCACTATGACTACTCCAGTATATTCTCCTACGGGACTGCCTTACCCTATTACAGTAGATGAATTAATTGCTGATATTGGATCGTATATTAATAAGGGGGATAGACTGTTAGCCTACAAATTTTGGTATATGGTAGAAATTGCCCAATCTCCTGATGAAAATGATGTTAGCGCCTCAATGACTCCAACTTTAGATCCATTAAGTCAAAATAAAAAAACTATCAGAGAGTCAATCGAATTTCTAGAGAGTCCCTTTGAAGGCACCCTAATGAGTTGGAACGTCGATGTTAAGGATGAAATCATAAAACCTGGGATCTCTATTTGTGACGTTAAACGACCTTGTAACCATGATGTCGTCTATAATGGCCTTTGTACTATCTGTGGTAAAGAAGTGGATGAAAATGAAATCAACGCTTTGAACGGGGGTGCACAACCTGGTGATTCGAATAATAAATTATCGGTGGTTCCACATATGGATGCAAGTTTAAAGATAAGTAGAAATGAAGCACTAGCACTCGATAATGAATTAGTGAAACGATTGAGAAAACAGAAAAAATTAATTCTTGTGGTAGATCTAGATCAAACCGTGATCCATTGTGGCGTAGATCCAACTATAGGTGAATGGAAAAATGATCCAAGTAATCCAAATTATGAAACTTTAAAGGATGTACAAGTGTTTTCCCTTGATGAAGAACCTATCCTCCCGTTCCTGTTTATGGGTGAGAAGAGACCCCCTGTGAGAAAATGCTGGTATTATGTAAAAGTTAGGCCAGGCTTGCAAGAGTTTTTCAATAAGGTGGCACCTCTATTTGAAATGTACATTTATACTATGGCTACAAGGGCATATGCTTTGGAAATCGCAAAAATCATTGATCCAACCGGTGATCTCTTTGGTGATAGAATTTTGTCAAGAGATGAAAATGGTTCTTTGACTCAAAAATCATTGGAAAGATTATTCCCGACTGATCAATCAATGGTACTAATCATTGATGATAGGGGTGATGTTTGGAACTGGTCTGAAAATTTGATTAAAGTGGTACCATATAATTTTTTCCTTGGGGTTGGTGATATCAATTCAAATTTCTTACCAAAGCAACAAACTACAATGTTACAATTAGGCAGAAGATCAAGAGATTCTATCAACAGAAATAACGACGGTACCAAAATTACTAAAAGCAGCGATATCTCAAAGACAAATGAGCATTCTGATTCAAATCCTAAAACTGATATCAATTCAAGTTCTGTAACAAAGACTGATCAATTGTTGATGGATATTATGGATACTGAAAAATTATTAGAAAGAGAAATTAATGCAGAGGTAAAACGTCAGGAAGCTGAGTTAAATAAAAATGTTGCTACTAAAGAAGATCATAGTCAGCAAGTATTGAATCAAGCAAAGGAGGAATGGACTAAAAGATTACAGTTTTCTGCCTCAGTTGAAATACAACAAAAGAATAGGCCTTTAGCTACCTTACAGAGTCATTTGCACGATCAAAGATTACTAATAGATGATGATGATGAATTGTATTATTTGAAAGACACTCTAGCAATGTTACATGAGAAGTACTATAGTATATTAGCTGAAAATCCAGAGAAAGCAGATATTAAGAAAATAATGCCACAACTAAAATCGAAAGTTTTTGAGAATTGTAAATTTGTCTTTTCAGGATTAATCCCATTGAATACAGATATTCAAAAAGCAGATATCGTTATATGGACTAACATATTTGGCGCTCAAACCACTGCAGATATCGATGAATACACTACACATGTTATAACCAAGACTCCTGGGACTTATAAGGCTCGTTTAGCTGCAGCTTTTAATCCTGATATTAAAATTGTTCATCCCGATTGGGTGTTTGAATGCTTGATAACATGGAAAAAAGTAGATGAGAAACCTTATAAATTGATTGTTGAACAACCAGTGAGCGATTCAGAGTTGCAAGAATATAAAGATAAATTGAAAAGAGAAGAAGAAAGAAGAGAAGAAGAAGAAGAGTTAGCTTTAAAAAAACGCTCCGAATTGGATAGCAAAAGAAATAATACAGATATGGCTGTAAATCTTTTTGGATCAGGCACCTCATGGTTAGATGAGGATGACGAGGATATCCCTGTTGATGATGATGATGAGAATGAGGATGATAACTCAGATGAAGCTAACACAACCGTTCTGGATGATGTAGACAGTTCTCAAAAAGATAATAAGCGACCATTATTATTATTAGATGAATTATATAAAACAGATGATGCATTATTAAAGAAATCTAAATTTGAAGCGGTGAAAAGCGACAAGAATAAAAATAAAGAAAACGATTCAGATTCAGACTTGGATGAGGAACTGCTAAACATGCTGGACAGCTAATTATTAGTAAAGTAAGTTGTAGAAGGTATTGTTTTAGTTTACAGTTGTCTACCACTAAATTTCTATATTTTGAGCTTCCGTTATTACATTTTTGCATCTAGTACTTAATTGATATTTATAAGTATTCTCCTTATATTATCTTAATTTTTTTTTTCGTTCTATCTTGTTTTTGCATTTTCAGAGGCATATCTAAATATTTTTCTATACGTGTAACAGTATATCATGTTCCTATATATTACCACAATACAATTTAAATAATTAGCACTATCTTAATTCAGTGAAAATTTTTATTCACTTCTTTGTTTTCTCCTCATTCAGTGATTTATATCTTACTACTCTTGCAAATGTCTTGAGAAATGAGAAGAAAAAAAGACGAAGAAACAAAAAAGAACTAAACACTAGATAAAAGTTATTAAATAGTAATTTTATTTGATGCCAAGATTTCACTTAATGCTGTACTAATCTACCGCATCTATATTCATATATATTTATCCGTAATTGCAATTTCAAAGAATTAACACAACATGTCAGAAAATTATAATGAATTAATTGAATCCCTTCCCTTAGATATTCGTAAGAAAGTGGCTGATTGGCTGAGATTGGATAAAAATCAAGAAACCAGAGACGAACTTATACAATTATGTAAAGAAAAGCAGTGGAATGAGTTGGGTGAAAGATTTTGCTCAAGAATTGTGTTTGGGACAGCTGGATTAAGGGCTAGAATGGAAGTAGGAACAAATAGATTAAATTCTTTAATAATCTTACAAGCCACACAGGGGTTAGCCAAATATATAGAAAAGCAATTCCCCGCCAATAAAACTGCAGTTGTGGGTCATGATCATAGGTATCATTCAAAGGAGTTTGCTAAAGTGACAACAGCAATTTTTCTAAGAGCAGGCTTTAAGGTATTTTCTTTAAATCCTGACAATTCTTTAGTCCATACACCCATGGTACCTTTCACTGTAGATCATCTAAAAGCTTCTGTGGGTGTCATGATAACAGCTAGTCATAATCCTAAAATGGACAATGGCTACAAAGTGTATTTCAACAATGGGTGCCAAATTATTCCACCACATGATTCTAAAATTGCTGCTAGTATCGATGAAAACTTACAACCTTGGGAAGATGATTGGAATTGGGATGCTACTTTGAAAAAAGGATTGGATACTAAAAAACTGGAATATGTAAAAGATGACATGACAAAACTGTATATCAAAAATATGAGTAAACTATTGATTAATGGTTCAGTATTCTTAGGTCAGGAACTGAAAAAGCCATGGTTTGTGTATACCCCTATGCATGGTGTCGGTTATGAAATATTTAATTTTATAGCTGAACAATTATTAGGTCTAAAAGACGGTCAAGATTATCTATCTGTTAGAGAACAGGTTTTACCAGATCCAAGTTTCCCTACTGTAAGTTTTCCTAATCCAGAAGAAAGAGGTGCATTAGACAATGCAATTAAGTTAGCTGAAAAGAACAGAATTTTTCTTGTTGTGGCTAATGATCCAGATGCAGATCGTTTTTCAGTTGCAGTTAAAAATGTGAAATCTGGAGAATGGAATCAATTAACTGGTAATGAAATTGGATATCTCTTTGCTAAATATCATTTCGACACTTACAAACAGTTACCAAAGGAATTCCAAAAATTACACCCATTAGCTTTATTAAATTCCACTGTATCTTCTCAGATGATTAAGCATATGGCACAAAAGGAAAATTTTCATTATGAAGAAACACTTACTGGATTTAAATGGATTGGCAATTGTGCAAGAGATTTAGAAAAAAAGGGTTATTATGTGCCATTTGGTTATGAAGAAGCTATTGGGTATATGTTTACTGCTATGGAACATGACAAGGATGGTATTAGTGCCACTGTAGCATTCCTAAAAGCTTATTGTAATTGGCTACAAGAGAAGAACCAGTATCCACAAGAAATTTTAGAAGAAGGTTTTAGAAAATATGGTATTTTCAAGGAATATAATGGCTATTACATAGTTAAAGATCCATCCATGATGAAAAAAGTGTTTGATTATATACGTTTTGAATATGATCCAACGAGCAGATATCCACAAAAGATTGGTGATTTATTCCAGGTTACATACTTCAGAGATTTGACGTGTGGTTTCCAATCTGACACGCCAGATCACGAACCATTACTTTTTGTCGATCCCAAATCTGAAATGATTACAGTTGGTGCCAAGATAATTGGTGAAGACAATAAATCTATTCGATTGACTATGAGAGGATCAGGAACAGAACCAAAACTGAAAATATACATCGAAGTGCGTTCTAACAGTGAAGATGATGCAAAGGCTTTAGCAAAGACTGTATGGGACACTTTGAGAGATGAATGGATTAGGCCAGACATTACTGAATTAACCACAAATTTTTAAAGTAAAGAGGACGTATTAAATATTTGCAATGTGACTACTTTAGATTGCTTATAATTGTGCTATTTTCATTATGCTTTGCCTTGTCCTTAAAGCATACATTATCGTTTTATATCCGTATGTGTATTTCACATTGATTATGCACAAAAGAGGAGATACCAATTCCTTTTTTTTTTTTAATTGATATACAGTTATATTTTTTGTTAAGAACAAGTAATTTACTTAGGTCTTAATATATGCTATGTCAATGTTTTATTAAACTAATATAAGATAAAGACAACTACTTTTGAAATTTCTACAAAAAATTATCAAATAAAAAATTAACATATTTGAAATTCTTCAGTCGTAGTATGTTCTTTTTGAGCAACTAGTTTTTTCTTACGGTTCATATATGTAGTCTCGCATAAGTATGAGAATGCAATTACGATACCAAAGCCTGCCAGTCCACTCGCAAAATATAACGCTGCTCTATAACCTTTCAAAAGATCTTGGCCAGACTTGTTAATTTGTGTCTCTACTGTAGTTGCCATCCCTAGACAGAGAGAAGTAGAATAATTTATGATTGTATTAACTAAAGAACCTGCCATACCTTGATATTGCATTGGTAAGAAATTACTTAATATAATTGATGCTGCAGGAAATGAAAAATCCATGCCCATAGTCAAAATAATTTCCATCCCAAAATTCATTCTCCAAAAACTTTGACGTACAGGAGTTACACTTAACATTACAGAACCAACAGTAAACCCAATAGAAGATAAAAATAGAATCACTGGAGCACCAACATGTTTAATGGTAAAAGCGCAAATAAAAGCAGCAGTTGTCCCCCATAAGATGAAGAATACGTGAGTAGCACCAACCCATACGGTTGAGTAATGTCTTAAATTTAATTGGAAGGCATAGTAATAGAATGTCCAAACACCAAAGGATCCCCAGCCCATGAAAATAGACGATAATATAGTTATAATGTGACGATTTCTTACTATTTCTGGTGGAAGCAATGGGGATTTAGCATAATGAATTTCAAAGACAAAAAAAGCAATCAAGAAGAAAACAGATATAATTAGAAGAGCTATGACATATCCTGTTTGCCATCCAACAATTGGACCTTGATTCCAAACAAAATTAAACAGGATCAAGCCTATCACAGCTAAAATAGATCCATACCAATCCATTTTGAAACCATTTACATTTGTTGGAATATTGTTTGGAATAGAATAATATGCCATCAACAGGTTAATAAAAGAGACGATAGCATAAGAATAAAAGATCCATGGCCACTGTGTTTTATTTTCATATGTAATCATACCTGCCCAAAGTGAACCCAAAGCTGCACCAGTTGGAGCACACATACCAATAAAGCTAATAACGACATTTTTCCTCAAACTTCCTACTTTATAGATATTACCAACCAAACCCATAGCATTTGGTAGTACAAAGGCTACACCTAGTCCTTGAAATGCTCTACAAGTAATAAAAAAGGATACATTACTTGAATAATTGGAGAAACCACATATTAAAGACCAGACAATCATTACAATGCATCCAAGCATAAAGGTCTTTTTTAAGCCATATATATCACCAACTCGTCCACTAATCAAAATAAAAGATCCCGAAACCAGAGGAAACGAAGCCATAATCCATGTTTTTTTAGAACTATCAGTTTTAAATGAATCGGCCAAAACATTCATTGTAGATAAGATCTGTGTTTGACCTGCTTGATTAAGCAAGTTTGATAGCATACATGTGAGTACAAATAAATATTCTTTCCAATAACAACTAAAATAATCTGAATTCTGCCACGGTGTTGAATTATCTTGTAACGTTTCTGATGAAGAATCTGTTTGAGTAAATACATCTTCCTTTTTCAATTGTTCATTTTCAATTTGCACAGTTTCTTCAGTCATATTATCTTCAATAGAATATTCTTTGGAAGAACCACTTAGGACTTCTAACTCAGCCGGACTTGTATTATTCATCGTAATTTCAGCTAAGAATTAATTGTTTGTGGAGAGATTATTGTAAATATACGTATATATTGATATATATAAGCCTACTTATTTAGTTGATCAATGGATTTTTTTTTATTTTTCCTTTTTCAATTACTTAGATTTATTGAATAATAGAAGATATAAAATGAGAATATTGCATTTATATAACATACAAATTTTTTTTAAGAGTGTGTCTTCGAGAATGATAGAGTTCTTATAAAAAAAGAAAAAAATCCACTTTATCCAAATTCTTTAACAAAAATCAACAGAAAACAATATTCCTTATGCATTATTGTATTACTTGCAATAATATTCTTTTTTTCTAGTTTTTTATTCGGTGGTTCAAATATTACTATACTGTGAACTATTATATTATATTTCACCAGTTCTCATTTTATTTTGTTTTATTGTGATTTTTTTTCTTTTTCTAATTTTCTCGAGGCTTACTAAGAATTATGTGATTTATGTGTTCTATTGTTCTTAAAGGCACTTTGAAAAAAAAAAAAAAAGAAGAAAAGAAAAAATTTATTCTGTATTTGGTGGCCATGGCAACGGTTGCTATGTATCTAAAAAGGGAAATCTATAACACCATTGTCGCTATAGTAACGCCAAAATGAAAGGAGTTCAAAAAAAAAAAAAGAAAAAACAAAAGAAAAAGCGTGTGACGCGTAAACATTGGTCAAAATATTTACAAAAAAAAAAAAAAATACTCGACTGATCATTTCACATTTTTAATGCCTTAGAGGTGGGTACCATTGAAAGTGAGCTATTTCTATCTTTGAACTATTACTATGCTTTTCCTCTTTTTTTTTCCTTTAAACATATACAAATGAGTGGGAAATAAATTACATTTCTGCCATTAGATTAACCCATAACAAATTCAGATTAAGATTCTCGTAACACAAATTAACAAAAGCAGTGTTGTCCAGTGAATAGTAGTAATAAGTTATTTGAAAGTGGCCGAAATAAATAAAAAGAAAGAAATAATATTATACAAAATGTACATTTTTGCCAAGAGGGCAAAGGCTACAATATATTTTATCGTATTCACATATGCATTTTTTGTCTAATATCTTATGATGAATAATCAATAATAGGTTTATTCAATAAATAAATTTATAATACAGGTTTGAGTAAATGCTTTGACATCTTCTTAATACAATTAATTATGATTTAAATATAATATCACAATAACATTGAAAAAAATTTCAACTACTCTCTCTTTCTTATTGTGTGTTCATTCTCTCTTTTTAATTTCATTTATATATATGCCAAGAGATCCCATAGAAGTTTAGGTATTATTGATTTTGCCATTTTGATATATCTTCAATGACCTGACGACGACGTTCTCTTCCAATTGGTTGCTTAATGGGATACGCCAGATGTACATTATTATTATTATTAGTATTAGTATTTGATGGATTGGATGTGTGTGCAGTTTCATTCATTTCTGGATGGATTAAATCGTTGCAGCTAGTATCCACCTTATGAGTATTGTCATCATTTCTAGTACCATTAACGTTGGTAGTATCAAGTAATAAAGGAGCTAGGCCAAGTGAGGCATCAATTATTGAACTAAAATCAGTCGATACATTGATATTATTAGTATCATTACTATTATTAATGGTATTATTAGACAATGCTTCATTACCTCTATTGTCTGAATATTTGTTGTTTGTTAAATTATTATTTTCACTTGATATAGATTCAAAAAGGTTTCCAGTATCATATAACATATTTAAATTAAATTGTGACAATGATCCGTCATTACCGGTAAGTGGCAGTAAATTGGAAAAACTGATACTACTCAAATGTGAAGTTAAAAGATTGCTTTCTCTATTATTTAAGTTGTATAGATTAGTTTCTGCAAAATAACTCGGAGAAGTCGTTGAATTTACTGTATTAATTGAGTTACTAAGGCTAGGTGGTACAGTTGTAATTTTATTATTATTAGTGGTAGTGGTGGCGATTGTAGCATTTTCGATATTATCCGTTGATATTTTTTCATTTAGTCTAATATAAGAACCGAAAAAGTTCGATAAATTTAAGTTACTAAACCTGTAGGGATTACCATTCAATATTGGATCGTCTTGTAAAGCTTCTAATAATTGATTTTGTGAAGTATCAATTGGTTTCTTACTGATTTTATCATTTTCATGAAATATGTGTAAAGTATCACAATTATTATTATTATTATTATCAGAATTGTCCGTCTTATTTTTCTGGTTTATGATACTTGTAGCAGCAGCAGTAGTAGTAGTAGTATCATTATTTTTGGATTTGTTGAAAATTTTCGATTTTTTCTTGTTTTTATGAGCTTCAGTTTTTATACTTGATGACCTTTTCTTACTGCGTTTTTCGGTTGAATTTGTAATATTTGAAATAGGGGTGATACCCATTTGGGTTTGATAATAATCTATTTTTTTTTGTAAGAATTTTTCCAATTTTTCACCCTTTAATGCAGGTGTTTGTAAAATTAAGTTTATTGTTAAGTCTAATATTTCTAAACTGTACCATGAAATAACACCAGGCAATTCTAATCTACGATTCACCTCAATTTCACTGACCACATTTAGTAAAAATTCCTTGTTGCTCTCAAAGGATTTCCCATATTTTGTGTATTCCAAAGATTCCTTGGCACCGATCAAGGCAAATCTTGTCATTATTCTAGATGTATTAACTGGTAAAGGTATGTACTTATCTCTTAACTGTCCATAAATTTTCAAAAGAGAAAACACTGATTGTTGAAGAGCAGTGTACGAAGGTAAAGTCTTTATATTTACATTTGTACTCGGATCATCACTCAATATTGGAATTGCAGCTGCTGCACATATAGGTAATTGAATCATACATTTAGCCAATTGGTACAAAATTATTAATAAACTTTTTTCAAAGGTAAGATTCTCTAATTTCGTTTTACCAGTGACATCTAATTCCATTTGATATTCCAAAGGTAACGATTTTCTCCAACCATCTAATGCATTTTCGTGGATAATGGCAATTTGAACCACGTCATTGGTTGTAGCTGTTCTTTTAAAGATTGAGTCCAGAATGTTACCCATAACTTTAGCAAATCTAATTATTGCCAATGAAAAATTTGTCACGCAACCTTCTAATTTGACTTTATTTGTTGAGTTAATAGTATCTTCTAAGGCAAATGGTAAGGCGCATTCAATTTCGTGGTCTTTTAATAATCTTGGAACGCCCAGCTGGAACGAGGCAAAGACATCTAAATAATATATACACCAAAACAGTCTTCTTCTATTACTTTGTTCCAATTTCTGCATCTTCTGGCCAGACCCCGTCAATACGGCACTTGGACACCTATGTAATCTCAACTGCTGTGACATTGTCACTATAGTTCCTCTCAGATCATAGAGTTGGATAATATCTCCCGTGTTTAAAAAATAGTATAACAGAAGTGATAAAAGTTGTAAAGTTCTTACAGATGTTGTAGTCACAGAGAAAAAAGAGTTTCTTGGAAGAAGGTGTAAAATGTGATGATAATATGATAACAATTTGGAAAATTTGGAAGTCACTGGTTTCCTTGATTCTTTAAATTCTATGATAAGGCCCATTTGACATAATGCCACCAGAAGACATGCAAAATACTTAATATTTAACAGATTAATGATTGGTTGTTCAGGGACTGGGTGTTGTTGTAAAGAATCAATGTCCTTTTTAAATTTTGCATAATCGTTCATGAAGTCATTTTTATTTAGTACCGGGATTAGTTGGGACCAATGATCCATGAATAAAGAAATCAAATGATCAATTTCATCAAATGTTAAATAGAATTGATTTTTCTCCATTTCTGGAATATCCGGTCCTTTGTTTGACACCGGATCACTTTTTAAATTTGGCAAGATATTTAATTTCAGTATTGTGTTTATGAAATAGTATAGATTCTGAATTTGCCATAAATTTTTATTGATTAAAGTATCTAGATCCATTGAAGAGTTTAACAACATCGTTGAATTTTGCTGTAGAAAAGGTGGTGGTAAATCATCCTTTAATGAAGCTAGTAAAGTGACACTGTAGAGACATTGTTTCGAAGTAAACCCATACTGTTGCCGTATTTTAGACAAAAGTTGTGGAACGAAAAGGATCTCCTCGGTAGATCTAGGTACAGATAAAGAGACTAACATTGCCAGTTGTGTGGATTCTTCATGGTTGGAGAGTAAATCCAGGGCCTTGGCAGCTAGTAGGCCGGGAGCTTTATCTTGTTCAAAAGAGATTGAAGTTGGGTCGTTTAGGTTAAAGCTTGTTGCTACGGGTTGTGGATGCAGAGTCCTTTGTAAACATATACCATCACAGACATGACTTGAATCTGAGACTGCAGAGGCACAAGGCTGAGAGTTTTGGATGGTCATGTCAGGGTTGGTAGAAGACAAAATATGGTCGACAGGATGAGAAGATATGCATAGGGGATCGTTTTTATCATTTTGCTTTTGTTGTTGTAAATAATTTATTTGTTGTTGTTTCATATCTGATAAAGCAGACAATTTTCTGTTTTCTGCTTCCAATTCTCTTATTCTTTCTTCTAAACTTTCGGTATAACCTCTTGGGTAAGTTTTCCGTAACAATTTATCGGTAAACTTACATTCAAAACCTACAGAAAAACAGGCACTACATTGGGGTTGTTTAAGATCGCACCTGATTTTCTTTGACCTACATCTATCACATGCTTGACTTGGTCTTAATCTGGTTGGTTTACTTGTGTTATTATTAGAGGAAGGAGATGAAGATGATGAAGATGAAAAAGTACTATTATCTATATTTCTATTTTTATTTGGGTCGAGTTCTCTCTTTTTTGAAGACATTATTATTAAATCTAGTCTTTTATTTCTTTCTTTTTCTTTTTCTTTTTTATTTGTAATAATGTTAAAAATTTAAATGTGTAAATACAGATAGGGTGTGTAATAAAGATCAAAGGCTATGAGAGTGGGACAAAAACAAACGAACAAATTAGTGATATTAAGGAAATGTAAACTTTTAAAATAACATTTATTAATTTGTCTATTATTTTTATTTCCAGAAAAAAAGGAAAAAAAAGAACAATAATCGATCTCTATCTATATTGAAACTTATTGATTTGTTAAATGGATATAGTCGATAGTAAAAAAACATATAAACACATACAAACCCAAAAAAAAACAAACAAACTGTTAAATATGTAATAAGTAAATGATTCGCTTTCTTTCTAACTTTCTTCCCTTTATTTTTGTGTTTTTAGTTTACAGAATATGGAAGAAATATAGAATCAAATAAGATACAAACACATTTTTAGAGAAAGATGGGATCCATTAGAAGAGAAAATCCAAAGGATATTCAATCCTAATAACACCAGTAACTTCTTCCAAAAGATTTGCAAAAAGACCCACGTAGACAAACTAGCAAGAATAAAGATAAAAATAACAACAAAGAGATGACAGTGCAACAGCCACTGCAAAAGAATTGTCTCCTCCTAAAGGAGGAAAAAAAAAAAAGGATCAGTTTTGATTGGCGGCTATTTTTTCTTTTTCTTTTTACCCCTCTTTCTCGTTTCTTTTGTTTTCCGATTGGTCTTTGTCTTGGACTCTATTATATATCTTTCCCTGCTCTTTACTATTGTTGTTGCTATTGTGGCGGTTCTAATCTTTCCTCTGGTGCACGGATGTCTTGGCAGCAGGAGAAAGCAGCGGATTTCAAACAAATAAAATAAAATAAAATCCGGGGTAATTAACGCCGTTTTTTCTTTCTTTTTTTTGTTTGCCGCTCGCAGTTCGATTCTTGTAGGCTGTGTTTCTATTTTTCTATTCTTTTCTTTTTTTTTTTACAAAAAAATAAAATAAACTTATCAATTAATTCGTAAAAATTTGATAGCAGTAAGTTTTTTCTTTTCCCCATCTTTTCTTTTCTTTTTTTCGTTCGTTTCTCGAACTTTTTAATCATATGTCATATATATTTATATATATGTTTATCTGTAAAACATAGCTTCATCAAGTAGTTTATAATATATCGACCTGAGTAGCCCAATTTCTTCGTTTTCTTCATCATTTCATACATTGTTGAAATTTGAAACTATAGTTAACTTTGTTTTTCATATCTTTTTGTCCCTTTTTCTTTTTCTTTTTCTTTTTTTTTTTTTCATATACAATACTATTAAAAATGTTTTGTTTTAACTTCTCTAAAATATTATATAAACTGACCAAATTGACTCTATTAATTTGGCTAATTTATATCATATTATCAGCTAACAAAATACCAGACTTTAATGACAACATTAATAATAAAAACAATCTATTAAAAAATTTCAATGGCTTAAGTCAAATACAGTCCTTAAGTTTAATTATTGCTCATCCAGATGACGAAATTATGTTTTTTTCTCCAGCCTTGCTAAATTTAAACGACCTCTTACCCAAAAATATCACTTTTAACATTGTCTGCTATTCTGATGGAAACGCTCAGGGTTTAGGCTCGACTAGATTTAATGAATTATACAAATCCATTTATCTTCTCTTATCAGACAGAATAAATAAAAATATAACCGTTTTGGACTATACTGATGGTATGTCAGAGATTTGGGATGTCGATAAAATGCTATTTGATTTCGAAAAAATTAACATGAATCAACCAAATTATCTCATAATTGATCATGGAAAAAATTTGATTTTGACTTTCGACAAGTTTGGCGTATCTAACCACGTCAACCATATCTCATGCCACCAGATGGCTTTGAGATACTATCAAAAGTTCCCCAACCAAACTGTCTTGCTGACTTTGCACAGTTATCACAGCAACATTTTGCTGAAATATAGTTCCTTCGGTTGGCAGTCATTAAAATTACTTTTCTATCTATTTTGCCCATCCGCATACAGAAATTTTCTTACAGCAAACAATAACAAAGACCAAAATCAAGACCGTACGTCGGAATTGACTTTTTTCAGTACGTATCCTCAATATGTTTTGTCTTTGGCCACCATGCTAAATGCTCATAAATCACAAATGGTTTGGTTCAGATATCTTTGGTGGGTATTCTCTAGATTTGTTTTTGTTAATGATATTGAGGTCATTCAATCTTAGAATATGTTTTCTATCCTTCTGGCTTCATACACATGCACACACGTACACACATACCCAAATGCTCATATATATATGTACAAACATTAATATATTTATTACAATGTGGTCGTTCCTTCTTGTACATTTATATACATATACAATATATACCTACTTTTTTTTCTATGGGAACCGAAAGTGTTTCTCTTCCTCTTTTTTTTTATTTTTTATTTCGTTTCTGTTTCGGTTTTTTACCATAACAAACTAAGTATACCATCTTCTTCATCATCTTCTTCATTCTTTCTTGGTGTACGATTTTTCTTTTTACGAATATTAGTTCTTATTTGGTAAAATTGTAATAAAGACATCTTATTCTCTAATGAAATTGACCATTTCTGAATAAATTCTCGGCTTTTCTTATATTTCCTTCTATCTATATTCTTCCTAACAATATACCTTTGATACATCCTGATTGTATCTTCACATTTTTTGGGAATCAGGTTGGAATTAGACAAACTGAATGGCCCAATACATTTTTCATATACATCATTGATATAATACAAATTGTTGTTTGATTTGAAATTTGTGTACATTCTGCACAAAACTTCGTTGTTAAACGGGATATTCTTATTTCCATACCATAATTTCATTGCATTCCAAATTTGTATAATGTTAGTGTCATCAGTTTGACTATTTTTAGTGTTCCTCCCTTTTTTGGACGTCAGTGAAAGACAGTTAGATACTAAATTGTACCAAAATTTAGAAGTTAGTTCAATATCTGGATATTTCTTTAAAAATGCATCTAGGACTTGGAAACTTTTAACCATAGTCTTACTATTATAACAATATGATAACATAATAGATAATAACAAGTCTTCATTTGGATACAATAGATCATTTTTGTTCAATTGCATAGCATGAGTCGTATTAAATTCTTCTTCTTCTTTTTCATTTTTGTCCCTTTGGATATAAGTGTCATGTAGTGTAACTCCCCAAATTGACTTTAAGTATTGTTCTAAACTTGGAATATTTTTCATATAACCTAATGATTGTATTATAGGTACACTCATATATTTAATTTTATTGAATTCGCTTGTTAATTGAGATATAACCATATAATCAAAAATTTTATATTTTTTCAAAGTCCATAATTTTATATCCGAACCACTTCTAACATTTAAATAATTTAATAGAAACTGGTTATTATGAACGCTTCCTGGGTTCTTCTTAAACAAATAATCTAACAATTTCTGGCTCTTACCTAATTGTTTACAATCAATAAAGTATTGGCATAATCTATTTAAATCATAATAGCATAAATAATCATTGTTGGTCATCTCACGCTTATATTTTTCGAATATGCGATAAAAGGACTCAATAGCATGAACTGTACGTAATTTTTTGTTTCTCGTTGCATCAGAAAGACATTTATTTAAAAGAACAGAAAATAATGGACTATGGATAGAAATACTATTCGGTGCATCGTCTCCTGATAACAACTTTAAAAGTTCTCGATTGTCCATTTGAAGTATAGTAGTATCATTTGATGATATTTTTGCTTGTTGTTGGTCATGTGACGGGAGTGGATGAATATAGAGTTTATATCTTAACTGGATAGTGGATTCTAATGTGGCATTAATCGAATAATATAACCTTGGAATATTGACTCTCAATAATATAGGATGCTTAATTAATATCATTTTTTTATACTATTTAAAATGTATAATAAGCATAACCTATTTATTTATCTTTTCTTTTATATCTAAATATGTGTCTATGTACAAGGAAATGAAAAAAAAAAAGAACTAAAAGAGGAATGGGATGTAAAAACAATAGAATGCAATAATTAATCTAATAGATACACTTTTTTTGGGATTGTAGTTCAGTATTGTATTGAATGGGTGAATGTATTGACCACATTGGGTGTGTTATATTAGTACTGTTACAGATTCTTCTATTTGTTTTTCTTTTCCTCCCTTTGATTTTCTTTTCTATTTCAAGTGAAAATGAAAAATTGAAAAGGAAAATCAAGAGATTTCATTCGAAATCATAAAGGCGTACAAATCAGATCGAAGCAATCTGAATTGAAATAACAAACAATGGAACGACACACAACCAATGCACACGCATATTTATATAGATATGCACATTTTCTCCCTCTTTTACTGACTTGAAATGAGATTATATCTCGGAACTTCTGGTTTGTAGCTATTTTTGTTCATACTTTATCTACTTTTACATTAAATAACTATTTACGCTATTTAAAGTAGCTCTAGATGGATTCACGTTTCTCCCTTGTAAATGAGATATAATTTGAGTTAAATGTTGGCGGATTGTGCTTTTAGAAATCGATATTGTTTGATCCTTTGGCGCTATTTGCCAATCCATAGTATAATACTTGGATAATAACATTAGGATGACACCGATTGACATATCTTCTCCAGTGTTACAACAAATAAGAATAGGTTTTATCAAATTGGATCCTTGTTCTAATAACGGCTTAATACTCTGGTCTATCTCTATTAATTTTATCCGTAGTTCTTTAGAACTTTTCTTTGATCCGCTTCTTAACTTATATATCTTCAGTGATTTTGCATCGGTTAATTGATCATCTTGTAATGTAACTGTATCACTTAATATTATAACCTGTGAAAACTTATCTATAAGATTATAAGTTAGTTGTTTAGTTATAAGAAGTCCATCGATCACAACTCCTAATTGTATTTCCTTGGTGATAATCTCTATGTTGGGAACTGATTGGGCAATAGTTGAAAAATCTCTGTTTAAGTGTCTATTCATTTTATCTTTCAGCACAAGTTCATCAACTAACCTTTCTATCTCTTCATTTGAATCTTGGAATTGTTTGAATTGATCTATATGGGCCCAAAAAAGATCTGGTTCTAATCCATTAGACCATAGTTCATGATCATCACCTGCTCCTTGATGATAAGTAAATCCATCTCTCTTCTCGACACCATCCTGTGCTTGAAAACTTACAGTACACAAGATGATTGGAATAAAATTTGAATCTTGACTAATAAACCATTCAGATGCTATTTTTTCACCTGTGAAGATATCTTTGGAACTTTCTAAAATATCAGATCCCGGGTAAATCCATATAGGTCGAAGTAGCTTTCCCTTAAAATCATTATACATAGTCTTACCATCAACGATTTTCAATCTTTCCAACTGTTCACTTAATTTTGGTAATTTTTCAATAATACTGGACCGTTCAGATAACGATACTGTCTCATTTGGAGTAAATAGTAGGTTGTTATAATCTATGTTGTTTTCTTTGGATTTTAACATCAAATGATTTAATACAGCACACCAGATTGGAATAGTCTTGCTTAATGCATCTGGCATCTTTTTTCCACGTCTTGTACTATCCACAATAATGATGCCTGGATAATCCTTTAATAAAGGCAAAAGATGGAAATTCAACCTCCTTGTGCTAAAATTCCACTGATTAGTGTGTCCATCAGTGCTCTTAAAATAGCATGTCTTCTCATATTTCTTTGGGTCACAGTACCAAATACCACATCTTTCGTTTGGAATAACAGGATATCTGGGAAACATTGGAATTACTTCAGATTCAAGGAATTGATTGTCTAGGAGGATACTAGCAATTCTATTCTTCAAAGATCTATCATCTTTTCTAAGTTCCTTTTTTACTCTGTCTAAAGAAAGTAAAACATTTGCATCCATAATAAGTTTTCTAAACCAATGATAATATATGTGTTCTCTAGTTGAAAAAATTCTCTAACGATTTTTGCTTATTAGATGAGAGGGGGGTGTATTCATTATTATTGAATATGGTAATCATCACAATATGATATGACCATTAGCAGTCTTCAAATTATTTTTTTAAATAGATACTGATTTGTTTTTTATTTTCAACCTAATTGTGACTGTAAAACGATCCAAGGTTAATGAAAAATACATACATTGAAAATGTTTCAGGCTATAAATTTGATAATAACAGTGAGGAGTGTATTGTATTTATCCAATGTAATTTCAATATATATATATATATATATATATATATATTTTGTCACTTATATAATATATAAAAAATTTGTGAAATTTCATACATTTAAGTACATTATTGGATTATGACAACATCAAATTCATTTCCCAATCCTTATAAACTGCATACCAGCTGTCGCCAGGTTCATCATTTTTTCTACGTTTCCAAACTTCATACATCACTTGTCTAGCACCCCAATATGAACCCATACCGTTACTGGCTAATTTAGCTGCCCATTCTTTAAATTCCTTTTGAGTCTTTTCTTCAGTGGCAGAGCACCCGGCAATGAAACCTTGCCACATCAACGGAACTAATTGAATTTTTTTTTCATCAATAACTTTAGTCATTAACTTTAAATGTTTTAACACTTTTGACACGTACTTTTGTAAAAAATCATTATTCAAACACCTGGCCATTGTAAAATAATATATGATAAGTGCAAAATAAAAGCTCATCGTATGATGATACAATGCTTCTACAGTATCACTAATAAACTCTGTTTTTAATTCGTTTTTGTAAAAAGTCCATTCTGGTTTCCATTTTAGTAATCGTTTCTCAAAGCGAATAGTCAAATTATTAAAATCTCTCGGAACAGAGATGTACTTAATATTATAGTATTCTGTATGTCTTGCTATTCGAACACAATCAGAAAATAATAGGATTAACGAATTTGGAAGCCCATATAAAGCGTCTGTACCAGGTATATTCGAGGTAAGTTTAGTGTTATCCTTATGTTGAGAAGCAGAACTATCAGACTCATTGTTATATGTGCTACGTATTGAACTAGTTGCAGTGTTGAGTGATTTATTAATATCAGAAGAATAATAACTCATTGATGCAATATTAGAAAACATAGGAGGTGTCAATTGGTTAATATTATCTGAATTACTGGCAGTCTGACTTCCATTAGGACTCATACCACATGGGGTAGAGATAATATCATCTTCGTTGATATACTCTATTTGGATTTTCCCATCTATAGTGTTAACAGATTCTCTAAATAGGCCAGATGTAGTTGGTGAGTCTCTAATTGGTGCATGAACATTATTTATCTGATTGGATCTTCCACTACTATTGTTTGGATTATTATTGGTTGAGTTATTGGAATTAGCTATAGATCTATTATTATTATTACAGTTGTTTGTAGTGGTGGTTGTGATATTATCATTACTAGTAAAAACAATTTCTTTGTCCCTGACTTTATCTAATGCAGTACTGTCTTGAACCAACTTTAAAAAAGAAAAAATTCTATGTAATATTTTAGCCTTTTTCGATAACGTAGGTCTCTTTTTCATACGTTTTTCTATAAAATCCTCACATATAGTCAGGTGATGTTGACAATCTGTCATAGTTCCCCATACAACATCTATTGAATTCATTGATAATATCGCTGTTAAGACATCCTTATATCGTTCGTTATCCACAGTTTCATTTAAACATTTCTTAAGAAACCCAGATGCTTGAGATCTAAATTCTATTCCTAGATTTAAAAAAAAATTCTGTTCAGTGGAATTCTTGTCGAATTTGCTCTTTAAATTAAAACATGATACAGCCAATAGTGCATTAAGCAATGAATTTCTTGAGTTTGTCGTGTGGCCTAATCCAGTTAAATCACCTAACGCAGATATCGCACGAGGGAAATATAAAGTCTTCCAAGGGTTATTTTCTACAGGAATAACAGTCATTAAATCCGCTACGTTATTAATATAATGGTTTAAAAGAAAACGTGTAAGTCCATGAATTAATAACCCGGTCTGTGGGATCCTAAACGACGAATCAATATTTTGTAAATTTCTAGTCATTGATGTGTCATCTAAGATTGAAGGTACTAATTGCATGATGGTCTTTGGCATATGAGATTCTTTGGAAGGTGAATCTAAAATAATCTGGTCACTTAGCGGGATGGAGTCTCTTTTATTTGAAAACAAATGGGTAATAGGGACAGGTGTCTCTGATTTTAGTTTAATATTTTGTGATTGTGTTGAATCTTTTGGAATTGTAGGGGTTTGATGATTAGAATTTGGATTTGACTGAAATAAGTACCTTAATAGCTGATTTAAACTTGAGTCCGAGCGAATAGATGATGGTGAATTGGAAGAATTATTTGTAGTCATGGTTGAAGCCATTGAAATGGCACTGAGATTAGTTGGCGTAGTTACATTGTTAGATATATTGTTGGGTATATTCACAGGTGTGTTAGTATTAATGTTTTTGTTGTTGTTAATGCTGTAATGGTTGCTATTAAATATTTGTGGCAATGTATTATTTATTGAATCAATTTGAGAAATACCGATAGTAGCACCTTGTGAAGCAAATGCAGATAATAGGAAGTCGTCTCTCAATTCACTAGATATATTGTCGTATCCAGGGAAATTCATAGCTGGAGTAGATTCTAGTGAGGGTGTTCCAGTAATTATACGAACATTTGTAATAGTATTTTTACTGTTATTTAAATGATTCGAATTCTGTATTGGATTTGATAAAAGAAATTTATTATTATTATTATTATTAGTTGTATTATTGGAACTAATTTTTTTTATTCTATTCTGTAGTGTTGTTGGCAGTATATAGGATGTAGTAGTAGTGCTGATGGATGTGGCATTTGTGGTGGTATTTTGTCTCGGCTTTCTTCTTTTCCTTTGTAAATAGGTTGTATCTGGGTTATCCAGACCTTTAAAAACACCAAATTTTTTGATTATCCAAGTCTTGCCATCAGATATTTTATCCATCGGTGGGGCATGCAAGAGGGATAATTCATCATCCATATCCTCATGGTACACATATTCGTCATCATATTTGACAAAATCAATATTTCTTCTTTGGTAATGTGGTTCATTAGTATTACTACCTTTATCATTTTTGTTTCTGTTATGAGTATTTTTTGTTTTTTTATTTGACATTTTCATAGATGTGGTAGCTGTGCTACTGGTTGTAGTAGCAGGTCCTGTAGAATATTGGATACCATATGGGTCGAATTTGACTAATGGAGACCATCGTAATTTAATATCGTAACCTCCACAGTCCAATCCAGATTTCGCACACCGAAGACACCCAGGTCTTTTTAGGTCACATTTTACTTTCCTGGCTCTACAAGTCCAACATCCCGTGAAAGTCTTCGCTCGTCTTGGTCTTGAATCATTTATATTAATTGATTTATTTTTGGGATTAACCATTTCTTTTCTTTATTTGTTATTCTTTTTTTTTTTTTTAAATGAATGAACAATCAAATTAACTAACTAACTTATTTATTTATAAAAATAAATGGATTTTTTGTTATTCTAATAAATTAGTATGTGGGTATTGCAATACAAGTGAGTTGAGTGAATACGTGTATGTGTCTGTGTCTGTATGTGGATGGAAGTAAAGGGATCAAACGGCTAAAGTAATAGTGAGAGATATGAGCTATCTTTAGTTCGAATTTGTGACACATCTATGGTCAAGAGTATCTGTAACTTTCTGTCTTGGTAAAAGTGCCAAGCTCGCTGTCTCTTAACGTTAGAAGACATTTAAATTCAAGATCAAATTTTTCTTTCTTTCAGCAATAAAAAAAAAAATTACAAAAAAAATCGAAAGGAAAGAAAAAAGGAAATTTCTTTGCCATATTTGTTTGATCCATTAGAATTTCTGATGTTTTGCGTGTAACTTGCCACGAAAACCTGGGAGGTTTTTGTTTTTCTTTTTGTTTTCTTTTCTGTTTTTTCCCGTCCATGCGGTGAAATTGCCTGCATCGTTTTGCACGGAGTGATTGCTGAGAGGTGTATGGGTGTTGTCTTTTTAGAGAGTAGTTAACGGCAGTTGAGAGAGAGGTATGTGGTGTGAGGGCGATGAGCTGTTCCGCACTTTGAGTTTTTTCCCTTGTTGAAGATTTCGATGAGTGAGAAAGTTTGTTTGCACAGTTTGTTCTGTACAAAAGTCTTCGAAATCATGTCACTCTGTATTGGATTGGAATGGACTCGGGTAGAATCCGTTGGACTATACCAGTAACGTAGTTAATAACGTAAAGATGAAAACTTGAAAGAGTCTATACCCACACCATCCTTTAATCGGTTCTTTTTTTTTTTTCATGTGTGGGATTTTCCTTGTGTATAATCCCTTAGTGGGTTTTAAAGATCATTTTAAAGAGTTTTATGAAGGCGATCAAATCAGTTTAACAGGTAATGTTCTAAATGGGTTAGATCCTTATATCTCTGACAGATTGATTCCATTAATACAGAATAGGGGTCCCAACTATCTCTCTTTGAGATCTATTGAGTCCCTAAACACTCTCTGGGTTTCCTCCATCTTATCCTTAAGACAGCCGTTCACTACACAGAGTGTCGTTACTGCGAATAATAGATTCATTCTACAGTTCAATGGAGAATTATATAATGATGAAATTCAATACAATGACACACAATATATTGTCTCTTTGTTATCAGATGAAAATAGTACTGTTCCAAACATTATACGTCAATTGAATGGGGAATTCTCATACACCATCTTTGACACATTAAATAATTGTATATATTTCGGTAGAGATCCAATAGGCAAGAGGAGTCTTTCCTACCATCTGAATACTGAAAATAACCAATTATCTGTGGCAAGTGTCACTGGGCAGTGTACCCAGGATTACATAAATTGTAAAGCAGGTGTTATCTATCGATATGATACTATTCGTCATACACTTGATTCAAGTTTGTCTATCCAGCCGCCTTATAAAGTCACAAATGTGATTGACATGGAACGAACTACGTTAAATGATACCGTTGACCAATTATACTTTGAATTGGCACGAGCAGTACAAAGAAGAATAGATTCTATTCATCCAAGACATGTAGAAAATTCTCCAATTGCAGTCCTTTTCTCCGGTGGTTTAGATTGCTCTATCCTGGTGGCTTTGATATGTCAACATTTACTTGCAAAGGGTTCAAAGGATACAGTTTTGGAATTATTAAATGTTGCATTTGAGAATCCAAGAACTGGATTGCAACCATGTGATGTTCCAGATAGGAAATTGGCGATACAAAGTCATCAAGTGCTACAAAATTTGTTCCCTTCAATCAAGATTAAATTGCTTGAGATTGATGTTCCATACGATGAATATTTGAAATGTAGACCCCGTGTCATTGATCTAATATACCCAAAACAAACTGAAATGGATTTGTCCATCGCTATTGCGTTCTATTTTGCTTCAAGAGGCGTTGGATATATCACAGAGGACCAAGACCAAAGAATACCATACACACGGCATGGAATTGTTCTTTTTAGTGGATTAGGTGCCGATGAATTATATGGTGGGTATCATAAATTTAATAATAGGAGTTTTGATGAACTGACTGTTGAATTGGCTAGTCAAATTAATAATATTCATGATAGAAACCTTAACCGTGATGATAAAGTGATCGCTGATAACGGTGTTGAAGTGAGGTATCCCTTTTTAGATAATGATGTAGTCAAATATTCCACCGAGATGATACCAATCAATTTTAAGATGAGCAAACTGATCTTAAGAGAATTGGCTGATAAAAAATTAAATTTAGGTTCTATTGCTATGGAGCCAAAAAGGGCTATACAATTTGGTAGTAAAAGTGCTAAAATGACTAAAAATGGGAACAAAAATGGTACGGATATATTGAAACCATAGTTTAAAGGATATATTCAGGTGTATAGATTGTTGTAATATAAATGTATTTGTTTGTAAGGAATATAGTTTAGGGCTTTTTGAAGTTGGGGTTATTTTTGCATTGCTTCCGTTTTTGGTCATATTGATTATTATAGAAATAATGGTTGTTTTAGGAAACTGAAAATTTTTCTTCTTCGTCTTTTTTTTTTACTTTTATTTTTTGTTTTATTATTATTTTTTTTTTGTTTTTGCAATTTCGTTATGAGATGCGATGAGCTTACAATCCAAATAACATACTAGAACTAACTATGAATAGACTTGCATATCTTCTTTGTGTTCCTGTTATATGGTATGTTTCTTGATACCTTGTTTTAAATGTATACTTGAACAAAAAGAAATAATAAAATAAGGACATATATACACATACACACATATTATGGCAAAAAGGTCTAAATCTAAATCTAAGTCTAGAAGTTCAAATAGAATTTTAAATGCCTTTGAATTGGCTCAAAGAGAAGTTGGAGGTTCTGATGGTGATACTGATGGTAGAATTCAATCGCACAGCGGTAGTAAACGTAAAGGTGCAGTAGTTAATCTATTGAAAAAAGTAGAAAAAGGATATAATGGTGACGATGGTTATGGATCAGACTATGGAGATGGAAATGATGATGATGATGACTTTGAAGATGAAATATTGGATTCTGACGAGGCATTAGGTTCTGATGATGAATATGATGTTATGGATTCTAAAATGTCTCAAACACGTCGTGATAAACAAGCTCAAGGTATAGAACTAGATGATGAAGAGGAGGGTGGTTATACTTCTATCGACGAAGATGAGTTGATGCCTTTGTCACAAATTTGGGATATTAACACAAAAACCTCAGACAGTGAGGCTGAATCTTCTAATGAAAACGATTTGAAATTGAAGAATGATATAAGTGATGAAGAAGTATCTTCTTCAAATGAAGATGAAGAAAGTAGCAGTGAAAGTGAATCTGAATCTAATGAAGAAAATTCAGATGAAAATCCATTTGATGAACTTTCAGAAGATGGAGAAGAAGTTGAATTGAATACAATCACTTCTAATTTATTGAAAGAGACAGCAAAGGCGCAATCCAAGAGATTAGAAAATTATGGTGCAGGTGAAGAAAATGAATTTAGTTTACCAACTGTCTCTCTTAATGGCAATGGTTTCTCTAATGGTAAATTAAGTTTAGAAGACATGATGAATGTGGTGGATGATCAAACTGTCACTGCACAGGCCACATTAATAAAGGGAGAGTCATTCACTGCTGCTGTACCATTACCCCAGAGAATTCAGCAAAGACATGAACGTAAGGCGGCTTATGAAATCTCCAAGAAAGAGGTCAATAAATGGAAGGATGTTGTCCAACAGAATAGACGTGCTGATCATTTATATTTTGGTAACAAAAGAGAATTTAGTGAGTCTACTGCATTTACCTTAAATCAGTCTGGCGCAGTACAATCTGAATTACAAAGTAAAGTTGCTGAAGTGTTGAAAGAAAGCAATTTGGTGGATCCACAAAAGGAGAGTACTTTTGAAGAATTAGCCACTGCCAAAATGAGTCCAGAAGAGATGAAAAAAAGAACCACAGAAATGAGATTGATGAGAGAATTAATGTTTCGTGAAGAAAGAAAGGCAAAAAGAATTAAAAAGATCAAATCGAAATCATATCGTAGAATTAAGAAGAAAGAAATGCTAAGAAATAGAGAAGCAGCAAGTCTTTCCGATGAAGATAATGAAGAACGTGAAATTGCTAGAGCTCAAGAAAGAATGACTTTGAAGCATAGAGCAAATTCTAAATGGGCTAGAGATATGGTTAAACATGGGATGACAAATGATGTACAAACTCGTGAAGAAATGGAAGAGATGCTGAGACAAGGTGAGAGATTGAAAGCTAAAATCATTGATAGAAATTCTGATGAAGAAGATGAAAATGCTAATATGAGTGATTTAGAGAGAGATACTTATCAAGAAGATGCTCAATTGAGAGATAGTGTAGGAAAAACTGGTGTTTTGAACATGAAGTTTATGAAAAATGCAGAAGCCAGAGAAAGAGAAGCGAACAAAGAAGCACTAAGAAAATTAAGAGCTGTTCAGAGTGGTGAAGATATGGAATTATTTGATGATGGTAATGAAGAATCTGGTAAAAGTGGTGAATATGTCATGTTAAATAAAGGTAGAAGAGTGTATGTTCCAGGTAGTAAAGAAATTAAACAAGAAACTGAAGCTATTTATGAGAATGCATTGAAAGAACAAAAAATTGATGAATCGAGAAGTTTAGTAAATAGATTAAAGAAGATTAATAATATTAATGGAGATGAAATTGAAATTAGAGAAGAAAAGGATAATGATGATGAAGTAAAGAAGAAATCACAAACTCAAGCACAGAAAAAATCAGCATCAGCTAATCCTTGGTTAGATGAGAGCGACGAAGAAGATTCAACTATGGTCAAAAAATCTACTAAGATCAATATAGTAGATAAAGATAGTTCTAAGCTTGTTAAAAGTAGTCAAAAGATTTCTAAAGAGATGGAAAAGCAAGTAAGAAAACAAAATGCAAAGGGGAAGAAGAATAATGATGATGAATTACTTCTGGATACTTCTGACAGTAACACTTTAAATATTGTTGATCCATATGGGGGTTCAGATGATGAATCTAATAAGCAATTCATGTTCAAACAACAAGAAATCATTTCAGAAGCGTTTGCTGGTGATGACGTTGTTGTTGATTTCAGTGAGGAAAAGAAACGTGTGGCAGAAGATGAAGATGATAAAGAAGAAGATGTAACACTACCAGGTTGGGGTCAATGGGCTGGTGCTGGAGAAAATCTCAAAAAGAAGAAGAGAAAGTTTATTAAGAAGATAAAAGGTGTTGTTGAAAAGGAGAAGAGAAAAGATAGACATTTACAAAACGTTATAATTAATGAAAAGATGAACAAGAAAAATTTGAAATACCACGCATCTTCTGTGCCATTCCCATATGAAAATAAAGAACAGTATGAAAGATCTTTACGTATGCCGTTAGGACCTGAATGGACTAGTCAAAAGACGCACAGTAGATTTATTAAGCCAAGAATATTGACAAAACCAGGTCAAGTTATTGATCCGTTAAAACAACCATTCCAATAATGACTAGGGTCTCTATTAAATCTGGTTAATTATGTATACAGATACATAAAACTATTTTGTGTGTATAATTAATAAATTTTTTATAGAAACCATATATGTTGTATTCGGTTAGTAAAAGTTACCAATAAATAATGGATATACTAACTTTAAATTTGAAATAGTATTATTTTACATAATATTCAAACATTGTAATAATTGTTAAGATAAATATAATATAGAGTGATGAATGGAAAATGTTTTATGAAAATATTATCATGTTGGTTTATAATAATAGTGGTTCCTGTAGTTATGATGAAATGTATACCAGACAGTTTGCAACCACAATAATATTTGATTGTTTTTGAACAGAAGTGTTCAAGATTATGAAAATTTTGTTAACTATCATATTTTTTTAGAATATTATAGTAATAAATTGCGAAATATGATAAGTTATTAGTTGGAGTAAAAATATCAATATTTCAGAAAGATGTTTTAATTTTTTTAGGACCTTGATTATTCTTAGAATTGATAATTTTTTTTATCATTTATTGATAATAGAGTAAAAATAGAGCAATTTGAAATTCAAAACGTTAATTAAATATTATATAAAATTATACTACATTGTGTCAAAAGCAGCCAAGATACCTATTTATTCAATGATCTTTCCCCAACTTTTTACATAATACATGTATAAAGAAAAAATATTGTAATACTATTCACATTTCTTTTCAAATTCAACAATATTAACTTTCTTTCAAAGTAATGATAGTCAAGGTTCCATGTTAGAAAAATTAGTTTAAAAACAAAGATCTATTTTGGTTAGTTACCTTAAACCAGACTACAAATAAATAGTTACAGTTCAAGATATTATTAATAATAATATTTTTTTAAACTCTTTATTATTGTTTTCTTAGTAATAGCAATAGTTTGTCAATCTGTACAAAATGTTGAAAATTCACTCTAGTAAACTCTTTTTAATATAACACAATATTATTAGTCAAAACTTCTAATGATAAATTGTTCCTAACACAAAAAATTTATCCAGCTGTCAAAATATCATATTCAATCCCCAAAATTCCATTTCTTTTTCTTTAAAAGAAACATTCTAAAATATAATTCTTTTTTGTCAACATTCTATTATATTTTCAAATATTTTTGCTTAACCTCATTTTTACTTTATGGAATCATATGATAATAACTTCTAATTCCTCTTCTTACTATTACTTTATGTCACATGTAGATATATACATAGATAATGGATATACACTTTAATAATTTCTACCCTATATATAAATGCTTCTCCCTGTGTTAAAATAACCTACTCTTCATAAAGCTTGCAATCTATCATTGATCTCTTGAGGAGTTAATTTTCTAAATCTTGGACCTTTATTTTGTGGAACACCAGTATACCCTAACAAATCTTCATTTGGTTCACCAATAACAGCAATCTCTATAGTATCTCCATTAAATTCACCTTCTACGGATTCCTTTAATGTCAAAAGAGCAATATGGATGGCATCTTCTAATTCTAATTCATTATTCCATCTTTTCTCTAAGAAGGTCTTTGCAGCAGTAGATCCTTTACCTATAGCAGTAGCTTTCCAAGGGAAATATGAACCAGATGGATCTACTTGATACAAACTAAACCCTTTATGATCATCATAACCAGCTACCAACAAAGAGACACCAAATGGACGAACACCACCTGATTGTGTAGCTTCTTGCATGATGGCTGCAATCTTAGACACTAAGATTTTCGTGGGTGGATATTCGTTATAGATTCTTTTGTATTGTGTATGAGCCACTTTTCTTGATTTATCTACAAGGACCCTATAATCTGGTCCCATTCCTGAATATACAGCACCTATATCTGGTGTAATTAATTCTATTTTAGATAAAGTTTCGGTCAAAGCCAAAGGCGATGAAGATTTCTTTTCTGTGGCAATTACTACACCATTTGTAGCCTTGATCCCCAATGATGTAACACCTTGCTTCACAGCAGCTAAAGCATAATCAATTTGACCTAATTTACCGCTGGGTGAAAATGTAGTTAAGGAAAAAGCGTATCTGTCAGTCATTGTATTGTTTATCTATTTTCTTTTTAGTTTATACCTAGGTAATGAAGTGAAAAGAATAACAGCAACTCTAGTTATAGATATATATAATATTGGACCCACCGTTATAACTGTATAATTGCTTTTAAATTCAAATATAAATAGCTATACTAGATATCAAGTTTAAGCAATCCGTTTGCCACCTTATTTTTCTATTACTTATCGTCTCCTCATTCTCGATTGTTTCCACCTTTAAACAGCCATATTAGTTTATTTTATTTTATTTTTTTTTTTCGATTCTTTTCTTATTTCAAGTATTTTTCTCACTGTATAGAGACTTCCCATGTTTCCTAATTAGAATATATTTCCCTCTCCTGGAATTAATACATCAATAATTACTATTCAGAGAAATACTTACCATTTACAGAAGTCTCGAAGAGTGAAAACAAACAGTACACAACACAAAAGAGTAAGAGAAAGTTGCAAAGAATAAATGATAATGATGATGGGTCAATGATTGTGTCAGCTATTAGAATCTATCACGAACCTGGAAAAATCAAAATCACTAAATAATGAGACAATAACACACATCTATATTAATTAGTGAACAAAATACAATGATATAAACGTATGCTTTCAAAAATAGTCTATATTTCTATGTAATATTTAATGCAATATATATATATAAATTTGATGACGATTGAATAAATTGTATGGATTAATAACATTAGGAATTATCTCAATGATCAAAAATTAAATCACAACAGCATCAATAGGCATTGGGTACCTTTGGTATATGTAGTCTCTAAACTCATTCAGACGTGACATGTTCTCCTCATCTTTAGTGAAACTAACAGATACATCCTCTAAGATAGAAACCAAAGAGTCAATATCAAATTCCCATACTAAATTACCTTGTAGCGTGAGAGTCCCCGTTTCTGCTAATATATCCTGATTCAAATAGACCGTTTCAACAATATTGTTAAACAAATGAATTACAGAAGAAGGATTAATGACTTGCCAAATATGGATCAACTGTTGCAATTCGGTTATTGTTACATGCGGTGATCTTAAGTACACTTTAAATCTATAAAGTGTCCTCAATTTCTCATTTAGAATCTTTTTAATATCATCTGTTAAGGCCTTTTCACGTTGAAATAATCTAGATGCGTCAATTAAGTTTTGTAACATTTGTCCTAATATTTCTTCCTTAGTACACTCCTCTTGTGATGATCTCATATTCCAATGATCATAATTGTTTACTACACTTATAAATGATGAGCATGCTGAGAGCATGTTGGCTAATTGGATAGTATTTTTTGGGGTGTATTTGAATTGTGTTATATTACTGTAAAAACTTTGAATAAAGACAGTAAAGGAATAAAGATTTATCAAATCTTCATCTTTATTGCCAATATTCATTTCTAGAAGATCCGCGGCTTCCTTAATATGTCCCTTAATGATCAGATACTCCGACTCAATTCTAATACGTTGTGACTCGGTTAGAAGTAATGGACTGTTTTGAAATTTAGCAAAAAGTGGAATAAACTTGTTGTTATTGATCGGATTAGAAGATCTGATACATGATTCTAATAAAATCTCAACATCCAAAACAGGACATGTTTCATTTAGTTCAAGTATTAGATCATAATAACCCTCTTCGAACAATTGTGTATAAATAAATTCGATTAGTCTTTTATATTCGGCTTGCTTTGTTATATGCTTAAATCCATATGGAAAATTGATCAAGCGAAGAAATGTATCCATTCCAATTGTGACCAATGATTTCATGGTTCTAATTAATGAAACCTCATTCAAATATGGTAACACCTGCTTTTGAAAATTTGGACCATTTAACAACACCATTAGTTCTATATCTTCAGCCTTCATTTTACTAATCAATAAATTTCTCGAAAATCTTAATTCATCTATATCATCTTGAGAAAAACCTAAAAAATTATTAATAATTGATTGATCATAATATTTATGCTTAATCAATTCTTTAAATGTATCATAGTCAAAACAATAACCTTTAGATGATAAATTTTCATATTCTTTCAACCCCGTCTTTGTAGAGTTTCTAATCGCTGGACCTAATGACAATGGATAATTTTTGTCCCAATCCCCAGGATGCGCAAAATAATCAACATATTCTTGTTTCAAATCTATGATAAATTTAGCTGCTTGCGGAACAACTGGATCAATTTTACTTGGATCCAAATTAAATCCTTTATAATTCTTAACAAATTTAGTGAAACAATCTATAATCTTTTCTTTAAACAAAATGAATTGATCCATCTGTCTTGTATTATTCATACCTGGTTGTTGTGACATTTCAATATCATGAATCATTGTTGGATCTAAGGTATCGAAATCAAACAATCGGATGACAATAATTGCATGAATTTTCAACAAATGTGGATATGATTCTATTGGATGAGATGAATTCCAAACAACAGACATAATTGAAACAAGCCCATCAAATGGAGCTTGGTTAATTGAATTTAAGCTGAAATTTAATTTTGAACAAATCTCCTGGAAAAAATGCATATTATAAATCTTCAACAGTAAATCAGGAGAAGTACAAGAGTTTGTAATTGATGATAGAAATGGTAGATTTGGGTGTAAACTACCATGAATTTCAATAAATCTAATCAAATAATCCACTGGAGCATTAAGCTCTTTCAAAAATTTAAAAATAAACGGATACAAATTAGAATCAAATTTAAAATTTTTAACCATTGATTCTTCTAATAATTTCATAATAATATCAGAATCTCTTAATTGTAGAGCATAATCTAATAATAGATTGATAACATTTTCCGTATGTATTGGATATAATAGATATGTTGATAGATTTGTGTTTGAGTTTAATCTAAATTTATTAATTTGAAATTTATTCTTGGAATTAAAGGATCTTTCCATTGGATAAATATAGTTATAAATCTTTGTAGTCAAGTCCCAATCATGGAAACAATTGGATAACAGTAAAAGATAAAATTCATAAGAAAATTCTGGGACCCAACTCAATTTCTTAAATTCAAACCAGACCGAGTAAGCTCGCTGTGGATCAACCTTGGATAAAGAGATTATAAAATTTGATAAAACCATGGTGACAATTTTTTTGGAACCATTCTTTTTCTTGATTTCATTAATAATATTATTAAACATTTTTGAACCGACTGTCAATTCACCAGTCTCAATAAATGCAGTAATAAACATCGAATATATTTCAAATTGGTTTTCCTTCAACGATATCGATTTTTCCATGGGTAATAAAAACAAAAATTCATTGTAAAGAGATTTAAGCATTATTAAATCTTTTTTCAAATTGGCCAAACTGATGAAATTCAAGAAATAAAATGAATCCTTTTCATACACTATAGATGATAATTCAATCAGATTATTTTTCAAACAAGTCAAATCCGGAATAATGGAGCTGGTATCAACGCTAGCTATATTATTGTTATTTCCTTTGTTATGACTTTTCATTCTCATTATAGTTTCTCTTGCATATAAATTCATTGACAAAAGATAATAGTTTATAGTCTCATTAGATATTTTATTTTTTTGGGTGATAGTAGTCAACAACTCGGAACCAATCTTGAAGAAGTCAAGACCATTCATATTATTTGTCTCAATAGCGATAATTGAATTTTTAAAAATCTGAAGAAGTAAAATATTATAAATCTTTGAATTTGGCTTCAATTTATTATTGATCATATCCTGATAACAATTCAACAGTTGCCACATCTTTTCATTTAGGTTTTGATTATTTTGGTCAAATGACCTTTTGTGGAACGATATGAATATTTTTTCATAAATATCTATACTTGGTACCAAATCATTTCTTCTTAAAGACTGATATAACGAATTGATTTTATTATATTGACCCAATTGGAAACATTTATTAATCTGTTCACAATGTATCTTCAGATAGGTATCGGAATTTAAATTATTTTCTAAATCCTCATCCCATGGACATTTATCATCCTTTATATCTGCCTCAGTCAATTTACGCGGTGAAGAATATTGAGTAGTTAAAATGTTCCTTTTATTATTAATTGTAGTTGGGGATTGAGATAAATTACCAGCATTTATATTATTAGTTGAGTTACTATTATTAGCATTACCATTGAATGAAACTGTATTATAAACATCATTAAATAGGGAAATATTATTAGTACGGTTGTTAAAATTTAAAGGAAAATCATTCAAAACATTGCTATTATTATTATTATTATTATTATTATTATTATTATTATTATTATTATTAGTAGTAGTAGTAGTAGTAGTTGTTGTGTTAGTTGTGCTAGTTGTATTATTTAGATTAATTTGTGGATTCGAATGGTTTAAAGTATGAAAATTATTGGTAGGATGCTCTATATAATTTGTATTAGCAGATATTATGGGATGTAAATTTGGATAATGTCGGGATCTTCTATTATTATTTTTAGATCCATTGTTATTGTTCAATCTATAGGTTGTGTAATTTGTATGATCCCGAGTGGTCTTCTTTTGGGTTTGATTTTGTCTTTTTTTATACAGTTGATACGAACTGTCGAAAAATGAAGTAGTTGCTGTGTGCCTAATCCTATTACTATTTCTGATAGTAGATATTGCAGCAGTAGACATATTGAGACTCTTTGAATAGTTACTATTATTGGTATAATTAGAGGTTGTTGTTGTTGTTGTTGTTGTGGTGGTGGTGGTGGTGGCTGAAGTAGGGTTATTGCCAGGGTTGTTATTATTATTGTTATTATTGTTATTGTTGTTATTGTTGTTATTCAAGTTATTAGTAGCAGCATTAGAAGACGGATGGTAATGTTTAGCTCTTGGGATTTTATTTTTAAACGATTTGAATGCCATAATAGAAGTAAAACACTATTTGCTAATTATACTATCTTGATGTAGAAAGAGATAGAAAGAAAATCGCCAAAAAGAAAAAAAAATTAAAAGTCAAAGTAAGGAAGTGATTATAGTATATTGTATAATGTATTTATATATGAGTGTCTGAGTGTGTATGGATTTATTTTTCTATTTTCTTATTTAAATTCTCTTCTATGCTAAATCAACCCACTATCTTAGTTAGCTATGTAGCTGAAGAAGAAAGTGCAACAATAAAGATGGGAGTAGATAAGAAGATAAAAGACAGTTAATACTGGCAAGTTAAGGTCCTCATTAATAATAATGATAATAATAGTAAATACATATACATATACATATATATATATATCCAGCTACATTATATTCCACTTAAAAATCAAGCGATGGGTCAACTAATCGAAGGCAAACAAGTCGAACAAACATAGATATACAAACGAATTTCTTTCTTTTCATGCAATCAATCAATCAATCGTTTCATCGATCGATCAATCAATCAAAGAGAGAGAATAAACACAACACCACTAACAAGCTACTAGGAATTGACCCAACCCGATTTGAAGACTCCAAAACCACAATGACAAGAAAAATGAATTACAAAACAAACCAACAATACCGCAGAGAAATTCGAGAAATAGACAAAGAAAAAAACAAAAAAAAAAAAAGCTAAAGAAATGAAAAGGAGAAACAGGTAGGAAAAAATAGTGTGATGTACAGATGTCCGCACATCCCCTTGGCTTACCAATCAAATTGAAGTTTGTCCGAGCGAGAAAAACAAACAAGAAAACAAAAACGTAGCAAAAAATGTACGACATATTTCAATCTTTTTGCTTTTGTTTGATTTGTTTGACACCAAAAGAAGGGGAGGCGAGGGGAGGAAAGAAACAGGTAAAAATAAAAATGAAAATAAAAAAGAGACAATAGGAGGAAACAACGGCAGTTAGGCGGACTTTTTTTTTTTATTTTTTTTTTTTTCTTATCTTGGAAAGGAGGCTGAAGAATAATTGGTGGGAGGGTGGTAGCAAGGGGAGTTTGGTGAGTAATTTCGGAGAAGATGAAGTGGAAAATTACAACAAACCCTAGAATGGTGTAACGAAAAGAAGGACAAAATTGATGGACGTTCTACCGGATGACCTATCAAGAGTTTGATAAGTAGAAAAATGAAATACGAAACAACTTTTTGCTGCTTCTCCACATTGATAGACTACTGAACAAAATAACAGACGAAAGGATAATTGGTTTTTAAAACTATGTATGTGTTGATGATTTTAAAGAATTTTTTATAGCTATACATGCACACACACACACATATATATATATATTTCATAAATATATGTACCTTAATATATCTGATCGTGATCGGTATTATTTATTCTTTGATAGCGTAACTTCTACGATACATCGAATCGATATCGGTCAAATAGTAGGAGCCTGAACGGATATATTCGATAGTACCAACTGGTTTATAGTCCTTCTTTAAGTGAATAGCTTCTCTTTGTTTCAATTGAGACTCATATTCCTCTGGGGTCAAACGTACTCTATTTCCAAACCAAGTGTTCAAATCTAACTTGTCTACAATAGTGGTCAAATCTTCACGGACAGTGAACGAATACAATGAAGCTGCCATACCTGAACCGTATGAAAACATACCAATGGTCTTACCAATCAAAGTATCTTTTTCAAATATATCTTGTTTTATACTAGTGAAATGTAAAAGAGATGCTAACGCAGCAAAGACAGAACCGGTATACATGTTACCTGTATTAGTTGGTAATTCCAAACTTGGTCTGACACGTTTACTGAATAGTTCCTTAGCAATTGGCATGAATGTTTTCTCGATTCTCTTATCAGTCAAGGACTCCTCGTATGTCAATTCTAATAAGGACTTGTCAACGTCTGGGTATAGGCTTGGATCTTGCAACCAGTCGTTGTATAATAATCTAGCAAAGGACTTATTCACCAACTTACAGGTTGGCACATGGAAAACGTTGTAATCAAATAGATCAGTGACTTTCAAGGAGGATTCGCTGGCACCAGAGATTTTATTCAGTTTATTTTTGTAATTGTTGTAGGCTTTATCCAAGGCCTTGATGTAGCATTGCAAGGAGTAATGACCTTGAACCACTGGGTACTCAGAGGTCAAATCTGGCTTAAAGAAGTCGTATACGTGTTCCATGTAAGAGGCTCTCACTGTGTTCATAACCAAGGGAGCATTTGGACCGACCCAAAGAGCAACCATACCGGCACCCCCAGTTGGTCTGGCTGGACCCTTTTCATAGATGGCGATGTCACCACAGACCACAATGGCGTCTCTACCGTCCCAGTTATCAGACTTGATCCAATTGACGGTGTTGAACAAGGCACTGGTACCACCGTAACAAGCGTTGATTGTGTCGATACCCTCGATGTCACCGTCGGTCTCAGAGAACAGTTGCATTAGCACAGACTTGATAGACTTAGACTTGTCCAACAGAGTCTCAGTGCCGACCTCCAATCTACCGATCTGGTTCTTGTCTATGTTGTATTTCTTGATCAAATTGCTGACGACAGTTAAAGCCATGGAATATATGTCTTCTCTATCATTAACGAAGACCATATTTGTTTGACCCAATCCAATGGTATATTTGCCCTTCGAGACACCGTCGTGGGTCTCCAAGGATTCTTGTGAGACGTACTGTTGTGGGATGTAGACCTGCAAACCTTTGATACCGACGTTTCTTGCTGGTTCGATGTTGTAGTTCAAAGTGGAAGATACTTCTTCATTACCATTTTCTAAACGTTGTCTCTTAGTCATTTTGTTTTTTGTTTTTGTTTATATATATGTGTATAAATATGTATATGAAAGTAAGGGAATAATGTTTATGTGTTGGATATTGGATAACTTACTATTGGTTACCCAATTATATAAAAAAAGGGGAAATTGCAGACCAAGAGTATACACGAGACAATCTGGCAAAGATACACTGAAAATGTCACTTGGTAAGAAACTATATAAAAGTTGCAACCGTTTATATATAAGAAAAGAGTGGTAATTTCTAATAATCACAAGTTGATATTACTTGACTCCAACATTATGCCATTGCTGAAATAAAATAAAAGTAAAAAAAAAAAAAAAAAAGAATAAAAAACAAAAACAAAAAAATAACAATAATAAAATCAAATAGAAAAGGAAGAAAAGGAAGAAAAAAAAGAAACGATTTATTTTTTATCGATTATAATCTTGATCTACCGAAAAAGCGACAAGCTTAGTGAAGAGGGTCTCATCCATCAAAACTAATACTGATAATAATAATAATAATAATAATAATAATAATAATAGTAGTAGTAGTAGTAGTCTGTATATTCGAAGGATAGCTAACTGGTGAGAATTGTCGAGGGAATTACCATTAGTGCGACAATTCCTTTCAGACAACACACTCTCTCCAGTATCTGCTGGAATCTTGACTGTTTCCACCGTTTGTGTTTGCTGTTTCGCATGTGCACTCCCCCCCCACACCAACAAACACAGAAAAGAAGGGAAGAGAGAAAGGAAGAGAAGAAAAAATGAGAGAATTTGACAGCAGAGATAAAACACCGTGCTAATTCCGCAGTCTCCGAAAGATAGAACAAGAAAAACTCTGGGCAATGTATTGCTATTGTTGTTCTCTCTCTCTCTTTCTTTTCTCTCAAAGTAGAGTTAAAAAAAAAAAGATCCGATGATTCCTTCTTCCGTTATAAAAAAAAAAGAATTAGAAAAAACGTTGTTGACAGAATTTTCGTTCTAAACGAGACACATAAAAATGTTTTGCTTAACGCGGACCCAACCAAAGGAAAAAAAAGGAAACCAAAGGAATCGAATCTGCGTGAGGGAACAAAAAAAAATTGCTTGAGGCCAAATCGTTGGCTGGGTGTCTGGGTGTGCAACCAGTGAGCGGCGATGCCTTTCTTCCTCAAAAGGTTGGAGGTGTGGGTTTTGTGTGTGTATGGGTGTGGTTTCTTTCTTTTTTTTCTTTCTTTCTTTCGTTTTTCTGCCAAGAATGAAATCTGGCATGTGACCTGTAAAAGTAGAAAATGAAAATGAAAAAAAAAATAACATAACAAAAAAGAGCAAAGCTTTTGAGATGAGCTAAAAGGATTAAAAATAGAAAAATCAAGATGAATAAATAAAGAAAAAAAAATAAACGTATATTCAGTTTCTCCAGGACATAAAACACAAAATAAAAGAAAGAGAATAATTAAAGAATAAAAAGAAAAAAAAAAAAAAAAAAAAAACAAACTAAATCAGGATCAATTAATAAACGTCACTAATAAAGTCTAACTTTCGATGATGAAGGTTATTACATCTTTACAAGAGTTACCACTAGAAATATTAATAAATATTTGTTCATTTTTAGAAGAATCTGATATAATTATTTTACAATCTCTAAACAAGTTTTTTAATACACTTTTACATGATCAAGAATTTTGGAAAAAACTTATCTATCAGAAATTTTTGACTCTGAAATTCCCGTCCTTATCTCGTCAAGACAGCTTCATTGAAGAGTTTTACGAAAGGAAAAGAATCCTGAATGATTGGAAACACAATAAAGTCATCAAAAATAAATATACCATCAACCCATACCGAAGTATCCCAACTCAAATAGAAAGAATCATTTTCAAATATCCTCGTTGTTATCTTTACCATGAAGGAATAATCACCATAGTCCAACTAAACAATTCTAACCCCTTCAGTGGTGGGTATGACAACAACAACAATAACAACAATAATAATACTGCAAGAGGCTCCACCATCAGTACAAGAAGAAGAACTAAGTTCACTTATATCCCCTGCACCACTCCGCAAGGTTGTTCTACAATGGATTTTAATCTTCATGCAGCTGTGTTTGGCAGATTCGATGGCAGGATCTTTGCAAAGCTTTTGACAAACAAATCTTTTCTGCAACCCGTTATCGAATTCAATTCTTTGCATACCCAGAGTTCTTGTGTCACCTCCATAAATATCATGCCGGATATCTTCGAGACAAAAAAGACCGTTTGCGTGTCTGGTACCGAGTTAGGCGAGGTTTGTTGGTGGGAGGACACAAACCTGTTAAAGCGACTACAGTTGTCTTCCTATACCATCGTTAAACTCTACACCTTCAACAGGGAGAAAAATACCAACTACACCATCTGTGTCGATTCTAAATTAAATTGTTTTGTGGTTTTAAACAGAGGTGAAATCATACACGAGATCAATTTGATTAACGACTGTAGATTACCACATAGCTTGACTATAAACGAAATCCTCTTCTTTAGAATAGATTACGGGTCCATGAATCTCATATTTGTCACACTCACAAACGTATGGGTTATCTCAGTTGATCCCAAAAAGGATCTAGGCCACCTTAAGAGTTTTGAATTGTCCTCTAAGCAAGATGAAAGAATCAAAGATGTCTACATCGATGATATGACAACCATGAGAGAGCAGAATTTATCCATCGTTGGTGAAGATGGCTGTTATATGGCTATTGTACTGGATTCCAACGATATACTTATATTAAATTGTAGGGAATCTTTAGAAACAGACTCTAAGAAACTAAGATTACATAAAAGATTGATCTTTAACGAAATTATAACTGCATGTCAAATCAACAATTCCGTATTGGTCGTAACATTAGAAGATAACTTAAAGATTATTGACCCCACTACTGGGGACCTTTTGAAAACTGTACCAAAAGTAGATAAATTGACCCAGTTTATTAGGATCTATGATAATAAAATAGTAACTGCCACCGGTAATAATTTGAACGTTTATCAATTTAATCCAAATCATAAATTTAAACGCCATAACAATAAATATCTAAACTCTGATGGATCAATGCGTCACAATACAAAACCTTTAAGAGGTCACAATCAAGTTAACAATAAATGGAATATTAATTTGAATGTAGCTAAAAAATTATTTGATGAAGAAGAAGAATTAATTCAAAGAAGAATCAATGAAAATGAGAGACTACTAAACGAATACGGTGGTGACATATACTCAAGCAATAATTATATCCATATTAATAGGAATTTGTATGAAGACGAAGAAGACGAAGAAGATATAAATTTAAGAATTGCTCTTCTGGAATCTCAACAAGAATTATCAAGATCACATATCCATTCAGGTAATAATGATAACAATGATGAAGAGAGTCAGTTACTACGAGCAATAGAGCAATCTGAAAGATTGCAACAACAACAACAAGGTTCTACTGCATCAAACCATGCTCGACTGGCTGAGGATGAAGAATTACAAAGAGTACTTGAATTATCAAGACAAGAATATGAACAAAGATTGGCTATTCCAGCAAGTGTTGAAAATTCACATAATATATCAGATACCCAAACATTATCGCCAAACATAGGGAATTTAGTATCTGAATCGTTTAGACGATTGGATATATCCGAAAATCTCCCCCCTGCAGGAATAGCCACATCATCAACAGAAGATGAAGATTTAGCATTAGCCATCGCACTATCGTTAAGTGAAATGCAATAGTATAAGAGCATAAAACAACATAGACAACCATAGATATCTATATATATATATATAATAGTCATTAATATATTATTATTTATATACAAAAATATATACCAACAAAAAAAAAGATTTGTTATATACTTTACAACATATAAGGAATACACAAACAGTATTACAGTCAAGTACATGCTAATCATCATATGAAAAAAAAAACTCAAAAAAAGAGGAAGATATATCCGTTAAAATACAAACACTTTTTGATCACCTTTAGATTTTTGAAAGCCACTATTCCAACCAAGACTTCTTGCATAATTTAACACCATATTTGTCATTTCTGGAGGCCCACAGATCAATAAACGATGATCGTCAGCATACTCAGGTAAATATTGCTCCATATCTCTTTTGGTAATATAACCAATACCACCAGACCAGGTTTCTTCATCACATAAAGTCATATCATGTTTTGAAGGTGGATAATGTAATACATAGTACACATGGAATTGGGGATATTTTGACATCATTGAATCTAATTCTTCTTTTAATAAAATATCGTGAACAGTCTCATTAGCATAAATTAAACAAACTTTCTCCAGTTTGTCAGGATTAGACATGTATTCATTCAATACTTCCAAAATAGGTGTGATACCTGATCCACCTGCAATTAATCCTAGTTGTGTAGTTTGAACATCTTCATATACAAACTCACCCATAGGTCCCTTAAACTCCAAATAATCTCCAGGTTTCAAAGTGGTGAAATATTTGGAGACATTACCAAGTGTATATGTTTTAACTATGAGGTCCAAACAACCAACATTTTCATTTGTATGTATTGGGGTATAGTTTCTAATCTCCTCTTTACCATTTAATATGACTCTAACTGCAACATAATGACTTGTCGGAATATTTAGTTTTTCATTTCTATGTTTCAGTTTGAATTTATACAATGATGTGTTTGGAGCCAAGGTCATTTTGGAAAGAAACATTAGTTTTGTCCATTTGTTGGGATGAAGTGAAGGACTGATAAGATGATAATTACTAGCATTGTTACTTCTATTCGTAGAAATTCTACTATTAGCACTTCTGACACGATTACTATTTTTACTAAAAAATATTCGTAATTTATAAGGAACTAAAACCTCTCCAGTCACATATCTATATATGAATATAGTTACCAGAGAACAGCTGAGCAAAGTTAGCAAAAAGGACCAATTGATTCTATAATTAAACATTATTCCATTAAGCAAATGCATAATCTATGTTATATGATAATATCAATCCAGCTTTAAAAACCAAAATAAATTATATACATGAGTATTCCTAAAAAGTTATTGCTAATGTCTTAGTAGTGAATTGCTTATTTTCACTGATAAATAAATCTTTTCTATCAATTATTTATTATTCCTTAGGTGTGTAAGTAAAAACACAAAAATATATACTGCTAATATGCAAATACTTTAATCAATTTCCTCCCCCCTTCTGCTAAACAAAAAGAAAAAAAGCTTTCCTGTAAAATTGCGGAGGGAAATACTCCGAAAGTGAAGGTCCTTGTCAAATGGGATCGTGAAAAATGAAATAAATTGGTTCAAGAATGAGACTCGTTGGGTTAATGCAGTATGAGTTATTCTATATATACCGTACTGATAAACATTCGTAGACTTACTTAATACAATGTAGAGAAGAAGATTTCTTTGTGAGAAAAACACATCGATACAATAGACATCTTTCTGATGTAATACTACACAGTAACATCTATAAAATAATATCAAACTTTACAGATATATTTAATTGAATATAATCAACAGTTTTGATAATTTATATGTACAGAGAAAGTATATATACATACGTACATACACACATATATATAAGAAAGTAATAAAATACTGCACAAAACTAGAATATCACATAAATAAATTCATTAGGTTACTAATGGGACAACATTCAATTGAAGAAATATGGAATAAGTAGAAAACAAAATATAGAAGAAAAAGAACATAATTATCCACTGGAGTCAACTAGGAAATGTAAGAAAACATAGGAATAACAGAATTAATATATAAAAAAAAAATAAAAAAAAAAAGAAAATATCTTTTGTTCACTCCACAGCAATACCATTACGAAGTAACCAATCTTTGTTAGTTTCAAAAATACCATTTGGATCTTGTATAGATTTAATCCTTTGGAATTCAATTAAATTATCTTGAAATTTTTCCTTAATAAATTTTCCTAAACCACGACATTGATAGTCTTTATATTTAACAGTTTTACTTGCTGATGGGCCAGTGATCAATTCAGTGGCCCCAATAAAATTCTTGGCCCAATGTGGCTTACCATCTGCTTCTATCATAACTTGTTCAAATTGGGTAAACCAATCGTAAGTCTTTGAATTAAAACCAAATGGTCTATACATTGTAGCATTAATAAACAAAGTTAATTGGTCATTTGTTACTTGATCAATTGCCACATATTGACCTAAATTATTTGTATTATCCAACAATGGATGTAGATTGTTACCATAGATTGCACCCTTCAACAAATAATTTTTTTCTGAATCATTAACAGATAAGTCAGGTGGTACAGTCGTATTTGAACAACGAATCTCTACTGGGCAATGTATGTAGAATTTATTTGTTTTAGCACCTTCGTCGACGATGTTTTCCAATTTACGTAACACTTCAGGACCATTAACCAATGGGCAACCCCATTCATCAACAAATTGAGAATATAAACAATCTAAAGTGAATCCATCTAAGGAAGTAATAACAGCTGGTTCAATAACGTTCCTATACTGTCTATTGAATATCCACTTTTCAACAAATGGAGTCAAACGACCACAAATTTGAGTAGAACACCAAAGCAAAAATTGATATAAAAATCTATTGAATTTATTAGACAAAAATTGTTTTTCTTTAAGGTTGTTACTACTATCTTTGGGAACGGAATCATTAGTTCTTTCACCTTTCCAAACTATGCATTTTCTATTATATGGGTACCACCAAATTTTGATATATTCTGTTGTCAACCAGATCTTGTCCCACATGTCAATAATTTTATCAAATTCAAAAATCTCCAGGGTCACTCTCAAATTGAAATTAGGAACCACTCTTATAGTCATTTTAACGATAATGCCAATTTGACCCAAAGATAGTAACATAGCCCTGAACAACTCTGGTTGAGTCTCTGAATCAACAAAAACTAGTTCCCCTTGTCCGTTAACTAAAGTGATATCAACAATCTGGGAGGAGACAAGACCATGGTATGCAGAAGAACCATGAGATCCTGTAGAGATCATACCTGCCATAGTTGGTGTATTAATTGAGGGTAAATTTTGTAGAGAATAACCATGCTTTGTCAAATATTCGTTCAAATCATGACTTGTAATCCCTGCCTCCACAGTAACGTCTGCATAACTGGCATGATTTGAACATAGCATACCGACATGATTCAATTTAGTTAAACTAACCATCCAATTCCTAGTGATACAGATGTTGTTTGGAGTGTGTCCTGCACCCACAATAGTGATCTTTTGTCCCTTTTCATTCGCATTTTTGACAATTTCAATGACTTGATCAATTGTATCTGGTTCGAAATAAAGTTGTGGATTAGTAGAATAAATCCCTGCCCAATTTCGGAACTTGTAATTCTTGTTACCTAGAAGAGAGAAGTTAGAAAGTGCCATTTTTTGCTCAATGAACCTCCTTACTTAATAAATTTGTTGAATTTTCTTGTGAGCTTCTGATAGTGTTAGTGAGTAGTGGACTAAATGATGTGAACATGTTATTACGAAAACATAGAATGCAAAAAAAAGGATGATTACCTTTTAAGAAAATAGTCACTACATTAGCAAACACATATACACATTTGAATGCCCTTCCTTATTTATACATATATATATATATATATATACTAATGTAATGTATAGTGAGGTAAAAGAATCTTAATATTCACTATTAATCCCAGGCTAAATTGCATTGTCTTGCTTGACCAAAATGTAAGGGGCAAGAAACCTGCATAATGTCAGATCAAATTTCCCTATTGTTTCTGTTGTTTCTCTTCGATTTGTTCGTCCACAATGATTCAGAAAACACGGATGCCACTAAGGAAAGCCATCAATGGATTTGCCAAAAGAGAAGAAAGTCCGTTAGTTTTTATGATAGAAAAGAGATAGTATACCTTTTTTTTAACTGATTATGATTAAGGATTAAACTTCACCATTGTATGATTATGCACTGAAAAGATATACAAGTTTGAATAGTGACTATTTATATTGTAGATTTCAGACTCCATTTAGTAATTTCAAAGATAGCGTACTATTTCTCATGCATGTAGATATATTTTCTCTATTGTGTCTTAAGGTCGTGTTTGTATTGATTCTTATCGTTGTATCCAGTTGTTAGATGATCAAGATCACCGGTTTTCTCAAACTTTGGATAAACCAGATAGATTGTACACTTAAAAGATTATTGCTTACATTACAAAGAATCTTGGGTATATAGATACATTTAAAGCAAAACAGACGGAAAGCGAATAGACTTGATGTGTTCCCAAATAAGGCTTTTTTAATGTATAGAACTGCATTCAAAGCTGATGCAGTTTTCTCATAGAATATATTAGGAAAGACAAATAATAACATCATTGGGAGATTAAGAGGCCATTAAATCAAAAAAAATTAACTATTTTATTATTGATATGTGTGTATTTATATAAATTAAATCTACATTTTAATTTGTTATTTGTGATACCTTCTTATAAATGATTATAATAACCAAATGAAATATATATATATATATATTACAAACTTACAAGATCTAATAAAAAGAACGCTTTTGGTGATAATAAACCTAAGAATATTGAAAACTCATAGAAGTACCTAGATTTAATTAAAAAAAAAAGTATCCCAACAATGGCATGCATTTCTGTTAAAAAGAAGAAATCATTTTACTGTAGTAGACATATACTCATTCTTTATATCTGCATTCATCATAATTGCATAACTATACGTATAAATAAACTACTTAAAAGTATCACTCTATAGTTATAAATAATTGTAAATACATATATATATATATATATATATTTGTGATTGATTCTTTTTTTCTTTTTTCTTTTCTTTTATCTTCACATAGAAACGTATAAGATTATTGACAATACCAAAACAATACCACTGAATGCAATTCTTTGCATAACGAACCTTTCTTGTTTCAATACAGTAGTTTCAATTTTTTGATCCCACTTGGATCTTTCTTGAACCTTCAGATATATTGGAGTTTTCCGTGGTTCAATACCAACAGGCAAGTTCTCTTGATACATTTCCTCAAAAAATTGATCGATTTTACCACAACGTAAATTAAATTTCAAATAATTTGGATCGCCTACTGGTAATCTGTGTCTCATGTCTCTTAGATAATATTGGAAGATTTCTACACAACCTTTAAATGTTCTTGATTTAAGGATCAAAGAGCATGTAGTTGACTTTCTAATCTTTACATTTTCCTTCAAGACGTTTGGATTATTCATAACTTTTGCTAAAGTGGCAATTGCCATAACCTGTGGAATAGCACAGAATTGGAAAGAAGATTGTTCAGAGATTGAACTTAGATAAGTCATGACATCTTCGATGTGTTCCATGGCGTTCAAGACCAAATGGTTGATACAGTGGACGCCGGCTACAGAGTCTCTGGTGAAATAATCCAAAGTTTCACCATATTGAGACCAAATTTCTTTTGGCCAAAAATGTCTACTATCTTGTAAATCTTCAAAATAGTCTCTAATGATGTTAGTCTTTTGCAAGAAAAGACCCATGCTTTCAAATAGTTGAGAGCCTTCTAACAATTGAGGGGACCCGAATTTGGCAAGGACAATCAACTGTGTTAAACCGTCGCCGACTAATCCAGCCACATAGTGACAATAAAGGTCATAATCCTTGACTGTTTGAATCCCATCCTTCTGGAATTGTTCATCTTCAATGTAGTCGGCCATACCATTTCCCATTTTTTCAGTGATTTCACTTATAACTGATTGGTACTCAGTCTTCAACTTGTGATATTCTTTTAAAATGGAAGGAAATTTGACTAGAACGTCTCTATCCTTCTCATTTGGAGAATTACCATCAAAGGACCAATCCTCCAATAACAATTTTTCATGGAAGCTACGTAACAAAGGAATTTTGATCTTATTGTCAATGGTCATGTCATCTTCCACAGTATCTAAAGCACGTAAAATAAGGTAGAATAGCATAATAGCGTTTCTTAATTCTGGATGTAATTCCATGATGACCACGGCAAAGGATCTAGAAGTTAGAGTTAACAATTTATAACATTCTTTCAATTCAGGTGTAGCTATAGTGTCGTTGATACTAAACAATGGTTTTCTGACAAATTTTAATTGGATCACAGAAGCCAATTCTTGTGGATGTAAAAATAGTTCTAAATATTTACTCATTGTAAGATTCGTAGAAAAAGGTCTATCCCAGGATATTAAATTGAAAGATGGTTTAAAAAAATGCTTATTCTGTTTTCTTTTCGGCTCGAATTAAGGAGCACATATATGTATATATTTATATATACAAATATCAAATGTATGGCTTATGACTGAAGAAAGAAGAAATCAAAGGAAAGGATCAATTGTGTGTAAAACAAGCGCCCTTTTAATAAGTTATTGTAGGAATTAAAGCAGTTGTTTTAACGTGTATAATTTCTCCATCCTATTTTTATATATATTGTTATGGTGTCATATAGTAGAATATCTAAATCCAGGAATTATTGTTTACTCTCCTTGTTCTTGTTCCACGGCCAAAAGAAGAAAGAAAAAGGAAAATCTACAGTTTTTTTTTCCAGTCCCCCTGCCTAGCTCGACCGACTCTGCCTGGCTCTGTCAGTCTGCCAGAAGGAAGCTGTCGTTTAATTTCTGTCTTGTTAGAAAGGCGCCCGTTTAAAGTTACCTTCTCTCCTCTCCATCCCTGGAAACGCAGAACGAAGAACGGAGGCTAAAAAATAGATGTCCTTGCAGAGTGACGTTGAGATAACAGTTTTCTGGCGCAGTACCTGCCGTTCCCTATCTTCTCTCTCCTCTTCTCGAGCAACGTACACAGAAGAGGATTATGAAGTGCAGTCGTAGCAATGTATAATATAATATACGAGCATGCAATATATATATATGTATGTATATATGTATACATATATGTACTATTGTGTATGTGATATTTATATAAGTATATATATATTGGAAAATAACGGTCGTTTGCACATTGTGGTAATGTGGATAAATTGTTGTGTACCTATTTGGATATATTTGTTATTTTTTGTAAAGCTTTTGGTAATGATACCTCTCTCAAGATAGTTAGTGCATCTGGTGGAAATTTTGACAACACATAGTCTGCTACTTCTTTATGGGATCTAGACATAGGCCGATCTATTCCTATCCCCAATTTGTAAAATTTAGCACCATAACAGGATGTCAAGTGTTTTAGGCCGTTGTGTCCCCGTGAACTTGTACCTGGTTCCCTTAACTGAATATGACCTAAGGGCCTGTCTAATTCATCATGTGCAACTATAAATCGTGTGTTGGGGTATTTCGTTTCGATTTTTTTCCATATTGGGGCCACAAGTCTTCCAATTTGGTTCATATACTCACCCGTACAAATCAGTAAACTTATTATATGGTCATCCCGTGTTTCATCCTTCACTGTCACGTACTGGATCCCCTTGAATCCTGGGGCCACTTTAAAATTGCATGAGGGGCATAGTTGTTCTTGGATCATTCTTACTATCATATTACCAACGTTGTGCCTGGTACCATTATATTGTGGTTCCATGTTTCCAATACCCGTTATACACGTATGTAATGTACGTCTCAATAGTATCATCATTCAGTCTATATTGCCATTATCTCTTATTTCTAATTTTTTTTTTCCCTTCTTCTTCTTCTTCTTGTACATATAGATATATGGATATTTCTTTTCCTAAAGACAACCTAGTAAATTAATGACTGTACATAATCTCTTTCAAGGATATGTATATGTGTGTGTGTTTGTGTGTATTTACATGTATTCACCTATTTTTACTTTTTCATTTATTTATGCATAAAATATTTCCATCAATCGAGGAAAGTTCAATTTCTTAAAGAAGAAACAAGAAACAAAAAAAAAAATAAAAATAAAGTTAAGAAAATAAAATTAAGAAAAGCAGAAAAAAGATCTGGATTGAAATGAATTAGTGCCCTAGCTTCGTTCAAAGCACATCTAATTACATCTACAGATATATACATATGTTACGCTCTGGAAATAAAGTAACTCAACTAATTAGGTCTTTTTTAAAACCCAACTTTCTCTCTTCATGTTTGCTCGGGAACTCAATAGATCATGCATTATTAGGGATCAAATTGGCTATCAATTGTTTCATGATTGTAGTTCGAAGTTAAGTGTTGGAAATATAAGGAATATCAATAAGGGTAGTTTTAAATTCTTCTTGAATCCAAAATATAAACTTAAAAAAAATGATGTCACTCATACCAAATTTAAGAAATCTCTGACTCGAAAAGATATAGAATCAATAAATGATTATTTTTTGAAAAGAACCAAAGGGTTAGAACCAGATGCAACAATCAAGCAATTGGATGAGATTAGCAAAGAGTTTCATGAAAGATTTGATAAAAGATACTTGGAACCCTCTAAGGAATGGTTACACTGCCAGGCAAAACATGTTTCGGTATTAAAAATTCCTCCTACATTTCAATTCAATTTTGATACTCTGTGGAACATACCATTGCAAATTGGTGATCTTGTATTATTGAAATCTCATCCACATGAATTATCTATGTGTGTTGGGTTACCTCATTCTGTTACAGATCCGAGATACACATTTGTCACAATAAATGGGACCATTATTTTTCATCCAAAAAACCAAATTCATTTAAGGATCCCTCACAAATTGCCTAAAGATATTAAAAGTTTAATTCAAAAAGAATCAGATCATGGTTATGATTCAATTGGCACAATAAGAGACAAAATAGGTTCCACTGTCATATTGCCATCTGTGGTTCGAGAAAAATTAACCAGTATTCCAACTTCAAAAATCACAAGAAATGCTTGGCTACAATTACCCATTGTTATTAAAAAGTTGAAATTACTAAATAGATGGCTACAAAAAGATGAAAAACCTTATCAGATCTCATTTCCATATTTGGTCAAACTTGTAGAAAAATTGGATTTAAATAAATATAAAGATCAAAATTATTTAAAACAATTGACTGTTGGCACAAAAAATTTAAATAATAATAATATTTATATTAATTTGAATGCATCTACTTTTCTTGCTACTTATTGGGGGGTAAAAGAGCAACAAACTTTCAACATGTGGGGTGATCTTCATATTAACTCTGCAATTCTATCTCCTATCTCTGTAACAATATTACCAATAGAATCAAGACAATTATTCTATCACAAGCTACTACAAAGATTTAGTGAAAACAATCATAAAGCTATTGATAAATTTATCACATTAGTAGAAACGAATCAATATGACAAAATATCCAATGAATTTGAAGATATTATACGGGTTTTAGAAGACTATTCATCCGGGAACTTTGTTAAAAATATTAAGAATAATCCAATTGTTACAATTATATCAACAATTTTTAGGAAATTACCTAAATATCAAAATAAAGATATTACTAAAGATGTATGTTTTGAATTATTACAAGATATATGTCCAGATTATAAATATGTTAACCCTCTTTTGAATAATTTACATGTAAGGAGTCAGATAGAGAAGAGTGCACCAATATTTGATTTATACAGATATGATGAAAATGAGGAGTTGTTTGAGAAATCTTCTCCATTTTCCCAACTTTATAAGGAAATAAATTGTAAGAGAGTAGACTATACCAAATTACCTGTATATTGCATCGATTCAGAACTAGCTCATGAAATTGATGATGGTATTTCTATCATGCAAAGAGATGATAATCTTTATACCTTATATATTCACATTGCAGATCCAGTATCAGTGTTCCCTGAATCATTAACTGGTAACCATATCTCAAGTCCCTTACTAAAAATAGCCTTAGAAAAAGCCTTTACTACATATTTACCAGATATTGTAGATCCAATGTTACCAAAGTCAATAACCCAATTGACAGGGATGGGAACATCAGGTAAGAACAGTAGAGCAATTACATTTTCTGTTGATGCAACTTTCATTAATGAGCGTCAATTTAAAATTCTTGATAATACATTTAAGATAGAATTAAGTTATGTTTCACATTTTCCTAAAGTTACATATAATACGGTTGACCAAATATTGAGTAATGATAAAAATTTTCCTGCGTCTAGCTCCATGAAAAACGATTTGGATCAAATGTCCAAAATAGCTCGAGAACTAAGGAAATATCGTATTAATGAAGGTAATGCTGTTATATTTGGTGAAGGATTTAATAGAGGTTTGGTACAGTTAGAGTCATCCAGTGGCAAAATACCACATATTACTTTTAAAAATCAAATAGAATCACCTTCCACTATTTTAGTATCGGAATTTATGATTTTGGCTAATAGACTTACAGGTAACTTTTTTAAACAAAACAATATTCCAGGAGTATTTAGAACTTATAATGATTTATCTCTGGGGCCAATTGCATACAAAAGTTATGCAAGACTACAAGAACAAACTAGGAGAGGGCATATTCCAGATATAACTGATGTTGTTAAATTATCTTCTTTACTGAATTCCAGTGTTTACTCAAGTTCTCCACTTCCACATAAAATGATTGGTGTATCTTCGTATTTAACTGTTACGTCTCCCTTAAGAAGAATGCCGGATTTGATCAATCATATTCAAATACATAGATACTTGAACAGGCTGGGTTTGGCCTTTCAGAAAAAAGATATTGATAGTATGCTATGGGGGCTTCAGTCAAGAGCGGATATAATCAAATCTCTTGCAAATAATGTTTCTTCTTATTGGACTTTGAAATACTTAAAAAATAAAGTAGAACAAAACAGCAATCAATGGTTTGAGGTATTGGTGACATCATATCCCTTTGATGGGAAAGTGCATTGTGTCTTCCCAGAAATGACGTTTGCTCGTGGGATTTTGAAAATACCCACTAACACGCCTCATCCAAAAATAGGGACACGAATTAAGAATTGTAAAATAGTCAATATAGATTGTTTGGAGAACAACCTTGAATTGGAAATTGAGCAAAACTCTTGTAAATAATATGAATTAATAAAGTTTTATAGACAATATTTTGCGAATATATAAATCCTTTCTTTCTTTTTTTGATTCTTTTATATCTGTATCAGAAGTCCAACTGAACTATTGGAGTTACACACATTTAGTTATAGAAGGTAATGTTTTTTTATTTATTTACTTATGTTTTTTCTTTTTGAATAAAAAAAGATTTTAGAATGAGAGGTAGACTTACGAGTGTATTTCACTTTTGCTAATAAATCAAAACAGAAAACAAAATAAAAGTAATATGATCAAACCACAGTAAGTAGTAGTGTATGTTCAAAATATGACTAGTAACGCCTGTATAAAATCTGTTGAAAGTAAGGGGAATGTTGTAATTAATGCTTTGGAGATTACTTCATCACAAAATGCAAGACTTAAAGGTGTTGAAAGTGATGAAAATTTAACTAAATCTAAGAGAGGAAAAAAGAGTAAACAAGGCAAGAAGGGCAAGCCTTCTCCCGAAGAAATAGCTAGAATCCGTGCTGAAAGAGAATTGATGAGGAAAGCTAAGAGAGAAGAAATGTTGGCAAAGGGTTTAGATCCAGATTTTCCCCCAGAAGTGCAATTCATCAAGAGGCCGATGCTTGCCATCCATGATAAAGAAAGGGATCCTGTGAAAGGGTTTAATTTTACATTAATGACATATAATTGTTTGGCTCAAGCATTAATTAGACGTAAACTTTTTCCTGATAGTGGAGAAGCAGTTAAATGGTTTCGTAGATCCAAAGTTTTATTGAACAAATTCAGTCATTACAAATCAGATGTCATATGTTTACAAGAGGTGGATTCAATTCAGTTTCAATCGTTCTGGAAGGAAGAATTGGGAAAGATGGGATATGAATCCCAGTTTTATAAAAAGGGCTCGAAGAACCACGGTGTGGCAATTGCTTGGAAAAGAAATCTTTTTATCTTAAAAGATAAAATGTTAATAGATTATGATAAAGAACCTAGTGGTGATATTCCAACTAGAACGATCACAAACAACGTAGGTCTTGTTTTAGCATTGCAATTTTCTAAGAAAGTTCTAAGTCAATTTCCTGGTACAAAAAGATCGGGTATCTTAATTGGAACAACCCATTTATTTTGGCATCCATTTGGAACATACGATCGTACTAGGCAAACTTATATCGTGTTAAACAAAATGAAGGAATTTATGCATAGAGTGAATGTTTTACAGGAAGAAAATGACGGAGATGATAGTCACTGGTTCCCTTTCTTTTGTGGTGATTTTAATTCTCAGCCATACGATACTCCATATTTATCAATGGTGCAGAAGCCTATTAAATATAAAGATAGAGCTAAATTTGTAATTGAATGTAGCACATCATTTAAGTTTTCCAAGAAAAGAGACGGTGAAACAGATCTAGATGATGAGGAAGGTGGTAACATTGAAAAATTTGGTAAAGATCAACCCCAAACCCCTGTTCCAGAATTTTTTAATCCAACAGAAGAACAAGCTACTATGGTTAAAAACATGGAAAATTTGCATAACAGTCTCGATATGAGAGCTATCTCCTTATACTCAGTCGGCTATCATAAAGTACATCCAGAAAATGCTGGAAAAGATAATTGTAAAGGTGAACCAGAGATTTCAAATTGGGCTCATACTTGGCATGGGCTACTAGACTATTTGTTTTACATAAGACAATGGGACTTTGATGATAAACGTAAAGTTGACTTGTTAGATGATTTCGAAAAAGAGAATGGTTTTAAAATAAGAGGATTATTAAGAATGCCTGGAAAAGAAGAAATGGAAAAGTTTGGTCATGGGCAACCATACACTGGAGAGTATCCAAGTGATCATCTAACCATGATATGTGATTTAGAGTTGGATATGTAAAAATTTGTAGGGAAAAACATATGAAGGAAAGATCATTTGGAATAGACAAGTGGTTATTTATGTACTCAAGTAAAATGTAATTCTAATGCCTTCTTTTAGAAGTTATATTGATTTTTTGTACAAACTTTTTAGTCTCCAAAAATATTTTTTGAGAAAACCATTCATTCATTTAAATATATAAATATTATTCACTATTTGGACTAGCAGTCATGTGTGTTGATTGTTTAGAAAAAAATTAGCAAAGTCTTTATATATATTTTATAGATTACAGATATATAAAAAAACTCAATGAGAACTATTTATCCACTATGTTGTAAATAAGTATTAACTCTGTAATTTCATTTTTATTGCACACCAAAATCCTTAGCAGTTCATCAGTTTGATTTAAAATCTTTTTACAGTTACTACTTAAATTAAATAATATTATTTTATCGTCGATGACTGCTTTATAGAAGTCTTATATAAATCTTTAGATTCCCAATACTCATGTATTTTTTTCTCTTGTTGATTTTTCTTTTTCTTCCTTTTTCTTTTTTTATTTTGTAATCTCATTGATTTCTTGTTGGCAATTTCTTTTTTATATAAATATTTTCGTGGAAAGCTCTAATGTAATTTAGACAAGTATTGTATACGATACATCTTTAAGGGTTGTCTCAAGTAATATGCTAAAATATGGATATTTGTTATATATTTAAATACTTAAAAATTATAAATGCGTTAAACCTAAATTAATAAATCAATTATTATTCTTCTTCTTACTTAGTCCTGCTCAAATTGAATGTTCTAGAATAAACAGATAGACCGATCAGCTTTTAGTGAATATAAACATATATTAGAATGTAGAGAATGTATTGTTTGCTTATTGGTAAATATAAACAACACTTATTAATAAATTGGTACCGTTCGTAGAAGAGATATGCTAGGTATAAAAATATATAAAGCCAATAATTTTTCCATATCATATTTCCTTCTTTGTATACTTTTTATATCTTGTTATCTTTGTATTATTCATACAGAAAGATATCAAAAAACTTTAATATAATTTTGTAAACTATAATTATATAATATAATATTGAAAATTTTTGCTATTTACTCAATGGCTAAAGGCGCTAATTCTCTGCAGAAGCTTTAAATATCTGATATTCCTGTGTAATTTTTGTTGAAATCTCATTGTTCTTTCTGCTTTATTTTAAAACTCTTTTTTTAGCCAGTATCATTTGGGAATCCCCAAAAACAATCTGTTTCAATAATGTTTTTTTTTGGCTTTATAATAACTTTAGACAATTTCATTTAATTAGCTGATCAAATATGGCTTTTGTTAATTATAAAAAGTCTTAACTGAAGATTCAAAAACATATACCCAGCAAATAACACTGGATATTGGGGTGAAAGATCTCGAATAGCCAAAACTCTGAATATAGGTTGTAAATTGCTGGAATCGAACGTTCTAGAATAAATAATAGACCAATTAGATTTTAGTAAACATTAATTGATAAGCAAAAAGTGGAGAACGTATTGTTTGCTTATTAGTAGACGTAAACAAACTTCATCATAAATTTGGTGCCGTACGTAGATGAGATAGACCAGATATGAAAATATATAAAGCCAACTTTTTTTTCATATCATATTTCTTCCCTTGCTTATCTTTTATACATCATCACCTATATATTATAAATAAATAAAAATACCGAAGAACTTTATTATAATTTTATATACTAAATCTATCTAATATAATATTGAGAATATTTGCTATATATCCAATGACTACAGGCACTCATTCTTATCATAAATGTATTCGGCAATAATTATATTAACACCACTTACATGTTCAAGAAACATCTGATTATTGAGAATTTCTGACAGAAGTAATTATTAACACAAACAACTTTACAATATATCTATCATATTCTAACTAGAAAATAAAGTAATCTTAATAGTGAAAACAAGAATTATATATTTACTTTATTAATTAAAAATAACAACTTTATAAAATGTGTGTTAATGTATAATATCGATATAGACATTTTTAATATATCAAGTAAGATACTGTGGAAATATGTTTAGAGATTTCTTAATAATATAAACCCATCATACAAAAAAGTTAAAAAACTTTATATTAAAAAAGACCCAATACAAAATGAATTATATTGTATATTATATCTTATATATTAGTTATTTAAAATAAAAAAACCAAGATATGTGCGTTAGAGCTAAATTATCACTAATAACCTACTAAATCTAAATGTTCTATAATAAAACAGACAGATTAATTAATTTTTAACAAATGCAAACCCTTACTAAAAAGAAGAGTTTTTATTGCTTACTTATCAATAAAATTTAAAAAAAACATATTGACAAAATCTTGCTACTCATAAAAGAGAAAAGTTAAATATAAATATATATTAAGTCGATAGTTTTTTTATATCATGCTTTTATCCTTTGTAAGCTTTTTGCATATTATTACTTCTGTATTGTACATATAGAAGAGAATGAAAGTACTTTATCATAACTTTCTACACTCTAAGTGTATACTAGTTATAATTGAGATTGTATACTACATATTAAATATGTAAGAACGTTAACCCTTAATACCAGAACTTTATTTTTATAAAAAAGAACTTTAAAAACTATCAAAAATCAACTCTTTTTTATATTTTGATTCTATTAGTGTTTTTGTATAAAATCTCATGCCAAATAATCTTATTTTTACCCTTTTTGGAACATATCAAAAACTTGCAAATAATTATTTTGTTACATTGAATAAGAAAATTTCCATAACTTGATATATAAATAATTAAAATACATTCTTAAAAAAAATCGAATTTCAAAACTTTCTTGACCTCTTTTTCTATTCCCCATCTTCCTCAGTATTAAGAAAACTTCAATAAAAGATAAACTATTATTTACTATAACATACTTTGAAGTAAATAATTCAACAAACATCAAAATTTTCACTTCCAAAAACAACAAAAAAATTGGACCTTTTCAATCTTAATTTTTCGATAACATTCTGAATATAACTTGCTCAATTATTGTATGACAACGGAAAAGATAAATGCAGCTTAATTTGCGATATTATGACCACTATTCTATTATTTTTTTTTTCAAAGTAATTGAATATCTAACTTTTAAATCAATTGATAATAAACTACTTCTCTAATATCCGATAATAAGTAGCAAGTTTATCAAATATTTCTAAAGAAACTAAAAATTTGATAATGAGCCTGATAGTCTATTAAGGATCACCAATATTAAAAAGTTGGTTGATAGTAGTCCCAAATCTAGGAAAATTAATGAGAATAATCATCTGTTAGATAAGATATCAAAGAAATTAAATTATTTAAGTTCAAATTTTATTGAAGAATAAAAGTACTTGTAATATATTCTATAGTGATTCAAAAAAAAAAAATTCCATAACGAATTTATTTAATTATACTAATGGATTATTTATATGGAATGAACAATAGATACATACAATACAACTATTTCACCTCTCGAATTATAGATTAGTTATTCTACTTAAATTTACTATCAGGAATAAGATGAGATAATATTAAAAAAATACGATTGAAATACAGATAGTAAAATATCTTGCTTTAGACTATTTCTATAGTAGATATTATCATGAAAGCTATTGTATTTATTATCATATAAGAGGAAAATTTTTGTTAATTTATTTGAATATTTCCTTTTTGATAATTTTTAAAACTCCTGTACTTTTTTAACAGTATATAGTCTTTATTACACGTATTGTATTTCCTGCATTCAACAACAGTTTTATATTAAAAATATTTTCATGGTAAACAATTTAATTTGTTTTTTTGTTTTTCTTTCTTTATTTTTTGTTTGCAGTCTAATTAACTATCTTTACATATAACTGTGCAGTATTAGCTACAGAAGTAAATTTCAAGTAAAAAATTATCACACTCTTATTACAACCTACCTAAAAAATAGGATATTGGAAAAAAAGAATAACTTTACTGTTGAAATAAAAAAAAAGACTTCCATATTCAATAATCCTTTGAACAATCTTTTCTGGGGGGAGCCAAAGTCTTTGTTTAAAAATTAACAATACATAATAGTTTTAGACACATGCGTCAAAACTTTTGTTTACCATATCGTAACACTAAGGAAAATTCAAAAGATCTCTTAAAGCAAAAACAATAAAAAAGAGAGTAACCTCTCATCATTTCGAAAACAATACAGGCTTACACATGGAATGGCAGGGAGGAAAAATATCCACAAATAAAAAAATTAAAAGGTTCCCTCCACCTCCCTAAAATTTTTCTGTTGCTATTGTGTTTTGACAAAACTAAAATGAGACATTTTCTTTTTTTGAAATCGTTCGATGTGCACTAAAAGGGAAATTAAAATTTTCTTAAAAAATAGCATTATATCATAGGTTTCTCCTTTTTTCTGCTGTGTTTTTCTCTTTTTGGGAAAAAACGGCTCTATAGTGTATTTTTAAAATTTTTAAAAATAAAGTTTTAGGGTAGAAATCTTACTTTTTACAATTTTATAAGAAAAATACATTCTGTTCTTTAGGTCCCATGATGCTTTAGCGAATTTTCAGACAAAAGATTAAGGAATAATTTTTTTTTATACTCTTGAAGATAGTAACTTATTTTTGTTTACATACTGTGTGAATTACTTTATTTTATTCTATTCTTCACCTGTACAGTATATTTTAGTTCTACAAATTTATTAAAACTATTTTGATGTAATGATTTTTTATTAGGTTCAACTTATTTTTAGAGTACCTAAATGAAGAACATGAAAAAAGGTTTTTTAGGTTTAAAAAAACAAAAAAAAAACTTCATTTTCCAAGCTTCCCATCCTATCTTTTTTTGAGTATGGAGTTCTCGAATATGACACTCCACGAGAATTGAAAAAAGTCAACAATTATTTTTCCCGACATAGATTCAAATAAAAAAATGTATTACAATAGTTGCTAAATGTAATATATACAACGGCACAGTCTATTGTTCGATATTTCCTTTTTAGATATCGGGATAATGTGAACAATTCCACCCTCTATTGTCTTATTTTTAGTACAAAAAATTCGTACCCTTAATAAAAAGTACAAAAAATAGAGACATATTTTGCAAAAACCTATCAATTATGAAATATATATTATGTGTATAACAAAACCTAAATAAGATATGTTAAGAATACATATATGACCTATTAATTTGAAATAAAATAAATGATTATTCTGAAATTCTAAAAGACATACTGTGGTCTATTGCTGGTACAGATCATTTTAGATAATCAATTTACTATACTTATTTTGTGCTTCTTAATAGAAGGTATTTTTGTCACAAATTAGTATCTAATATGTTGAATAAACTGGATACATTCTCAAAATTGAAAGAAGGGTTTTCCCTTTTCTATTTTACACACAAGATAGAACTAATGATGTACAAAAAAACAAAAATAAAATAAAAAAAATAATAGTATGAAAATCATAACCATATATATATAAATATTGGATATTCAAATAATTATATTAAATTTTAGTAATATTTAAAAGATGATTACACATTCTTCTACTATCTGAGATTTACCGTAATTTCATAGTTCTATTTGGTTTATTCTAGAACAATCAAGTCCAGCAATTCGGCTGAGTGGAAAAATGATATTTCTTGTGTATAAGTGGAGTAAAAAATAAATAAATAAATAAATAAATAAATAAATAAATAGTCAACTAACTCATGGTAAACAATTGAATATTGGGATGTATATGTACGTATTTTTTTATTTAATTTTAATCATAATCTATGGCAAGGTGAGTTGATATATAAACTGTATCTTTTCCATGTTTATTAAGGAGAGCAACTAGTGTTTACGAATAAGAAACAACCTTACCTTTATATTTGGTCATACCCAACAACCTAGAAAGGCATTGAGTGTTTACGTTTTTAAGAAAACTATAAAGAAAAACTTAAAATCTTTTCTTAAAAACCTACTTTTGTTTGCTTCTAGACATAGATATTTTCCAAAATTTTCACTTAAAGGGCTCGCAAACCCTATAAGAATGGGGAACAATAGGATACGCAAATTTTTTACATAATCGAGATACCGATTCAGAATGATCGAAATATGATGTTGAAATACCTGCATATTATAGATCTGAAATAAAAATATGGATTTTATTAGTTTCTCAAGGTTTTTTTTTTTGATTGCATCATTGTCAATTCCTTGTCGTGCATATATATGTGAATCTATGTTTATAGTTGTGCAATATTTAAGCTGCTCTTTATTTCTTCTCTCATTTTTTAACAGATTTTGTAAGATTTTTTTTGTCAATCTTATTTCTATGTGTTTTTCCCAAAAATTCACGAACAAAAATCAGCAAAAAAAAAAAAAAACAAGATAAAGTAAAATAAAATTAGACGCTACTTGTTTGTTATCATTAAAATGCAGACGTTAATTTTATTGTCCTTGCTAGGATTACTCGTGACCAAAGCAAGTGCTGCTACTACCACTATTTCAACACCAACAACCTTGTCTGGTGATCAAACGTTTTACGATGATATCGTAATTGAATCAGGTGCTACTCTCGCATTAGTATCAGGTTCTTCATATTCCTTCAATGGCAATATTGATGTTAAAGGTTCTTTAGACATTATTGGTGATTCAACAAACGGGTTAACTAGTCTACAATTTGGTTCTACTACAACAATTACAAACAGTGGTAACATCAACATTGAAAATATTAAATCAGCAAATTCTGTCACTGATTTCGTCATTGCCCCAGATCATATCGATAACTCTGGTACATTTACTGTCTTATAATTAAAGATTGCTGCTATTGTACCAGGTATTATTGACTATGATACAGCGGATAAAGGAGGTACCATAAATAAGTTCCTTTATTTTGGTACTATAACTAATAATGGTGTAATTAATTCTGGTAGACTTCCTCAAATAATATTCAACTAAAAATTTTTTATTTGTAATAAATAAGATATGAAAGGTATAATCTTCAATACTCCTCTCAAAGGTCATGGTGGACTCATTGGTACTAAATAGGCCACTATTCTCTTTAACGCAGCTATTATTGGAAAAAAAAATTTCCAATGTTCACGTGGGTACGCATATTATTAATTCAAAAGTTGCGCCATGTTCATTTAAAGGTATGGATTTTATTGAATCAAATTTTTTTTCTTAGATGTAGACTATGATATAAAATTTGCTGAAAAACCTTGTGCCTTACCAGGTATTATAAATCCTAATTTTGCAACAGAGAATTACTGTTACTGGTTGAACGCTAGTTGTTTACATAATTTAAAGTGAGTGTGTAGTTAGTTTTCTAGTACATCATCTAGGCCATTCTATCAAATTAGGAGTTCATCCGTATATAGATTCTTCTTATGAATATTGTCCCATCTGTCCATAGAGATATTATAAAGTCAGCAATAATTATTATTACTGAACACCTGTGACTTCAACTAATGAACTCCTTAGATTTATAGTCCACATGTTTCTTGATTGCTTTTGTCTGTACATACTACATAATCATATACGTATATAAGTTGTGTGTAAATAAACTTCTTGGGTTTTGTTCTTTTCTCTTTTGAAAAAAATTTTCATCCATTATTTTTTTATACATCCAAGCATCACATATAAATTTGTCCTCATAAAAAAAACTTTAATTAATAAAAAAATTTCTTTAATATACAAAAATTATGATAATTCTTGGAAAGTAGTGATATTGTGGTTTACCAGACTTATGACTTAAGTTATTAGTAAACTGAATCTCTAATTTATTAAAAAATTTATAAAAATAATATACAAACTTATATATTATTTTTATTACAGAATGAACAGTATACCCACTAAGTTATTTTTATTAAAGACTGTTTTTTATTTCATCCTTAAGGATGATAATCAAGAAAAAAAAGAAGGATCAATTTTTATTTATGTATGAACATATTATATAATATTGAATGCCATTTCTATATGTTTTTTAACAAACTAGAGATCCACTTTATTAATAATTTAAATTATAAAAAAGGATAAACTAAAATACCATCACTTTCCAAGAATGTTTGTATATAAATGCAAATTGATCCTTCTTCTCTTTGATCATCATTCTTGATGACATAATAAAAAAATCTTTAGTAAGGAAACTTAATGGGTATACAGATATACTATCCATGTTTCAACAATAATAATTCCAGCAATTACTGAGAATTTTATTACTTAATCTACCACTATTTTAACTATAATAACTGCTACAACTAATCAGTACGGTTATAATATAGCTGGAGTTATTTATGAAGTTGTTATACCTGCACTATCTACTAGCTACGCTACTATATTCACTGACAGCAATGGTTCTTTTCTTTTACCAAGATTGCTACTATCATCCTTATATAGGATGTATGCAGTAGCTTCACGACATCACCAGTATCTTTATCTTCTCCTCTATACAGAAACTCCACTATACCTAGCGAAAAGACTAAATATACTTTAAGTAACACTTTAGTTGTTTTGACTACGGTTTTTAATAGAGTCACTATGACTACAACTTATTGTCCAGAACCATCTGCAACTTCTGGAACAAGTATGACTGCTATCATTGGACATAGTTCTCTTGAATCTGTTTATACTAATTCAAAGAACCAACAAGAAAAGACCAACTCACTTTCTGCCGTTTCCAATGCAACTCTAGTTATTTCTATTGCTTCTACCACTACTGGTCCGGCCTTTACAAACAATGAAAACCAACCAAAGCCTAGAAATTCTAGAGCATCTACAACGATTGTTGCTGGATTCACAAAGGGTACCACAGACATTGCTTCGGAAACTGGTACTGTTGTTGGTACTGTTAAATCTAGAAGACTAGAAACATTGCTAACTACAATGGTGCCACAAGTTTCCCAATATGTTTCTGAACAACTATTCTCATCATCAACTGCTGTTACAGTATCTCATGGGGGTATACCTTCCCTTGCATCATATGAAGGTAAGGGTAGCACCATGTATATGAAGTGGAGTGTTGCCCATTGCATTGGTTTATTATTATTCTTGGTAATTTAAATTGATTAAAGGCAAAAAATTTTAAAATAAAGAATTCTAAATAATTTAATGATTAAATATTTATATACAAGCATATATAATATTCTAATATTTTTTATATTGTGTATTTTTATTATTTATTTGATTTTCAAATATCTTATACAGCACAAATAGATTCACTCATTCCTAATAAGCCAATAGTATCTTCTCCTAATTTTAAGTAATTTAAATTATTCAACACAATTATACAATCTAATAGTTCCTATATAAACATTTTAATACATGTATGTTTTTGCTACATGTTTTGGCAATTTTTAATAAAGAGATTGTGATTAGGAAATTTACTTCTGCATAAATCGATTGATCATGGTTTAAAGGATATAAGGTCTTTAAATCTTTTCTAATTAAGAAAAATTGTAATTGTGAAGATTTGATGCTAGTTTAATTCAAAGATCATAATAAAAGGTTTAACACATATCTTAAAAACAGTTACAATCTTTCTTTGCCTGCATTTCCCGAAAAGTTAACTAGACAAATGCGTTTATTCCTACATTCCTTAATTATTTTCTTTCTCTCCTCTGTATATACAAATACATCCATAGGGAACGCATAATACATACATATATACATGGATGTACACTAATTAAATACCACTGTATCTTGCTAAGTCAAATAACTATATATATATATATTTGTGTTAATATGGTCACTGTTATTAACTCGCTTAAACTTATGGTTATACTTCTATTTCTTCCTTTTTTTGTAGTATAATATTCAATTGTACGTAAGCTAACATATACAATAACTATTGTATTCACATGAACAGTAGAGACATATTATAGAATTACTCTAACAATATTTGAAGAAATGGAATCTCCTTTTAGGTAGCAAAGGAAAAAAGGGAAAGAAAGAGAAATAACATACTATTTCTCAAATGTACAGAATTGCACACTGATGATATATTATACTTACTCTACATATTAACAATATAATACACAAAAATGTAGATACACAGAATTTCGTAATGTACCTTCTTTTGAAAACATATGATATCTCTTCTTGTCTTTTACTGGGTGTAGAACTTTCAAGATTTACAAGATACAGGAGAATGTCCCCTCTATATGTGAAAAATATTGTAATAATAATAATAATAATAATAATAATAATAATAATAATAATAATAATAATAATAATAATAATAATAATAATAATAATAATAATAATAATAATAATAATAATAATAATAATAATAATAATAATAATAATAATAATAATAATTATCCAAGGATTCCGATAATGTGAAAATTTTCTTTTTAAATAAGGAACACGTAAAACTATCATAACACAGTCGTATTTTTGCAAATGTTAATTCATAGATATATTATGTCTTGTTATTTTAATGTTATAATGGGATTAAACTCTTATTACTTTTTTTTGAATTTCAATATCTTCTCATGATTCTTTGTTACAGTTAGAGATCCATATACAGTATTAGACATCCAGTCATAATAATGTCAGACTAATTCTTAAAGAAAGTAGATTTCCTGAATAGTAAATTGATAGATTAACATGTTAATACTCCACCATAGTATATTCTTAAATGTTGTTCAATGTTCAAAGATCGAGATAAAATCTCTTTTTATTACGTTATTTTTCAAACATTAAAATAAGATCATTTGAGTAAAAGATAGAACAAAAATTATTGAACAGGGAAAGTAGTACAGTAGAATAGAATAAAGATATAATCAAAATATTGTTCATTATATCAAATCAATATGTCCTTTTTCATCATTACAATAACCACTAGAAATCAAACATAAATCAAATCCATGTATAATAGATTGGAATTAGTAAGGATAAATATCCTGTAAGATATGAGTAAAAAGATGATATAGTAAATTTGTTTATGGATATAGCATAATTGTATTTATGTTTATAACAGTTATCATTATGTGTTAATTTCAAAAGAGTATTGCATATGATCATAAATTATTATAACAGTATCATTCGATGGATAATGAAGTGATGTAGAAGATATAATTATATTTTTCATATTGAAAATATTAGTAAGGGATAGTGTTCATGTGTTATTGGAGAATTCTTAAATAATCATATTTATTATGAAAGTAGTAGTAAAACAGTAAATGAAAGTGGTATTTAATAAATAGTTTCCCTAGTTACAATATATGTATGGAGTAAGTTCTTTTGAGAGTATTCTCTATAGCTACTTATGAATGATTATTAAGTATATAGTGGTGTAACTATACCATCTTAAATAGTGGTTTAATAATGTTCAAAGTTATATCATATAGTAAGCATATCGTAACTGTTTATTTATGGTTATATGGATCTGTATTTTATATGGTTGTCAATGAGTGTGGTTATTATTGTAATTAATTTTTTTTTTCGAACTATTTTTTCAAATTTTGAAAAAAGGAAAATGGTGGGTAGTGAAGAGATCATGATAGCTGGATGCTAAGAGTAATTAAGTGTGATGTGTTTGTGCAGTATCATTCTTGTTTAAGACATAATATCAAGAGAAGTTGTATATTAATGAGGAGTTCATAGTTTAAGAGTGATACTGTACAATCTACCAGTTATTAATGTCTAAATGAAATAAGCAGTTCAAGAATAAAAACATAATTGAAAGTAATAGTGGTTGATATGAACTTAGTCTACTATGTATAAATCTATAGTAACGATACATGTTAATATCATGATAGCAGATACTGTGAATAACATTGTATGTTATAGGTTTAAAAGAGCAATAAAATTTACTAGATGATATTACCATATTAAACATAGAAATGTGGGTGTAAGTATGAGATGTAATAGAGTAATCATTGATGATTCAGATTAATCCAGTGTATTAAGTTTACGTTGTTTACATTTTTTCTACATCCTACACATGAAAAGAAAATGGTCTAAATTTATTGATCTATTTATCATAAAACAAATGACTCTATCGTTGTTATTACATTCTTGGTTTTTAGTATGGCTAAGTGTGTATTTGACATAGGTTACAGTTTATCTATTACACATTCATATTAGAATATATGTATTTATAACTAAATAACAATGTGATTTTAAGAATTATAAATTGATTATTACATCACTTTGCAACACAACTACTGTTAATAAGCTTAAGTATCTGAAATATTTCAACATATACAATTTTCCATATCATTTTGTTACGACTAACAGATGGAGAGTACTTAATGATATATTTGTGATGGTATTATCAGTTAGTAAACAAAAAGATAGAAAGTAAAACCCAAAGAAATAATGAATATATCTTATATTTGTAGTAATTTGTATAGTTGATTAAGTTTTATGGTATAAGCATTTTGTATATGTATAAAATAGTTTAGTATTATTTATTCTATATAATAAAGTGTTGGTAAATATGAAAACATGATATTTGATAAGGTTCAAGACAAACTGTTAATAATTTATCGTGGAAAATTTCTATTAGCTATCTTACTTAAAAGATACAATATCATTAGATTAATAATTAATTATGCTTTTAAGAGATGCGTGTCTATATATTAAATAATTATAACTTAGCTATAAACAACACTCAGTACACATATTAGTATTATGGGGATACATTCTATGCAAGTATAATAATTTATTGTATGTATAATGAAAGTAAATGGTGATGCATTTAATAAATATCCATATGATATTTATATGAAAGAATCAACATATGATAGCGTAGCATTTATTATCTAATAGAAAAATTAAAAATTGTAGTATTTAATATTATACGAAGATATAGTAAGAGCTAATAAAAAATATTTTAGAAAGAGGAAATAATATTATGTAACGGTTACTACAATAATTATTATTTAATATTATAAGATGTATTAAGTTATATGTTAAACTAGATTAACTCTAGTCATTTACATGATATTTAATGTACCGTAAGTAATATTTTGATTGAGCAAGATTCAAGTTGTTCCCAGTTGTGACAACTCTAAGCACCCTTTCAATATGGATGAGTTTTAAAGGTAGTATTAAAATGGAGTTGCAATATTAGCCAATATTCTTGTAGTATATGAGATTTATCAAATAAATATTCAGAAAAGAACATGATAATCGAAACATATGCTATTCAGGGATGAAATAATTAGCCTATATTATGTTTAACAAAATTAGGTGGTAAGGCAACAGAGAATCTTTTTTTGAATATAGATGAAAACGAAATTTTCAATTTGAGCTGGACTAAAGATAAAACAGTTGTGTAATTAAGTAATTCATACAGCATAATATTTATTGGATGAAGTATCAAACTATAATTGACCACTTATTAAAGGTAACATTTATATAAGGAAGATAAAAGACCTGCCACTTTGAAGTATTATTCCAGATGCTAATGTAATTTTAGATTAATGTTTGGTAATTTCTTTCTAAAACACATTTATATTCTATAGTAGCAGAGTATAGTGTTTGTTCAATAAAATATATTAAGGGTGATAATTTTCCAGTGAAAAAGCTGTAGGTTTTTTAAGGTTAATAAAATAAAAATTATTTATTTAATATATTTCTGTTGGAACATAAATAATTTTAAACAGATTAAGTAACTAAATTTGGAAGTTCCCATATTAATATAAATAGTTTTGATTAGTATGATTAATATAATATAATATTTTATAAAGGGAGTTGTCAGAGAAAAGCAGGTATATGAAGGAGAGGATTGTTTACTTATATCAAAATGATTAAAAGTAAGAAGAAGTATTAACAATTATCATGGAAAGATAGAACATTTGATACTTTTATATGTTAGTAGCAACATATTAAAATCTGTCATCAACAGTCATAATATGTTATTTGGCTTGTGAGGGTTGAGATATGCAGATAATATGGATAGGTTTTAAATTTGAGATGGTGCCATAGTGTAGAATTCTATAGAAAAAAGAAGCTATAATTATTAATTATTCATATATATTCAATATATGATGTAGAATATCCTGTTTGTTACAAGTGACAGAAATTGTTACGGTAGATAACCTAACTATTATCTCCTTTCTGTATATAATCATATATGGGTAATAATAGGTCGTAATGATAATAATATTATTTAATTTAGGTAGCTTAACACTGGAAGTAATCCACCAGATATATTAATAACATTTCCAAGAGGTACCGTAAAAAGATTTAAATAGGCTGGATTAGTGGTGATACCTTGAATTGATCACATGGGGCTGATACTAAGTTGATAGTGATAATGATAGGATTACAACAGGACATGGATATAATTGATGTATACATCTCTGTGAAAAATGTTTACATCATTATATTGACTTAGTCTGGGAATAGCGAGTGGCTGTATACACAGTAAAATGTAGGAGGGGAAATTATGAAGATTGGTAGAGTAAACAAAATAAATTTGTATTTAATAATCACAATAATTCAATTTAAGTTTTAAGGATTCAGTAAAGCAACATATAAATTAAGAATTAAATTGCACGAGAGAGACACCAGGTTTAATAATTTAGATGTTGGAAATAATAGATTACCATTTGATATATTTGATGATACATCTAAATATTTGATAATAATAATACTTTCTGTCCTTATAATTATATATAATGAGTGAAATACATAGAAGAATATTAACAAGACCACAGCAGTAACTTCAGTTTAACTAATGTATATGATACCTGGAGACACTTTTGTATACAACTGAAAGTATAATTAAGCAATAAAGTATGTATGTTTCTGAATATAAGTACATAGTATAAAACAGTTAGAATATTTATTGTGCTATAATTCTTGTTTGGTGTTTTATTTTGTTTATTGACATATCCATGAGAAAAATATCACAATGTGACACTTTTAATTATCGAATTAAACTATGTGTTCTACTACTTGACTATAAAAAACTGTTTTTGTTGAGTTTAATTATAACTAATATATTCTCCAGATGCCTTAAGTTTTATATTATTTTATAATATGTACATAAACTATTTCTTGCTTACTACTAACCAACACAGAACCCAAATGTGTTTTGCTAGTTTGGTTTTTGTTTCTTAATGTCAACAGATTATTATTTAAGCTTACTATTGAGATTGTTAATCATTTGTAGATATTGTTATTTTTAGTATTCATTGTGCAATTACGCCTTCTGATACATTTATTTATCAAGATTATTGTATGGATTTAACTACAATCTTAATTACACATGGATTTCATTCCAATAAGTAATTAAATATATCTTTTGATAATTCTTTATATTTACATCGGTGTGTGATATAGATATTAGTTATCTTAACTTTGACCATTGGCTAAGGTTACTTTTGTAGTTTGCTAACAAAATGCTAGCAATAATCTTTATTTATATATGAATGTAATTTGTAATTAAATCTTTACATTTACATTACTGTTTTAAATAATAAATACTTAATCTAAACAAAGATCGTGTTTTATAAAAACATATAATAATATTTCTGATTTATTATTAGTAGTATAGTATTATATATGATACTGATAAGTTAATGATGTTAAGAACTTGGATAATGATAGTGCTTCAACTTTAACAAACGTGTTGAGTACACATACAATAAAATACATGTTATATCATGATGTAAGCAAATGGTTGATTTAATGTATAAGGAGTAATAGAATATAGAATTAAATTACTAAGTACAGATAATCCAATTCTCAATACATTATATTAATAATTGAGGATATTGTGTAAAGATAAGAAGAAATAGGTAAGAGTGGAATTTGGTATTTTTAGAAGTATTGTTAGTCAAAGATACATATTAATAAGGTAAAAGAATTAAAAAACATGGAAAGGTAAAAGAATTGTTGAAGTAACTTGAATTATTTGACTAGAGTTGATATATATGGAATAAGATTGTTATAATATCGAATATAGTAATTGTAAAAACGTTGTTGATTTAGTGTTGGTTATGTAATATTCAAAATAGGTAAGATGATTGATATATTATATTGACAACTTACTATATTATGGTAATACGAGCAGGTGGTGTAAATATATGATATCTAAATAATATTAAGAATAATAATGGAGTTTGTAATAAAATAAAGAATTTAAATAGTTCTCTAAATATAATAAACAAGTGAAATCGATGATAATTGGATTAATGCTGTGGGAGAAATAGTAAGAGCAGATATAAAAAAGAAGTGTTTGTAATATTGACATAACAATACAGAATATTTGAATATAAGGAATAAGGCTGTAGAATATAAGAAACAATACAGAGGTAGGTAAAGAAAAAGAAGGCAAGAAAAAGAATGGATTTTAAGTAGTACGAGTAATAAAAGATGTAAGTTAAACGATATTAATGATAAGGTAGACATAGGAATTAGTAATAAAATAAAAATAGAATAAAGTAAAAATGGAAAATAGGCAGAAGATAGTAAAGCAACAAGTGAGATAGGAAAGTATAAATTAGCAAAGAGCATTGTAATCTAAAAAGAGAGTTGTGGGTATAAACAAAAATAAAATAGAAAAGCAGATAGTAAAGTAATAGTTCTGGAATGATATATTACCAGTTTGGGTAACATGTATATATATCAAAGAGGGAAAATGTTTGTTTTGCACATTCAATATTACGGAGATAAGATCAAACAGAATAAAAATAAATTAATATATTATGAAAAATTACCAAAAGGTAAACACATAAAAGTAGACAACTTTACTTATTAATTTTCCAATCTGGATAAATTACGTTATATTGTATGCTTCTTTTACATTTATATAATTATTAATTCTAAAATAAGAGATCGAGAGGAAATTACTCTATATATTAACATAATAATAATACATAATAATAACATATAATATGAGCACCGATGCTAAAGACATGTATACTAATATTATTCATCCAGAGGAATATTACTAGAATTTTCATGACGTATGATAGTTTTCTTTATGACTTTTTTTGAATTTTAAATAATTTAATTCAATTAAATAAAAAAAATATAAGTTTGCTTAGAGAAGATGTAAAAAATTAAAAGCCTGTTTTAAGTGAAAGAAGCCCTATTTGAAAATCCTGAAGGATGGAGTCTATGGGTAACGATATACAGCTAAAATTCTTAATACAGACTGTATAATCGTTGAGAATTAACGCCTGTAGTAATTAGATATATAGTATACATACTCAATGTTATAATTATAAATATATAGTGTACAAAATTATATTAAAGTTCTTTAATCTTTTTTTATATGTATATGCTGAAATTGAATCTTTTAGGATAAATAAAGAAACTAATCAGATTTTAGAAAATATAAATCGATAATAGAATGTGGAGAATTTCTTGTTTGCTTATTGAAATTTCACCAAATACTGGTTTTTTAGAATATTAATCATATTTATTATTCTATATAATAATTGGCTAATTATATTATTATTAATAAGTAAATTTAAACAAACCATGTCAACAATCTGGTGCCGTACATAGACAAGAGGTGTCGGATATAAAAATATATAAAGCCAATGTTTTTTTCAGATTGTATTTCTTTCCATTTATATATTCTGTATATTATAGTCTATACATGTAATGTAGAGAAGAAAATTGACGAACTTTAGTATAATTTTGTGTACTATATATTTAAGATTATAATATTGAGAATGTTTACCATTTAATCATTAAGTACAGGTGCTAATTCTCAACATAGTAGTGTCCCTGAGCATTGAACAAAAGCAGAGGATATTAAACCTAGAATGTATGAAGTAATTTGTTTTGGTAGTAGTTGAACTTATGGAGCCTACAATGTGGGAAGTAGTTGTAATTGGAGCTGGAATAACCTCATTGTAGGTAATTATAACTTCTTCATTATAAGAATTAAGCATCGTTGTATTCATGGTTGTAGAGTTTGTTAATTTGTATACTGCAGATCCACTGTACGTGAAAGATATATCTGAAGTATTAGTGAAACTTCTATCGGGAATACTAAATAGATAACTATATATACAATTGCTTACAGTACTACTTAGAAAGTTCACCAAAATGTCTAATAACACCTGTTTATTTTAGGTTATGCAAAAAAGTTTAAAAGGATAATAGGTATTTTCTTCCATATTTATTGTCTTTGTACCTATATCAAAGACATATGTTACATTCTTAGAAAGTATAAAATGATAGTGGGAGAAAAATCTACATGTTGTTTACCACACTTAAATACTTCACTAGAATCTATGATAACTATAACTACATCAACCACTTCAGCAAATGGAATGTACATACCTATCAGTGGAACTTTATAATAACCAGTAATTTCCATCATGAAATTATTTATAGCAACAACCGTGTAACCATATGGAGGAATGATCTAATAATTTCCTGAATATCATGTTAGATTTGTAGCAACAGTTATTGAACCAGCATACTTTTTTTCAAATAACCACCTGGCAAAAAGTTTTTTGTTGATAACTCTAAATATCATGTATAGGGTATTGAAAAAAAATCCAATAGTGATCCTTGTGGTACCATTACTTAGAACTACACTGGCTGCTGTACTAAATTGTAAATGTATATTAACCATAACAGAATGGCAACAAGGTTCTTATAACACAATAATATATGGTATTACTAAGATTGAAAATGATGGAAATATTGTAAACTTTAATTGAGAGGATAGTTTAATGTTAGAAATATTATATGGGTGTAGTAGAATTTCTTTATTGGATTGTTTTGGTCTTACTCGATATCTGTTCTTCTACTAAAAACAAACTTTACTTCATAAGCGAAGCAATTCCTAGTTTAAGAAGTTTAGCTGTTCTAATTTAAATTTTATTAGACGAGAATGTTAGATATCACATACCAACAGATAACCAAACTAGTTTTTATCCAATCAAGGTAAAAGATATATCCAAAATCAAGAGTAAGTTTTATGGTACTAAAGCGCTACGTATAATAGTAAACTATATTAATACAAATGATAACATTGGTGATATTCTCATAGAACTTTTGAGTGTAAAAATTCTTATCAAACCTACCGAGAATTATATTTACAAATATTAATTGATCTATGTGTGGTATGCTGAAATTGAACGTTCTAGAATAAATAGAGAGACCAATTAGATTTTAGAAAATATAAATTGATAGCAGAGGATGATGAATGTTTTTTTTGCTCATCAGAAAATGTAAAACATATCGATGAATTGATGCAGTTCTTAGAAAAGACATTCCAGATATGAAAATATAAGAAACTAAATTTTTGTTTTTCATATCTTGTTTCTTTCCCTGTATATCTTTTATGTATTGTCATCTCTATATTGTATTGTTAAGAAAGAACACCTGTGGTAATTGAATATATTGTAAACATTCTCAATACTATAGTATATATCTATAATATACAAATTTATATTAAAGTTCTTTGATTTTTTTTATATGTATTTGTACTATCAATTTATTATAGAACATTCTATTTTAGAAATAATTAATTTATTAATTAAAATTAACAACTTAATAGTTTGTAACTGTATTACTTTACATAGTTTAGTGCATTATGTAGGTTAATGTTGGCTAATATTTAGTGTTACAACATAAACAATATACCCGGTAGATTTCTTTATTAAAGAGTATTTTTATTGTGTCTTTAAGAGCAATAATTGAAAAGAAGATATATTTTTAAAAATTAAAAAGATGGATAATTAATTTGTATTCAAGCATAAACATAGTATATACTTATGTATATTATTTTTTATAGGTTTTTAATAAACCAGAGATCCAATTTATTAATAAATTAAGTTATGATAGTATTAAATACAAATAGGACTACTTTCCAAGGTTTAGAGATATCCTTATTAATTTAAATTCATCCTAATAAATAGTTGAAAAAGTAATAAATTTTTATTCAAAAGAAACTCAGGTATAAAATAGGTTGTATCATATCAGATATCTGATAAACTAGTAATATAAAATAAAAAAAAAATTAAGAGGCATGTGTTAGAGTTAGTGATACACTAACTGTAACACGTGCAAAGTTTTTTAATAACATATATAAACCAATTGAATTTTAGTAATCATAAATCTATATCAAAATTCTGAGAATGTATTGCTTACATTTTAATAAATATAAACAATGCATCCTAATAAAGTTTTTGCCACTCATGTAAGAAAAATCTCAAGTATAAATATATGAAGCTAATGGTTTTTTTCATATCATGTTTTATTCTTGTAGACTTTTTATACACTACCATCTTTGTAGTACACATACAGAAGAAGATCTAAGAACTTAAATATCATTTTGTATACAACAAATACATAACCATTAATAATTGAAAACATATGCTGCTTAGCAAATACATATAGACTATAATACTTAATACATAACTGTTTTGAATATTGAAACATAATCTAGGTCAAATAAAACATCTAAAAAAACTTAAAACTTTATAAAGGATAGATAAACACTACTTATAACAAAAAAATATTTTTACAAGGTCTTAATAACAAAAAATTTATTAAAATTCATTATTAGAATAATTTGCTGAGATAATTTAAATCTATATTAGGATTTTAATGTTATTATGAGCTGTTGGCTTATTTATATAAAGATAATAGTGCTACTCTGTCACATATTTTCTGGTTTTTTATTATATATAATGAATATAAAAGATATAATATACAATAAGAACCATTTTACATCTGAGCTTTTTTAATATAAAATTTTATTACTATTCAATCATTTAGTATAATGAATCTAGAATAGCAAAGATATATTTGATCATATTTCAATAAAGCACATTTACAGTCTATCTTCAAATTTTTGGTTATCTTAAGTCTCTCATTTCAACATTTAGTGTTGCTTACAGGTTATATACTTTTGGTTTTCCAAGTATGTTTTCTTATGATTAAAAACAATTCTCTAAAATTTTTTATGTATTTTTCATATATGGGTGGTTTTATTTATTTATTGGTATAAATTTAATCAATATTTTAAAAAAATCTAAAGATAAAACGCCACAAGCCAGGTGTAAGGGTTATCTCAAGTGATATACTAAAAATATGGATGTTAATCATATATATAAACACTTACAAATTATATAATTGGTTGATTCTAACTATTAAATAGATTAGTCTTGGATATTCTTCTTCTTCACCTATTAGATAGATTATGAATATTAATGCTGATAATTACCTCTAGTACTATTTCTCAATAATCAAGGGTCTCTTAAGTAAGCTTCTTCATAATTTGCCACAAATGTCCATCCGACGATCATATGTTTGTTCGAATACACTCACAACCTTGGGCCCAGAGTTTCGGTTGTTCCAAGTCCTTCGCCTCGACATTAGGCGTTACCCACAGGCTACGTATTTCAGGATTTCCGGCTAGGGCTCCTTACACCAGGAAATAGTAGAATTTTATAATTTCTAAATAATACAAGCTATAATAGGATGTTTTACCATAAGAAGAACAGATCAAATTACACTTTAGCAAATATTAAAGTAATATTTAAGGATTACACATCATTAAACTTTGATGGAATTATTTATTACTTGTTACCCTCTGCAGAAGAGAATTAACAAAAATGTGACATACAAAAAGGTAAGAATTTTTCGTAATGTATGTTTTATTTTAGTTACAAATGTTCTATATATTATGATTTCTATATTATATATAAAAAAGAAATCTCAAGAACTTTTCTTTTATTTTTTTACTGTTAACTGTAGGATAATTATAATCAAAAGAGTGCCCAACGTCTTGACTACATATAGGTACTAATTCTCAACATGCCACGATTCTAATAACTCTCTTTTTTGTACAAAAAAGACTTTAAAAAGTGTCAAAAATTGATTTATTTGTAAGTTCATGTTATTAATTGCTGAATAAAAATCCAAAACTCAAGAAATTTTTTTCACTGTTTTTTGAAACGTATCTCAGATTTATAAATAATTCTCCTTTTTGTGTTAAATAAGAAAATTTCCAAGCTTGATTTGGATACAAGTATAATTCAATCAGAAAAAAATAATTAATTTTCATAACTCTTAATAACATTTTTTCTATCCTATATCTCCTTTCCTATCAACAAAGGTATACTAAAAACTGACTACCAACCACTAAAACGTGTTCTAAAGGAACTTATTTGACGAATATCATATTAATGTTTGTTTAAGTAACAAAAAAAATAAAAATCCCTTGATATAAATATTTTTATCTACGTCTTAATACTATCTACTCAGTTATTATTAGATGTTAAACAAAGCAAATTATGTTTAATAAATCGAAGGAAACGCCAGTTACTGGAGGGTAGAGAAAGAAAATCATAAGGGGGAAGGACAACAAACAACAGAGTTTATGATATTATGGCCGCTATTTTATTATTGAATCACAAATACTTTGAATACCCATATACTAAATCAATAGAAAACAAAATATTTCTGGGGAAACCAAGAATCTTGGTGACAAACCTGTTAATCTATTAAAACCGACAAGTAGTGGTTTCCAAATCCAGTGACGTTACTGAAAATGATGACCAATTAGATAGGGGATTAAAAAAATCAACTTAGACAAGCCCAATTTTGTTGAATAATAAAAATGCCGCAATATATTCTTCAACACTTATAGAAATGTGAATTCTACGAAAATTCCGTTAAATCATACTGATAAATTATTAATAGTGGATAATCTATGTAAAAATGGAACAATAGATTCATTTAATAGAAAGAGTCAACCTTCTGGATTGCTGATCAGGCTATTCTAATTAGAACCGATATCAGCAATAAGAAAGAAAAATAGTGAAAAAAACATACGATTGTGGGTTATTTTATGTGATATAACTATTGTTATGTAAGCTATTGTATGTATTTTTAAATATTGATTGCAACATAGCGGAGCAATGCTAGTTTATTTTTGTTTATCTATTTGGACATTTCCTTTTTAGTAAATCCCAAAACCTTTTTGTGATTTCCCAATTTTCCATATTTTTTCGCCGACTTATAGTTTTTTCCGCACTTTTTCATTTTTTGCATGAAACAATAGTTCCGTAGTAACATTTTTTCCTCATTGAAAATATTTGTTTCATCTTTTTTTTTTTATTTTTTTTAGTTCTAGTCAGATATTCCTATATAGACAGATGCAGTACTAGTTAATTGTAGATACAAGTTTTGATAAAAAATATTGCATCTCATCATGCTTTGATCAAAACAATGTTTTTTTATTTGATAATTCTACGGGTAATTTTAGGAGAAAGATCAAAATCTCTAGTTTAAAATAACAATGAATCTAGTATTCAGATATATCCGATAAAAGTTTGGTTTACCAAATGTATTTTATGAAAATTCTTGACTCTTCTTGAAACAAGAAAATTGAGGAGAGTAATTACATTATTTCAGAAACAATGCAGTCTTATGTAAAGTATACTAGGAAAAAATAGTCATAAAAAAAGATTTCTCATCTCTCTAAAACTTTTTGTTAAGTCTTTAGATTTGTGCTAAAAAGGAAATTCAAAAGTTTTTAGAAAATAGCCCTGTTTTATGTGTTCCTTTCTACTTAAAATATGTATTTTATGATGTGTTGTTGAGATTTTTATGGTCAAAAATTCCATATTGGAATCGTGTTCTTGCTATTTTATTATAATTACATACTTTTATTTGGTATTCTAATAATATTTTAAAAAATATTCAAACGAAGAATAAAAGAGGGATTTTCATTTTACATTGGTCTGTATCTTTATGTTTTACATATTTTTAAATTTACAGCATACTTTCCCACCAGTATAATATATTACAGTTCCACAATACTATGAAGTTTTTTCTTAATCACTTTGTATTATTAAGTGTATTTTATCTTTAAGAAAATTTCAAAGAAGAACTCAGAAAAATCTTACCAGGTAAAGAAACCCAAAAAAAAAAATAATATTAATCTTGCACCTTATTTTTTCCTAAACAGAGACTATTAAAGCTAACATCCCTGAAAAATCATAATACTCCTATGTTATTTTCCGATAATATGTGCACGCAAAAAATTTAAAGACATATATAAAATATTTTAGAATTATTACTACTCATACTATTATTACTAAACAAGTATGCCCTTATGTTGTTAACCGATATCTTTCTTGAAAAAAAGTTAGCAATAAATTCTTCTAAATAACCTCTGTTTTGTAACAATATATGCAAAAGTCTAGACAATTATTTAATATTTTTGTATTAGATATGAGGGGGGTCATGTAAAAGATTTCAGTCCCCATTATTTTATTTCTGGTAAAAAAAAGCTTGTCCTATTTACAATGTATAAAAAAAAGATAAAACTTTAAAACCCTATCAATTATGAAATGCGTAAGATCTGGACAGTAAAGCCTAAATAAATGAACTACACTAAGAATATACACAAAACCTACTCAGCTATAATAGAAAAAAGTGATTATTCCAAATTTTCCAGATACAAGTAATAGTTTATAGTTTTTATGGCTGCTTTTTGATAATCATTTTGCTATAAATATTTTGTAGTTTTTAGTAGGATATATATATATCATAAACTAGAGCCTTATGCAATGGATAAGGTGGATATGTTCTCAATTAAAATGCCCCATTTTAGTAAGGTTTGTATATTAAAATATCATTTCTTATGTATAAAATGGGCAATTGATTCATGATGAACAATTTAATAGTGAGGTATGTAAGTTTATGTATATTTTTTATTTTTGATCATAACACATAAGAGCAAAAGAAAAAATGTACACTGCATATCTATCCACTATGCTTGGAAATAGTAACTAAAATTTCCAAGTAAAATACATTTATATTTGCATATGTTGTCACTCTCCACAACAAAAAAAGATTTTAAATGCTTATGTGTAAAGAGGAAAGCACTTAAGGTAATTTTTGTAAACCCTATTTTGTCTTGCTCTAGAATCCAAGTGTTTACCATAATTTTAAATCAAGAGACTTGGTAACCCTACAAATAAAAGAACTATAGTATACACAGATTTTTAATACTGAATAAAAAACAATTTGAAAATAAAAAAACGTTAATATCACCTTAAATGAAAATATCATTGTGGTATGCAGAAGTCAAACAATTTTTTAACAATGTTTTCTGATGGTTTCTGGCACTCCCTCTTTCAATTACATCTATTGAACCTATTGTTTCCATTTATTTTTCAAAAAAAAAAAAAACTGTTTTTCTATCTGAGATCACAAAAAAAAAAAAATCAACAGATTTTTTCATTCATGTTATTGTTACACGTATTGTTTTTTTTATATTTGCTCCGAAAAAACCAGCGGAATTATCTACTATTTTACATAAACAGAGTATGTTTATTGATTTGATCAACAATAGTTGCCTTTATCCGATAATTATAGCATTTGTTTTTTTGTTGGAGATATCATGCATTTCAAAACAACCAATATCTATTTACTAATAAATAATTAATGCCGATAGTTCCTTTTAGTGGTGGCATCATTTCACTGTAATATAGTAAGAATGCAAGATAGTATATGGATCTAACTATTTCTTGTAATAAGCAATATCTCAGATTATATGAATAATAATAGTAATGGTAATAATAGCAATATTAATGAGAATATTTTTATTCAATTTATTGTTTATTATTCTCAAAAATAAGATAAGAACAAAAGGACAGATAGATACTTTATAATCATGAATGCTACCTTGTAACCAACTAATTAAATTTCCTTAATGAAAAAAAACTTAATATAAATACGTTTATGTACAATCATCATTTAAAAATTGACTTCCCATTGATTTACTTTACCTTTAAGATTATTAATATCACGTTTATTACAAAATTTCTTTGATAATAGCAGCAACAAACTACCAAACCCAGTGAAAATGATAAGTTCCTTTAAAGGTTTTTTGGTACCTTTAATATTTTTACTCATCTTCACAGATGCTGTAATAATCTCTGATAACACTTATTTAGATGATATTTCTTTCTCTTCCCCCCTTACTGTCGATAAGGATTATTTTTTGGCATTGGTAAACGGTAACTCTTATAGTTTCAGCAAAGAATTGCTCGTGAACGGTTCACTTTTCGTTGGTGATATAAACTCATATGGTAACGGATTTAGCACTACGTTCGATGGCTTAACTATTACAAACAACGGTTTGATTGTGGTGGATAGCAGAAATCTTACAACTGGTTCAATGATTGTCTCGTGGGGTGGTTCTTCAATCACTAATAATGGGAGAATGTATTTCAATGGTTTGAATAGCAGTGCTAATAGTTTCACATTAAACCCAAGTATATCCTTAACAAACACCGGTTTAATGTCTTTTGGTCAGGATTCTACTTCAGATTATAGTAGTGTTGTACACCTTAAGTCTGGATCTTTTGTTAATATTGGTACTATTTGTTTGAAGAATGTTAAGGCATCTTTGGAGAGTTCTATAGCAGGTGACGGTTGCATTACAATAGGTGAAAATTCTGTATATGCTATACCAATACAGTCAAGCTCTGGTACAGTCGGTCCACAAACTATATATATGACCTCTCCTTCCTCAATGCTTTATGTGGGCTCATATGGTAACACGGATAATATCTTTGTTAGAGGTTTCGGTAATGGTAATTATTTGACATTTCGTACCGCAATAGCAGGTTATAATTATGATCCAGATACCGGTATCTTGACAGTTGATGTAGCCACTATTCATAAAATTAATATTGGTATTGGTTATAACCCACATGGATTTTCAATGAAATCTATACATAACCACATTGGTTTTAATTTTATCAATAACGCATTAGTCTATAATGACACTGCCCCACACAGCTTTCCTAGTGCTTGTATGCCATGTGATTCCTCTCCTTGGATACCTATTATGAATTCTTTTTCATCTAGTTCTGCTTCTTTATCCACATATTCAAGCGTATCTTCTGGTTATTCCACTGACTCTACACCATCTAGTTCTTCTTCTTTATCCACATATTCAAGCGTATCTTCTGGTTATTCCACTGACTCTACACCATCTAGTTCTTCTTCTTTATCCACATATTCAAGCGTATCTTCTGGTTATTCCACTGACTCTACACCATCTAGTTCTTCTTCTTTATCCACATATTCAAGCGTATCTTCTGGTTATTCCACTGACTCTACACCATCTAGTTCTTCTTCTTTATCCACATATTCAAGCGTATCTTCTGGTTATTCCACTGACTCTACACCATCTAGTTCTTCTTCTTTATCCACATATTCAAGCGTATCTTCTAGTTATTCCACTGACTCTACACCATCTAGTTCTTCTTCTTTATCCACATATCCAAGCGTATCTTCTAGTTATTCCACTGACTCTACACCATCTACTTTAGGCTCTTCCAGTTTTATTACTTCACCACCATTACCAAAACCAAGTGCTATCACTTCCTACATCCCAGGCATCATAAGCTCTACTTCTGCTCAATCCACAATAACATCTTACACCACTGACGCCAACGGTAGCAGCAGCGAAGTTGACATTGTTGTTGTTGTCACTCCGGTTCAAAGTACTGTCACTGCATACACTGCAGGCTCAGTTGGCTCCGCCTCTGCCCTTTCCTCCTACATCTCTTACACCACCGACTCCAACGGTAGTACTGAGGCCATTGGTGTTGTTGTAGTCGAGACCCCAACTGTCAACCAAATCACCTCCTACATCCCAGGCATCATAAGCTCTGCTTCTGCTCAATCCACAATAACATCTTACACCACTGACGCCAACGGCAGCAGCAGCGAAGTTGACATTGTTGTTGTTGTCACTCCGGTTCAAAGTACTGTCACTGCATACACTGCAGGCTCAGTTGGCTCCGCCTCTGCCCTTTCCTCCTACATCTCTTACACCACCGACTCCAACGGTAGTACCGAGGCCATTGGTGTTGTTGTAGTCGAGACCCCAACTGTCAACCAAATCACCTCCTACATCCCAGGCATCATAAGCTCTGCTTCTGCTCAATCCACAATAACATCTTACACCACTGACGCCAACGGCAGCAGCAGCGAAGTTGACATTGTTGTTGTTGTCACTCCGGTTCAAAGTACTGTCACTGCATACACTGCAGGCTCAGTTGGCTCCGCCTCTGCCCTTTCCTCCTACATCTCTTACACCACCGACTCCAACGGTAGTACCGAGGCCATTGGTGTTGTTGTAGTCGAGACCCCAACTGTCAACCAAATCACCTCCTACATCCCAGGCATCATAAGCTCTGCTTCTGCTCAATCCACAATAACATCTTACACCACTGACGCCAACGGCAGCAGCAGCGAAGTTGACATTGTTGTTGTTGTCACTCCGGTTCAAAGTACTGTCACTGCATACACTGCAGGCTCAGTTGGCTCCGCCTCTGCCCTTTCCTCCTACATCTCTTACACCACCGACTCCAACGGTAGTACCGAGGCCATTGGTGTTGTTGTAGTCGAGACCCCAACTGTCAACCAAATCACCTCCTACATCCCAGGCATCATAAGCTCTGCTTCTGCTCAATCCACAATAACATCTTACACCACTGACGCCAACGGCAGCAGCAGCGAAGTTGACATTGTTGTTGTTGTCACTCCGGTTCAAAGTACTGTCACTGCATACACTGCAGGCTCAGTTGGCTCCGCCTCTGCCCTTTCCTCCTACATCTCTTACACCACCGACTCCAACGGTAGTACTGAGGCCATTGGTGTTGTTATAGTCGAGACTCCAATATATGGAAACTCCACTATTCATGGTGGAGAAACTGGATCTACTTTAACTGGTACTTTAGTTGTTTTGACTACGGTTGTTAATGGAGTCACTATGACCACAACTTATTGTCCAGAACCATCTGAAACTTCTGAAACAAGTATGACTGCTATTATTGGACATAGTTCTATTGAGTCAGTTTATTCAAAGAACCAACAAGAAGAGACCAACTCATTTTCTGCTGTGTCCAATGCAACTCCAGTTACTTCTATTGCTTTTACCACCACTGGCACAGTGTTTATCAACAATGAAAATCAACCAACATCTAGAAACTCCAGAGAATCTACCACTGTTATTGTTGGTTCTACAAGGGGTAACATAGACGTTACTTCGGAAACTAGTACTGTTGAATCCAGAAGACCAGAAACATCTCTAACTACAAAGATGCCACAAGTTTCCCAATTCGTTTCTGAGCAATTCTCGTCATCTCCAACTGCTATGACAGCCTCTCATGTAAGTGCACCTTCTCTTGCATCATATAAGGGTAAGGGTAGCACTATATACATGAAATGGAGTGTTGCCCATCTTGTTGGTCTATTATTATTTATGATTATTTAAATCGAATGCAGGTAAAGAATTCTAAAAGAAATAATTCTAAATAGTTAAACAATTAAATACTACTATCTAAACATATATAATACCCTAATATTATATGTATTGTGTATTTTTTTCTTTGACTCTTGTTTTCCAGTTTTGTTAAATACTTTGGCTATGCTTAATCAATAAATCTTGATTAGCGAACTTACCGTCATACAACTTTGAAATCAACTGATCATATTTTAGAAATATACGTATTTTAAACCCCTTTTAATCAAGAAAAATTGTAATCATGAAAATTTAATGCTAATTTAATTCAAAGATCATAATAAAAGGATTGACACATATCTTAAAAACTATTATAATATTTCTCTACCTATGTTAGTATTCGAGAACTTGACTAGATGAGTGATCATTAAATGCGAAGCAAGAATGTCTTAAATCTTTTTCTTTCTATATTCCCTTATTATTTCCTCTCTTTCCCATATATATACGTACACACGGGGATGAAAATAAATAATATATATATATATATATATGCTAATTTGATAACACTATTGCCCCTTAAGTCAATTAACTACATATATATATGTACATCTACATAAATATGCTAACTCTTATCACTTTCATTTTTGACTAATGATTCCACTTCCACCTCTTTTATTTTTGTAACATCATATTTGACCCTAAATGAAATAAAGTATTGAAAAACTATTATTCTCACACGAATAGTAGAAAGATACCATAAAATTACTCCGACAATATTCAAAGCAATGAAAGTTTTTTTGAATAACACAAAAAAAGTGTAAGAAAATGAGGTGTCAAGATATTTTTCAAATACCCATAATTGCACACTGATGATATATTGTACTTACTATTTATGTTAAGAGCATTATACGTAAATAATTCAGATATGCATTATATTGTAATATAGATACCCTTTGTTCTATAAATATATGGCATCTCTTCTTGTATTTTGCTGGATGTAGAGATTTCAAAGTTTCAAAAGAGACAAGAAAATTTCCCCTCTACACTTGAAAAATATCGTAATAACAATTATCCCAAGATTTTAATAATATGAGAACTTTCTTTTTAAATAAGGAACATGTAACAATATTAGAACATATTCATATTTTTGCAAATGTTAATCCATAGATAAAGTATGTCTTGTTATTTTAAAGTTATAATGGAATTAAATTCTTATTTTTTTTTTTGAATTTCAATAACTTCTCATCATTCTTTGTTGCAGTTAGAGATCCATATACAGTATTAGATATCCAGTCATAATAATGTCAGACTAATTCTTAAAAAAAGTAGATTTTCTGAATAGTAAATTGAAAGATTAACATGTTAATACTCCACCATAGTATATTCTTAAATGTTGTTCAATGTTCAAAGATCGAGATAAAATCTCTTTTTATTACGTTATTTTTCAAACATTAAAATAAGATCATTTGAGTAAAAGATAGAACAAAAATTATTGAACAGGGAAAGTAGTACAGTAGAATAGAATAAAGATATAATCAAAATATTGTTCATTATATCAAATCAATATGTCCTTTTTCATCATTACAATAACCACTAGAAATCAAACATAAATCAAATCCATGTATAATAGATTGGAATTAGTAAGGATAAATATCCTGTAAGATATGAGTAAAAAGATGATATAGTAAATTTGTTTATGGATATAGCATAATTGTATTTATGTTTATAACAGTTATCATTATGTGTTAATTTCAAAAGAGTATTGCATATGATCATAAATTATTATAACAGTATCATTCGATGGATAATGAAGTGATATAGAAGATATAATTATATTTTTCATATTGAAAATATTAGTAAGGGATGGTGTTCATGTGTTATTGGAGTATACTTTAATAGTTATATTCATAATAAAAGTGGTAGTGACACAAAAAATGGTCATAGTTTGTCAATAAATATCTTCCATAGTCACAGTCTATGCATGGAGTAAGTCATTATGAGGTTATTTCTGATAGTCAAATATAAATGATTATTAGGTATACAGTGGTGTAACTATGCCATGTTAAATAACTGTTTGATAATATTCAATATTATATCATATGAATATGTAAAGAAGGTAGATAATAACTGGCTATTTATAAGTAAAGTTGGTTACTTATATGCTTGGTTGTCGATGAGAGTGGCTATTATTGTAATTGATTTTTTTTTCGAACTATTTTTTCAGATTTTGAAAAAAGGAAGATTGACAATTGAAATTTGAATGAAATGAGATTGGTGGATAATTAAAAGAAAATGATGGCTGATGCTAAGAGTAATTAAGTGTGATATGTTTGTACAGTATCGTTCTTGTCTAAGACATAATATCAAGAGAAGTTGTATATTAATGAGGAGTTCATAGTTTAAGAGTGATACCATACAATCTACCAGTTATTAATGTCTAAATGAAGTAAGCAGTTTAAGAATAAAAACATAATTGAAAGTAATAGTGGTTGATATGAACTTAGTCTACTATGTATAAATCCATAGTAAAGATACATGTTAATATCATGATAGCAGATACTGTGAATAACATTGAATGTTATAGATTTAAAAGAGCAATAAAATTTCCTAGATGATATTACCATAATAAACCTAGAAATGTAAGTGTAAATATAAGATGCGACAGAGTGACCATTAATGGATCACACTAATCCAGTGTATTATGTTTATGTTGTTTACATTGTTTCTACATCCTACACATGAAAAGAGAACGGTCAAAATTCATTGACTTATTTATCACAAAATAAATAACTCTATCGTTTTTTATTTTATTCATTCGAAAATTGTGATTCACTCATATTTTGTAATTTAAAGAAAGAGATAGTGATATATATGTTTCAGAAACTTTTTAGAAAGAGCTCATTGTTTTGCTTACCTTGGTATAGTGGGTGGATTAAGAATAAATTGTTCATATAATCATTTGACATGGGAAATAATCTTTGCTCTACTCATGGGAAAAGATATCTTGGACAGTTTTCAGAGAACTATGAGAAATATTCTATGCCTAATAATACAAAATTATCTTCCAGAAAACAAGATCGATCCAAAAACAATCTACATGTTCTATATGCAGTGAAAGCCACAAATTTGAAAAATCTGCTTACGTTTTTCATTTCAAAGAAGACTTTGATAAATAGATTTATGTTAAACACTATACCATCTTTCTACTGTTTATGATCAAGCATTTATCCTATGAAAATATTTAAAATGATATTTAATTTAAATAATCTTAATTGTTTATGGAAGTATAATTTTGTAGATTTAACATTTGAAATTAGAGTCTCAGGGATGCTAATATGGTATCTCCTGAACTATAGTAGACTTAAAGTCTAACGTTGTTATGTTTTAAGTATTTAGTAAATTGGATTTCTCGTTTATTGAAAACCCATGCAAATAGTATATATTGTATTTATTATTAAATACATATTGATCTTTCACAACTTTACTTCTTTCAAAAAAATTACCAACGATCTACCAAAATCAGTTTTTAACAAAAAAGATCTTGTGAACATACGATATATTGTCTAATTATATTATATTGGACTCAACTATATCATAATCCAATGTTGATGATTATCCCTACGATCTATCAAACTGGATCAAAAACCTCTTTAAGTGAGCTTTGATATAAAATTTCCTACGTGGATTATCTGATAATCGACTACAAAAACTCACACATTCTAATTTGTATTATTGACAACATCATGTTCCAGAACATCAGATGTGTGAATTAAATAGTTACAACTTAATAAATAAGTACTCATAATGAACCTTTAGAGCCTAGCATAATTTTTCCATATTTGTAAGTTAGACAATCAACAAATATTATTGTTGTTGTTTATTTATTAAAACAGATCCCTTAGCACTGTGGTTTGAAATATAAATAAAGATCACTTCTCTGGAGAACTTGTAACAACTCTTTATTTATATATAATTACAACTGTAGATATCTACAAATTTTTGTAATGTTTTGGGTCGATCTTCTCATCACAAGATTGTATATTAAGGTATTCATGAAATCGGATATCTTGCTTCAATACTATTTACAAAACGTGAGGAATTAATACTAGCCAAATAGATATAAACAGAATATAAACAACACCCTAATACTTTTGATTCTCAAAAAACTTGTGTTTTAACAACAATACAGCCAAAACAGCATAAATTAACATATTCAAGACCTCAAGAACTATAAATATACGAAGGATTGATATGACATTTTCCAAACTTTCATGATGATTAAACCAAATGCAAGAATATTATTGATAAAGTGCTGTCAAAAAAACATAAAAGAAAAATCAAATATTCCCCATCATACCACTTTAAAAGTGTTCTTCAAAACAATTCAAAAAACAAATAAATACAACAGTAATATAATCATAGATTCATAAAAACGAATAGGTTCTTTCTGTTTTGTCTTATCCTTGTAGAAAAAAAAGATTGATAAAATGATTATCTAATGGTTGCTATTTTGTTTATTGACGTCTAATACAAGATTTTACAAAATATATTATCGATTGTTACGCGTCTGCAAATACTTTCATGTAATGGAACTTATCCTAATGTTAACATAATAATTTTATTGTTAATAAGATCCATAGGGATATAAGTAATTTATAAGATGATGTATTGTCGTGATAATGAAATACATTCACAGATATCTTTATACATTCATGTTGGGGATGATATCCGAAGGTAATTCTTACTATAGAATAAGGCCAGCAACAACAAGTTAAAAACTATATCTGAGTATAAGTAAGAGTGTTTGTATAACTAATACAGAAATTATATCAATTACAGAAAATGAATTCTTTGACAATTACCCATATACAATTCATATTTTTATTCTCAAGAGTACTATGGTATAGTTCATTTGAAAAAGTTATGACAACTACTGTTCTAGAAAATTAACTGTCAGAATGCAATGATCTTTCCAAACTCAAAAATAAGAGAGAAGGAAATACTTTCAGAAATAGTTTTGTGGATTGTGATTTCTTTGAATAATAGTAATAGTCATAGCATATGAATAATCATTCTGTAAATTCATAGTTGCCTCTCCCACACCTCACATTAACAATATATATTTTATTACAGTATATTAAAGTTGTTAAGAATTGGTGCTCATAGTCATTGGATAAATAATGAACGTTCTCAATACTGTAATTGGATAAATATATATTACAAAATTGTATTAAAGTTCTTCCATCTTCTTCTGTATGTATAACACAGAAATGATAATATGTGAAAAGTATGCGGGAAAAGAAACACGATTTGAAAAAATGTTGTCTTTGTGTATGTTAAATTTTGTTACTTCTCTTCTATGAATGGCAAAAATCAAGCAAGCAGTATTATTAACATTTTGTGACATGTAAGCAACAGTTCCTCAGCATTCCAGTGGTGTCATATGTTGGAATCTCATTGTTCCATTTGTTTCATTCTCAAATATTCTATTTCGACGACATAATAAAAGTAACAGTATAACACAGAAATTGTTAACATTCAACAACAAATAATGGAGTTATAAAACCACAATAATTTAACTGAACATTAATAAATAATCCATATATACTAACATAATGAAAGTTTAATAAACTAGCATAGCAAAGAACACTTTAAACAGACTTCTATCCAGAGAACTTGAAATGCTAATGTACTTCATTTAATAGTTGAACTATGATAATATCTAAGAAGGTATATTGATATTTTAAAAACACAACATATATTATCACACTATGAATATATACCAATTCATGTTAGAAATAAAATATACCACTGCATATTGAAATCCGGTTTTCTATCTAATGAAAGTTCCAACATCACTATTTAGAGATAATTACTACAAATACTCTCTTCTCCTTTTCTTCTCTTAATCTACTTTTCATCTCATCGTTGATGGAAAAACTGCTGCAGCAAAAAAATTCTGTGATGACATCGAGAAAAAATATTTAAAAATTTGAAAAAATACAAAGCACGTAACTGTGTTTTGACTAGTATATTTCTTTGTGAGTGTTAAGTAACTAGTTTAAACAATGAATGCTACGATTAGAATATATTTCATGTTATATCTGCTAGATTTCTCCAGTGTGGTTCACTCTATACTTTCCCACTAGCCTTTTGAAAGTATTTTTCTGTTTATTTACTGTACACTAGAAAGAACGAGTATACAAGAACACTAAACACAACATTCTAAGAATGACACTGCCAATTTAAAAGTATATTAGAATATCAATCATCCAAGGATTGAAGAACAACCCGGAGTAATGACTAATGTGCATACAATTTGAACAATTACAAGCGACAATATTTAATACATATATTTTATTGTAGTTAGGTTAAGTCATATAAATATTATTTCTAGAGACTGTATTTTTGTGATATTGCATAACAACTATACAAGAAGTAACTAATGTGATGTTCCTAATTGCATATTCCATTTGATGGACACTATATAGGGTTCTTACTGGTTCAAGCAAAGTTGTACTAGATGACCATATTGTAATAGAACTAGTTAGAATATTCACAGGTACGTGCCACATGGACTATTTGAAATATTGTGTGTCATTTTTATTGAGCTGAGTGGGTTGCATACCTTCTTAGATACCATACTTATACTGTATTGAAAAACATTAAGATATAAGACAGCTGACAAATATAATAGTGGTATTCTATAATAACTACTTTTTATTGAGGAAATTTCATTCTAATATATAACAATAGAAGTAACATAGAATATAAGGAATAATGAAGGCGTGATACTTTACAAAGATTAGTAAAAAAGTATGGAAATGTGATGATGTATCAGTGGTGAGAAGATACGTTTATCCAAAGGTTATAATATTATTATGAATAATAAACACAGAATAAGTTATATGAAACAATTATTCGAAGAAGAGATAATGTAATATATCTGAATTTCACGAAGCAAACAGATGGATGTGAAAAAATAGTAGTTTGGTAAAGTTGATATTTCATTGTCATGATAACTCTTGAAAGAGAGTAAGAATATATATGTTGAAATACAATGGTAAGAAAAGAGAACTTTTAAGAATTAAATAAAAAGCAAATGATCAATATAAAAAGGGGTATTAAGATGTTATAAGAAATGATAAAATAGGATAAATAAAGTGATACTGTTAGAATAAGAAATTGATTGGTAAAAGAATTAATAACAGTGTGCTAATGGAGATCACTGTCTATTTATAAATAAAAACAAGATTCAACCATGAAATTTTTGAACAATATTAGATTCTCGTGATCATGCTTTTTGAATTTTATTGAACTAATTTAAAGAGGAAATACATATAGAATAGGATTAGATGTAACATAGTTGAGTATATTGTATTTTGTTGATGTGCAGGAATTAGTAAATGAAAGTGATTGTTGATTGCGAATGTACATGCTAATTATTTCCATATGATATAAAAAGATATTACTATGCAAATAGTATATCAAAAAACAAAACAAAATCCTAATTCAACAACTGTATGGATAAGAATAATTGTATATTGCTAGATTGTGATAAAGATTAAATCATATAAACAAATAAAGAATTATAAAGGTGTTGAAGCATTTTCATTGTCAATTAAATTTGGAGATAATATACTGGCAAAAAATACGGTAACCTAAGTAAGTATGTATTGTTGTGTGTTCTGGTTGTTAGAATCATATTACTCTTGTGTTTCTTGAGATGATATTTCAGAACTTGTAAAATATTATTATTAAAAAATGAAAAAAGAAGTGGACTATAAAACTATGTGAAAGTAAAAATAACTGCAGGAGTGGTAGTTGCTTAATAAGTGCTTGTTAATAGAATGAAACAAATGTGGTTGATATATTGCAGATGTTGTGATTTAGTTTGACACAACAGATCTGTAATATGAAGTAGAGTGTAAGGAGATTACATTCTTGATATTGTGATAGGCGTGAACACTAAATGATACTTGTATATAACGAAAAATGATGATATATCAATATGTGATATTGGAACTGTGTTTTATGTTCTTAATAAAGTAATATTTAATGGATAATGATAATGAGAAAGACAAATATATGTAGTTATATGTGAGATCAGTAATAAAAAGAATTTTTTAGAGTGTACCGTTGAGATAGTATTTCCAGTAAATGTGAAGTGGAAATGGACATTTAAAAGTAATTATATACCAAGGTGTATATATATTTAAATAACATCACTGTGTTGTCAGTAGTATCTTATGTATATAATCTAGTATTAGTAGTCTGCTTCATACGATATATTATTCTTCACACACATGGATCCTCATACTATTTTATGAACATATCAATACTGTCAATTGATATATACAGCTCCTTATATCATAATTTATTAACTGTCTTTATAATATATCTTAATTAAATAACAGTACTTACTAAATATACTATACCATATGGAAATATAGGTCTATCTAAGCTGTTATTTTATATATTATAGTGGTATATATTAATACAAATGAACATATAATAAGTATATTGATTAATATCCCCCATTGAATATTTATTACAATATATAAAAGATATATATATACATAGAGTTGAATATTATAAATAGGAATTAGGGGATAAACTACCAGGTAAGCTAACAACTTTTAAGTCTGAAACAAGTTGATTCGATAATATATATATAATAATTAAAGAGAAGACGTGCAGAGAATATTATTCAATCCTAACACAGTTGTATTTTAGCTAGTTAGGGTTTGATTTAGTTATTACTATTCCATATAGAGAATACTTCTAATGCTAGAATTTCATGAAGAAACTAAATAATAGAGAAAAATGAACTATCTTTTACACACCATCATCTCACTATTTATACCTCATATAAAGTGACTTGTCCGTTCTACTTAATGATTAAGAAAATGTATAATATAATTGACCTTGTTATTATTTTAATAGACCCTTTATATGGATTTCTATGATTCATTAGCATAAAGTATATATTATCCTTAAATTATTATTAAATACAATATGTGTTTATAATAATTTTAATAAATATGTAAATATTCTTGATATGTTTAATACTTGTAAAGATATAAATTATTATATACAATCAGTAATAGAAACTAAGCATTTTAAAACAGGTATTCACAGGGTTAATTAAATAAGTAAGTTGAAATGCTTGTCCAAAGAAAGATCGCTAATGTTAGGTATGAGTAAATATGATTGTTAGATCACGTTGAAACTCAACTACTGTTAATAAGCTTAGGTACTAGAACTGTCACAACATATACAATTTTCCATATCATTTCGTTACGACTAACAGATGGAGAGTACTTAATGATGTAATTTGTGATGGTATTATCAGTTAGTGAACAAGAAGATACAAAATTGAACCTGAAGAAATAATAAATATATGTTAAAATTCTAGTAATTTGTATAGTTTATTAAGTTTTATGGTATAAGTATTTTATATATGTATAAAAATAGTTTAGTATTATTTATATTGCATAACACAGCATTGCTTAATATCAAAATATGATACTTGATCAGACATAAAATAAATTGCTATTATAGGGATATACTCTGTAGAAGTATAATAATTTATTATATGTACAATGAAAGCATATAGAGATGTAGTTAATAAACACCTATATGATATTAGTATGGAAGAATCAACACGTGATAGTATAGCATTTGTTTTTTAATAGATAAATTTAAGATTGGAATATTTAATATTATATTGATATTCATACTATGCAAGAATCGGTTTAAAATAAGTATTAAAAACTTTCAATATTATATGAAGATATAGTAAAAGCTAATAAAAACAAATATTATAGAAATAGATGATAATAGTATGTGAGAATTAGTATAATAATTATTACTGAATATTGTAGGGGTGCAATGGGATTATATTGAATAAGAAAAACTATAGTGTTTTACAAAGTAGTTAACATAACTCAGGCAGCATTTTTAATAGAAGAACAATGATCTTCTATTACGTCATTCGTATTCACATATCTGTGATAAACTACTTGGAAATATAAACCTTGTTGTGGTTTCACTTCAAAGTATGTTGGAAGAGCTGTTGGGAAATGGCGTTAATAGTAGATAGAAACTGAACTTTTACGAAATGTATACAGTGGAACAAAACAGTAAAGATGAAGATTGGGAAATATCATGGTGTATGTGTCTTGCACACACCGATAATTGGGTTCATTGGATCCAATGTGATACAGGTCATTAATTGCCACTCTTCCTTTTTGATTCCTATTCACTATTATTACTTTTCTATCAGGCTGCAGTTGTTGTATCGTAAACTACTATCTATATGAGTTTGAATTAACTATATTTGTATATGATAGATTACACCACTTTAGAAGTTTCAAGTGTTCAGTGATATGATACCAAACGCTACCAATTGTGATAACCTTATGATTATTAGCTTTTGATAATAGTCGACTTGGAATTAATATTAATAGATAACTTGGATAGATAAAAGATGTAGACTCACTCCATATCTCCAGACCTAATAATAAAAATGTAACTTTACCAATATAACCAATATTGACTAAGTAATACATATTACATAATGGGATCCATGATCTAACTTAACACTTTTTTTAGATCTCATATTTAATTACCAACAATTATTAATAGTTAATAGTTACCTGGACTCTTACTATATGCATTATCTATGAGACATAGTAGAAGTTATTGTTGAGAATTAACACCTTTATGTATTGAATAAACCAGATATATTCTCAACTGTATTCTATGACTATTATGTAGCCGCTTGTACACAAAATTATAGTAACATTCACTTTCCATTTTTTATGCAGAACATGCTTTTAATAATATACAAAAAGTGTAAATAAAATTAAGGTATGATACGAGGAAATCTTTAGTTTTATTTATATGGACATCAAGTGATTTTCCTCCACGAATAGTAAAATATGTACAAATAGTTTCGTTGTTTGTTATCTGTTATAATCTCATTTTTTCTATGTATTTCATTCTGGAATATTTTATTTCAAGAGAATAAGAAAATTTATCTAAGATGTTATTGACACTAGCAGTCATATGTTAATTCATGGTCTCTGTATCAAAACCTTTTTAAAAATTATTATAATATTAACATGATGAACTGATATAAACTTATAATAGAATATTGGTAGTATGATGAGTTCTCAGTTTACTTATAGTAGGGTTGGTGGTGCTGTAAATTTATCTTATGTTGCTCAGTGTTTTATTCTACATAAATAAAATACACGATATTGTGTCACTCATTTAATATGATAAATTTAGATTGTCAAAGATATCTCCAATTATATTTCAATAAGCCACAAACACAGCAATACCCTATAACACCACGACAATATCTCACTAGTCAGATTTATTTCTACACATTATATTCTCTTCTCTCTATCATACATTTAATATTTTAAAGTGCTATGTCCATTAATACACCTACTTTTACTGACATCCCAGTAATAGCTACCATAACATTACACTACCTACTACAACTATCACTTTGCACAATACTATCTTTTATTGTGTATTATGCCATACCATAGCAAACAATATAGAATAGCCACTTATTCATTCTTACACGACTTTCTTGATCTAGACCTACTGGTTAGTTAATATAACACTGCTTGTAGAACTGTAACTGCCAACATATGCTAAAATTGTCTTCTTATCTTTTCATTCTTTTTCTTTTCTGAAATCCAATTTTTCTTAAATTCCAAAAACTTTTTTCAATCAAATAAAAACAACTCAAACAGATATCAACCACTACACCATGCAAACAACATTAAAAAGACTTGCTTACAGATGACAACACATCCTCAGTTGAGATCTATGCACTTCACAAATTCACATTATATAACATTGAGATACTACCATTCAACATGATATAACTATGCCATAAATATATTTGATACAGCCAACCAAGATATCCTTAACTATAGAGAGTATATTCACGACAATCCACTTTGTACATGGATTATTACTAAGGAAGATATTTATAAACAAAATACATCTATCTTTATGGTATGATCACTCTATTGCTATGAGTATTTACAAATACATAAACACAAACACTTACAGTATCTTCCACCTAAATGATATAATCTGATAACATATCAATTTCACATAGTGATCACTTCAATACTACTACCATGAAACCTATCCATATAGATGAACCTCACAGTATAATTATCAACACTATGCCAACTACCATCGTACTACTACCCAACTACATCACAAATATTACATCCAAATCACTCACAAAAATACACCCTACCAATAACCAAGATTATATTTCTTCCTGAAAATCAATTCATTATTACTGACTGTCAAGTGGTAAAATTCCATAACACTGTTGTCAGTTCTTACAACACCAACATAATATCCAACAATCAACAGTATTAAATCAAATAAAACACATGGATGAACTTGTAAATATATTGTAATTAAAAACAAAAATGGTTTAAGTGTGGGATACACAACAGAAAGTAGGTTTTGTGCTGATCTGTAGGAATTATTTTATTTGAGTTACCATATTTATATACAATTGAGAAAAGTGGAATAGTGTTCGTTTTGAGTATTACTATCAAATGATAAGTTGCTTTTTCCTACTTTATACAGTGTTATCTAACTTATTCAAACAAAGAACGTTAGTTTAGCTTGAGTAATCAATTTACAAGATGTTATGAGATATTTAATACAATGAAACAGGAAGTTTTTTTCTATGAACCAGCAGCTTTCAACAAATGTCTAGTGTTTCTTTTGTTATGACCATCTTTTGTGGATAAAAATTAATGTCATATAGTGTATTAATGCTATGAGTTATATGCAGATCAGGTGTAAAGTTTTTTATTGTGCTTTTATATGATTTCACTCTCTGGCTTTTGAACATATACTGAATGATATCCAATACAGTTACGTGAATTATCCTCTAGTCATATTTGGTTTAGTTCTCTAATGAATTGTACAACATCAATACTTTCTTAAGTCAGTTAGTGGTAGTGCAAAATCATCTGCTGTTAGAATATTGCAATTTACAATGATGATGTCATTAAATAAAGAAAAATAAATTTGGAGACATATTAAATTTTTATGAAGGTTTATACCAATACCAGTAGATATCATTCCTGTTGGAAATTAAACAACTGTTACCACATGATTTATTAACAATCAAGTTATTTTATTTGTACATCTGTATGTATTGAAATGATTAAAAGTTGAAATGTTCTTTGATTAATTAAAATTTACTGAATTTGAAAAAGATAAAGATTGAGAAAGAGTTAGGGGTATAGTATATAGAGACCTGCTTGAGTTAGTGTATTACATAAGTCAGAAATGTTTGACTTATTAGATAGTAAGATGTTATTTAGTATAGTTGTAATGATCATTATTGATATGTTATCTGATGATTAACTAATCATATTAATATATAAATCTATTTTAATAGTATAAAAGTATTCTAAATAATGATAGCCTTCTTGATTGTAATATGAATAATTAATAATATTGATAACACCAAAAATATATTCAGTAAGCAATAGTAGCGGGTTTAATTATTGTTCATATAGATTGTTATCTTTGTCTATCTCATTGTCATAGTGTTATATTAGTATTGGGATAATCAAAGAGATCATTTTAATATAATGAATTGTAGTATCACAAATAATTCTGTTAAATTAATACAATTAATAATCTACTAGTGTGATGTTTATAATGTAGAATATAATTATAGATACATTATTGGAAGGGTTGTTAGATCATTTATAACAGATTAGATAGTTTGAAACATGTTAGTTATGTTCTTGTTCTAATACTTATATTCATATTGGTAATATTACAGTTAAGATCCAAGATAGCACACATTTTAGAGTAGATAACAACACAGTCCTAGTATAATAATTAATAAGTTATTATACATATTCAGAGTTTGTTTATATTATTTATTATCCAGAATGTTTAAGGTTGTAATTCATTTCAAGATTTATGCTGCTATGTCTAACAAAGAGTAATAAAATTATCAGATGACTGGGATATGAATAGAATAAATAGTGTTCATTTCTAAGCCATAAAATACAATTAATATATCCATGTAAGTTTGAAGATTCATTATTTATTCCTGTTATCATTTATAGTCAGTTGATATTCTGTTCATATGATAATCATTAAACATACAATAAAATAATAGGCAATCATTTCTTTTAGACTGAAGATATTGATGGGAAGTGTTTGGATATTCTTAGATAATCATATTTATAAAGAAGTAATATCATTGATGGATATCTTCCCTAATGATGGTATATGTATTAAGTAGGTTGTCTATAGCTTAAAATATCCCAGTTGGTTGTATTGAGTATAGGTAAATATAAGATGGCATAATCACATTATATCAAATAATGGTTTGCTAATGTTCAAAGTTATATCATATGAAAGTGAGTGGATCATAGTTGATCGCTTACAAACCAGTGTGTTTACTTTGTTTACATATCTGTTGGAGTGGTTGTTATTATTGTTGATGCTTGCAAAATATTTTTCAGATTTTAAAAAAATAGAGTGATCTTGGATGGGAAAAGATTGATAGTCAAGGGGTGATGGTATGTGATATTGAGAGTAATCGAGTAAAATGTGATGTAATGTATATCAATGATAGTTATAAAAAAGGAATATGAGATATCAGTATAAGAAGACCTGTTTAAATTAAGTTAAGAGTAAACAATTCATCAGTACAATTTGTTATGTTATTTTCATTTAATGTGAATGTGTTTTATATCGATGGTAAATGCATAGTCTAACAGTGATGTTATAGAGTTATTAAGTGAATAAAAATATAATTAAAGCTAGCTGGTTGATAAGACTAGTTCAGTTCAAATAGATGTTAATGTTGTGAATAATATTGTATGTTATGGAATACACTGTTTCAAAAAAAAATTTTATTAGAGATCATTAGTGATATTATCATAGTAAACATGGATATAAGTATTAAACATCATAGTAAATTGCAATCTAGAGTAATTGTGGTATGCTATACTGGAATATGATATATCAATGTAATATTTAATACAGTTATTGAATAGGAATAAAGACAATTCAGAGAATACAGAAAAGGTTTGTGAAACTGTATTAAAGTAGTTGTATTATCAGCTGAGAATGTATATTCATGTCTAGCTTATATTTTATCATGATGCTAAGGTGAATACAGAAAAATTTAATACATCACATCTCTCTTTCAATTGATGAAAGATACTTCCATGTTTTCTTTTTTTTTTGGTTTTCATATTTTCATTCCTTCATGTTTGAAAAAAGAGAAAGCCATTTGGAAATGCAAATTTGTTCTGCTAAATTTTCACAAAAATATTTCCACGGCCTCGAGGAATTTGTGATTTTCTGTGAAATTCAAAAAGGGGAGTTGGAAAAACAAAAACAAAATGAGTTGTTCCGTGGAAAAATAAAGGTTCCGCGGAAAAAACAACATGGGACAGAGAATTGATGGTGTCACGAGGAAGAGAACAGAGACGTAAGGAAGGGTAATATAGAGAATACATTTGGTAATGTATATATGTATCGAGAGCTAGAGAGTAGTAGAATCTGGTGGTGGTTATAAAAATGTTGAAATAGAATATTTATAAATTTGGAAAATGGAGAGTGAAATTATTATATAGTTAAAAAAAGATAGGATTGGTATGGAAACAACTACGCGATTGCACCTTTTTTTGTATTAAATATTTAAGACAGAGTGAGTGTCTATATATATTGCAATTGTTGAGAATGAGCACCTTTATTTGGATATATAGTAAACATTCTCAATATTATATTAAACAGATTTAGTATACAAAATTATAATAAAGTTCTTCACTTTCTTTCTCTATATACAACATGGAAGTAATAATACACAAAGATTGTAAATAAGATAAAAATAATGTATGATGAAATCCTTGGCTTTATATATGTTAACATTCAGCCACTTTCCTCTACGAACAGTAAGATATTTATTAAACAAACTCAACAACCTTTGGTTACCTCTCAACGATTATTACCCAACAATTTATCGTTTAGTGTCTGCTAAAATCTTATTGTTCTATCTATTTCATTATAGAACA